>NC_044037.1:70725339-71027125 GCF_901765095.1 Microcaecilia unicolor
GTTTGCCAGTGAACACCTGGATGATGCCGAGAGTGATTGGGAGAAGGTGCTGTGGTCAGATGAGACAAAAATTGAGCTCTTTGGCATGAACTCAACTCACCGTGTTTGGAGGAAGAGAAATGCTGCCTATGACCCAAAGAACACCGTCCCCACTGTCAAGCATGGAGGTGGAAATGTTATGTTTTGGGGGTGTTTCTCTGCTAAGGGCACAGGACTACTTCACCGCATCAATGGGAGAATGGATGGGGCCATGTACCGTACAATTCTGAGTGACAACCTCCTTCCCTCCGCCAGGGCCTTAAAAATGGGTCGTGGCTGGGTCTTCCAGCACGACAATGACCCAAAACATACAGCCAAGGCAACAAAGGAGTGGCTCAGGAAGAAGCACATTAGGGTCATGGAGTGGCCTAGCCAGTCACCAGACCTTAATCCCATTGAAAACTTATGGAGGGAGCTGAAGCTGCGAGTTGCCAAGCGACAGCCCAGAACTCTTAATGATTTAGAGATGATCTGCAAAGAGGAGTGGACCAAAATTCCTCCTGACATGTGTGCAAACCTCATCATCAACTACAGAAGACGTCTGACCGCTGTGCTTGCCAACAAGGGTTTTGCCACTAAGTATTAGGTCTTGTTTGCCAGAGGGATTAAATACTTATTTCCCTCTGCAGAATGCAAATAAATTCATATACTTTCCACAATGTGATTTTCCAGATTTAATTTGTGATGTGCTATCTCTCACTGTTACCAATAACCTACCCTTCAATTATGGGCTGCTCATGTCTTTGTCAGTGGGCAAACTTACAAAATCAGCAAGGGATCAAATACTTATTTCCCCCACTGTACAATCACTTGAAGTAGTATAGCAGGAAGTTTACTAGCAACGTGGTGGTTTAATTCTCCTCTGATGCTGTATTAATATTTCATTGCGCTTCTGTCAGCCTTTAAGGGCACTGATAATTGTTTGTCATACATAACAATAAGTGCATCATTTTATAACACGGCACTTGTAACATTTTAGATATTTTATTATTACATTGCACTTAGTGTTTATATATGTGACATTGCTGTGCCATGATGTTGTTTTGATTGCAAGACGTTTTGTATATAGTATTTTTTATAAACACATTGCACTAGTCATGTCAATATACAATGTAGTGTCAATACCCCCTATGATACCTAAACTAATGTCATATCATTAGTCTTGATCCGCTCTAATTTTATTTTTTGCTTTTTATTAATTCTTTTTGATTCATGATTATAGGTATTCCCGTTTTAGCTGGTTTTTTCTTGACTTTTATGCACCATATTTGCCCCTTTACGAAGGTTTCAAATTAGGTATGTGCCTTTTATTATCTCATTTATACATTTTTTTATACATATTTGTATTGAAGTTCATAACTATACCAGTGCCCTTTTGATTTGCTGTTACGTGATGTCAGATTTTATTATGCTTTTATATATATGTTTATATGCACTGTCATATAATTGTTGCATTATATATACTTCTTTTATATATATATTTTCTTATATATGCTCTTTTATGTACATGTATATATATATATTATTTATATTGGACAGTGCGTATCGATATGTTTATTCATGTAATTATTTTAGTATACTCTCTATGTATACCTAGTAATATTCCATATTTTATTAATTGTTTTTTGTCAATTCATATATTTGATATATTATGTTCGTATGTGTGTTATATTTTATTTATTATGATCTATGATAATTATTATATATTTGTTCATTGTAGCCCCTGACGCAGCCCTAGGTGGGCGAAACACGGCCTGTGTCGGGCGATTTGTTCATACACAGTATCTTCAATAAAATCTTTTTGTTGTGACATTGATCTGCTGGCTTTCTTTCCCATTTTAATTTTTGTTACATTTGTACCCTGCACTTTCCCACTCATGGCAGGCTCAATGCAGCTTACATAGGGCAATGGAGGGTTAAGTGACTTGCCCAGAGTCACAAGGAGCTGCCTGTGCCTGAAGTGGGAATTGAACTCAGTTCCTCAGGACCAAAGTCCACCACCCTAACCACTAGGCCACTCCTCCACTCTAGAATATGTGGTCTTCCGCAGGGTTCCCCCATGTCTCCAATTCTATTTAACATACTTATGGCCCCGTTGGCTTGAGAATGGAGGAATTTATTTATTTTATTTATGGTTCATTTATACCCCACATTTTCCCACAAATGCAGGCACAATGTGGCTTACATGAATTACAAAAGAGAGAAGTACAACACAAGAATTTTACAGCAGAACACTAACAGCAATTAGGGTGACTAAACAGCAGAATTACTAATGGAGTAAGTTTTTTCAAAAAGGAACGTTTTCAACACCTTCTTGAAAAGGTGATGATCAGATTGAGATTTTAGGTTCAGAGATAAAGCATTCCAAGTCTTCGGGCTGGAGTAGTGAACAGTAGAGGCAAAAAGAAGCTTGTATTTGACACCCCGGCAAGACGGATAAGGAATTGGGGTTTCACCTATTTATTTATATGGATGATATAACTATATATATCCCGATTGATGATGAGATTCATGATGTTTTATTTAAAATCAGGCAGAGGTTGGAGTGTCTGGAGTCTTGGGAGAAGGCAGCTAAATTAAAGTTGAATTCAGAAAAGACAAAATTCCTGCTTATCAGCCATCCCCATCAAAAGTACTCTGTTAAAGATTTTTCAGTGGGTGGAGTTAGTTGTAAGCCGGAATCTCAATTGAAAATTTTGAGCGTGACTCTGGCTAGTTCACTGACCTTTGAACCTCATGTACAACTGTTGTCCACAAAAGTGTTTAGATTACTGTGGAAGTTAAGACACAATAGATCATGTTTTGATTGTTTTTCAACTGATTGTACAGACCTTACTGATGGCGCATTTGGATTACTATAATGTTATTTCTGTTGGATGCAATGCTGCTATGCAGTGACGACTGCAGCCATTACAAAACACTGCAGCTCGTCCAATTAGTAAAACCTCCAGATTTGAAAGTGCTAAGCCATTGCTTTGTAGTCTTCACTAGTTACCAGTAGAGGCTCATTCTATTTCTAAATTACTAAGCGGGTTAAAAGTTATGCTGTTGATTCTAAGCATTCCTTAAAATTTCAAATCTCTACCCTCTTTAAAGGTTGTATACAAAACAGAATTTGCATTGACATTTTCTTTACAAGTAAATAAATGGTGGAATACGTTATTCAAATATATACGACATCAGTCAAATTACACAACTTTTAGAAAACTGCTTAAAACTTGGTTACTTCAAAAGTTTGTTTTATCATAATTAGAATATACAAAGCAGTAAAAGACAAATTTAACACTAAGGTTTTGACCTATTCTTTATTGATTGCATAACCAAGCCACTATTTAAATTCAACTTGTGGTACACCATATTTTTAGAAATTTAGGTTTAGAAACTTCAGATTCAACCAACATACTTTGGGACCCATTCTCTAGAAAAAAAAAAAGATCTAAACTAGAGTAGCACAACATCAAACATAATTCTAATACTCACATTAAAAGAAATTGGAATGAGTGGTTAGTCTGACCTCTTTGGTGAATAAATAAATAGAAGCACTTCTAAAATACAGGTTAGTGTGATTTCTGGAATCCAATTGAGTAATTTCTTTGACTCAGTGACCAAAGAGTTGTGTATCAAAGGAGAGTGCTAGATGTGGTGTACGCAGATTTCAGCAAAGCCTTTGACACACTTACACACAGGTGACATTGAGCGCTTTCAGTATGGGGCCTAAAGCAACTTAGTGGGCTAGAAACTGGTTCAGTGGAAGGAGACACGATAGTGGTAAATCGAATTCACTCTGATGAAAAGGTTGTTACCAGTGGTGTGCCACCTTTTCATTTTTGTAAGGAAACTGCCTAAGGACTGTCTCGTAAGCTCTGTCTCATTGCAGATGATACCAAAATCTGCAATAGGGTACACAACCTGGATGGTGTGGATAACATAAGGAGGGAATTTGGCAGCCAGGATATAATGATGAAAAATGCAATGCCATAAATTTGGGCTGCCAACCCCAAGGTAGTGAGTGGTACAGTACAGGAGGTAAAGCACTTACGTGCATGAAAAAAGGGCAGGTCTTTTGAGGTGATACTATCTGACGATCTTAAGGTGGCAGCAAAAGCCAGAAGGATGCTTGGGTGCAGGGGGAGAATAGCCAGAGGGACAAAAGAGATAATAATGCTCCAGTGTACAATTCTAGAGACTGAGCCATCAAAAATATTTAAATAGCATAGAGTTAGGTCAGTGTAAAGCATACAGGGACAAAGATCTTAATATGTATACTAAGGAAGGCAGGAGAGGGGGGAGATATGATTAGAGACATTTAAATACCTCCATAGTATAAAGACACAAGAGGCAAGACTCTGTCAACTGAAAGAAGCACTAGAATAAGGGGCACAGAATGAAGGTGAAAGGGGATAGACTCAGAAGTAATCTGAAGAAATACTTCTTTATGAAAAGGGTGGTGGATGCATGGGAAGGCTCCTGGTGGAAGTGATGGAGACAGACTATCTGAATTCAAGAAAAGATGAGACAAGCACAAGTGATCTCTGAGGGAGAAATAGGGTTAATAGAGATTAATAGATGGTATGAATGGGCACACTGGATAGGCCATATGGTCTTATCTGATGTCATTTTCTCGGTTTCTGTTCTTGACTAAAAACTGCTGCTGCTGCTTATAGGGAGATATTTCCATTCATACATATTACACATCCTAAGGATTTTATTACCCCACTCCACCAGCAGTCCACTGCTGAACAGAAAACTAGCCTCAGCAGAAAACAGGGAGAAAACTCTCAGAATACTCGGTAGGCCTCCATTATTAACCACTAGTGCACCTAACACTATTCTCCAAAATATATCCTAGTTTAGCTTATTAGTTAACTTACTGAATCACTGTTTATAGAATAAATCAAAACAAGGCAGTTTACAATAAAATGAAACAGGGAACAGATACTAATAACCAGGAACAGGCAAGACAAAGACAGGGTAAGAATTATTTTCTGATAAGGCGTGTGGTGTTTTTAATATATTGAATTATGTACTTTTGTTTGTATACTGCATAGAAATGTTAATATGTGGGTTCTATTTTAAATAACCTACGACAGAACTAACAACTATGAGCAAACAACAGTTAACAAATAATACCAAGTCATCAGAAAAGTAGTGGCAATACAACCTGCTACTATTAGGCCAGACTGCTCTTGTAGGCCTTAAAAAAAATTTTCACACCCAGTTTCAATTTATTGTACAAGTATTCCTTGTGCAGGTAGATTGGTGAAGAATTCCACAATGTGTGAGTGAAATAAAAGAATGGTGGATGATAGGTAAATTCCAATATTGCACAGTGGGGTAGGGAACGTGACAAAGATTCTCATTAGCAGATCTAGTTGGTTGTGAAGACGTCAAAAGGCATTATGTGTCAGAACAAGTAAGTCACGACCCTAGTATAGAAGGCCTTATGGCCAAGTAGTAGAATTTTAAAATTTGTCCTATTGACCATAAGCAGCCAGTGCTTTGTCACAACCAGTGGTGTAACATGGTCTTGAATCTTGTGAAACTACAGCAAATTGATGGATGTATTTTGGAGATTTTGAATGCATTGAATACTTATTTATTTGTAGCATTTGTATCCCACATTTTCCCACCAATTTGCAGGCTCAATGTGGCTTACATTTGCCGTAATGGCGGTTGCCGTTTCCGGGTAACAGGATTACAAATGGTATTGCGTTAAGGTGCATACATACTTTTGCCGTAATGGCGGTTGCCATTTCTGGGTAAGAGTTACAAATGGTATTGCGTTAAGGTGCATATATACATGATAATATACTTGGAACATAACATATATGGAACAGATCATGGTATAGGGTAGATTGTGACATACATTAGGTCGTTGACTATAGAGAGACCCTATACAACATAAGGTTTAAAGTGGTATTGCTTGATCATTAATATCAAAGAGGTTGATCAGTCATGTGATAAGAGTTCGGTTTTGTATAGATCGTGCATAGTGTTATTATATAGTATTTAAGATAGATGTTTATGGTATGCCTTCTTGAAAAGATCTGTTTTCAGTAGCCTTCGGAAGACGGTTAGGTCTTGCGTTGTTTTTATGGCCTTCGGTAGTGCGTTCCATAGCTGCGTGCTGATGTATGAGAAACTGGTCGCGTATGTGGATTTATATTTTAGCCCTTTACAGTTAGGATAATGGAGATTGAGGAATGTGTGTGATGATCTTTTTGCATTCCTAATAGGCAAGTCTATAAGGTCTGACATGTAGGTCAGAGCTTCCCTGTGAACGATTTTATGGACTAATGCAGCTTACAGATAAAACATACACAAAATCTAAAACACATAACAGCTCAAAATAGAGTATAAAACAATCCCATAATCAAGTTAAGGACCAGAGAGTGGACCAGAACCCACAAGTACTGGACAGTCTACATAAGACTGGATGGACCTTATTTAGTATAGTAAAGAACAGACCTTCAAAGCAGAGATCTGCTTATGGGTGCTGCTGTTGCTCAATTAGACACATTACAAATTTGGGGTTGGCATCTTGACTTAGCTCTTTTCCTCTGATCTGCTGATCAAAGGAAAAGAGCTAAGTCAAGCTGGCAATCCAAAACTTTTAAGGTGTCAACTAAAGCAACAGCAGCACCCATAAGGAAAGGAGGCCGAGTAGGATGCAAAGAGCTGTTAGAGTCACATAGCAGAAGTCATAGAAACAGTCACTTTTAGCAATGGTTATTAAGCCACTTAGTCCCAGAGGTCAAACGGTTAGCTGGATATTATCTGCAACATAGTACCCTTCAGTCCCAAATGAGGCCACTAGTGCAGTGCTTTCTTAACCCAGTCCTTGAGGCACACCCAGCCTGTAAGGTTTTCAGGCTATCCACAGTGAACACGAATGAGATGGATTTACATACCAAAGAGGCAGTGCATGCAATGTATTTTATGAATATTTACTTTGGACAGCCTGAAACCCTGACTGGCTGAGTGTGTCCTGAGGGCTAGGTAGAAAGGCACTACACTAGAGCCGCAAGAGGACCAAGGTAGATATTGTATAATATGGACACTAGAACAGAGCCCTGCAAATTCCACACTGGAGGGGATATGATGGAGTAATATTTGCGCCAAACAGCACATGAAGAAATCTCCCACCAGATGAGAACCACAAGACCCTCTCCTGTAATCTGAGTTCAGAAAGGACAGAAAAAAATATGAGTCAATCAAATTGAATACAGGTGTTAAGTCCAGTGAACCAAGATCACAGAATTACCATCATCCAGTGTTGCTCTCAAATCACTATACAAAAATGCTAATAATTCTGAGCTGAACCCAGCTCTAAGACCTTGATTGTCAGAAGATGAAGAGCACCCATACTAGCAAAGAATTACTAAGCTGCATGAGCACCACCCATTCAGCAAGTTAGAAATAGGTCTATAAACAGATGAATCATCCGCAGGCAGGCCTGTCCTCTTCAGTACTGAGCAGATGATTGCTTCCTTCCAGAGCGTGAAGAACTGCCCCACTGCCAGACTAGAGTTAATTGTACTCAAGTAAACTAGTAATACAAGGTCAGGATTCCTGAAAAAAATTAGATCTGATGGGCTGGTGATTGAATAGATAGATATTTTGCAAAGCCAGGGGAAGATGATTCCCTGATAGAGTGTATCCTCCTTCGTTAAATAACTTTAAGAAAAAAATCAGAAGCCAAGGAAAATACCCTGGATGGTTATGCTTTTGTTGTAGAGGAAAAAAAATAATCACCAAATCTGCTGCAGAAGGTGCAGCTCAGGAAGGGTGGTAAGATATGGATACAAGGTCAAACTATGCCATATCTTTGACTAACATATCCATTTGGCATGACACATCTTCCTAAGATAGGTCCTGAAACTATCCTTATAGGTTGTTGTAAAAAAGAGGACAACAGCTAATTTGGCAAAGACACTCTTTTTTTGCAGTTCCTGCTTGGGGAGGTACAGACCTGGAGTTCAGGCACTTCTTCACATCAAAGCAGCCACACCTTAAGAAAGGGGATTCTTTCCTAATGTTCAGCTATCTTACATGTCACGTGAGATTTTCCTGCACCAGCTGAAAAGGGCATGAAAACAACTTCATCATTCAGGAAAAACCTATAGAATAAGTCATATTCTTGCCTTATTATCTATCCCATTTCTAAATCTTATGAACTGGGTAGAAGGGAGAAATCAGAAACATAGGCAGACATACAACTACTGATCTGATCTGATTAACATTAACGTATATTCCTTCTACTAATTATAACACAAACAGTAGCTTTACTCAACTAGTGGATGCTTACAAGACATACATAAGCCATCCTAATTCATAAATGTAAATGTTATAATCTGTAATATAGTTTCTGGTCTTTTTGTCATTTTTGCATTATAATCCCTACAGAAAATGAATATGTGGTTTGAACTAAGATTAGCTTTACTCATAAGGATCATCAGAAACAATCTGCACTATCAAACCGTGCTATTTGGAGAAATCATATCCTGTATTTCTGCTTTCAAAAAATAGCAGAAGTCAGAAAGATTATGCCACACACAAGTAAGTTCTCACTAATCACTTTCCGCTGACAATTTCATAACTTTGGGGGTTCTAAATTTTCTTTTCTTATGGTACTAACTAATTTATAATCTTCCCCCCAGTTTTAAGTTTGCCTTGCTTGTGCTGAGTGTGAATAAAATGTTATGTTGTCTTCTCACCTGGAGCAGATTTAAGAAAGTCCTTGATTTCTGTCTTACCATTAAAAAAAAATGGTTGTACTGGATTATTTTGGGTTTAGGTAATTGTAGCCTAGTGGAGGAGCAGCCTAGTGGTTAGTGCAGTGGACTTTGACCCTGGTGAACTGAGTTTGATTCCTATTGCAGCTCCTTGTGATTCTGGGCAAGTCACTTAAACCTCCATTGCCCCTGGTACAAAATA
This sequence comes from Microcaecilia unicolor, assembly GCF_901765095.1. NCBI lineage: Eukaryota > Metazoa > Chordata > Amphibia > Gymnophiona > Siphonopidae > Microcaecilia > Microcaecilia unicolor. The sequence goes on from NC_044037.1 coordinate 70,734,316, forward strand.
AGTACCTGAATATATGTAAACCGCTTTGAATATAGTTGCAAAAACCTCAGAAAGGCGGTATATCAAGTTCCATTTCCCTAAATGGGATTGAATGTTGCAGAAAGCGAATGCTACATACCTGTAGAAGGTATTCTCCGAGGACAGCAGGCTGATTGTTCTCACTGATGGGGTGACGTCCACGGCAGCCCCTCCAATCGGAATCTTCACTAGCAAAGTCCTTTGCTAGCCCTCGCGCGCGCATGCGCGGCCGTCTTCCCGCCCAAAACTGGCTCGAGCCGGCCAGTCTCATATGTAGCAAGACAAAGACAAGGGAAGACACAACTCCAAAGGGGAGGCGGGCGGGTTTGTGAGAACAATCAGCCTGCTGTCCTCGGAGAATACCTTCTACAGGTATGTAGCATTCGCTTTCTCCGAGGACAAGCAGGCTGCTTGTTCTCACTGATGGGGTATCCCTAGCCCCCAGGCTCACTCAAAACAACAACCATGGTCAATTGGGCCTCGCAACGGCGAGGACATAACTGAGATTGACCTAAAAAATTTACCAACTAACTGAGAGTGCAGCCTGGAACAGAACAAACAGGGCCCTCAGGGGGTGGAGTTGGATCCTAAAGCCCAAACAGGTTCTGAAGAACTGACTGCCCGAACCGACTGTCGCGTCGGGTATCCTGCTGCAGGCAGTAATGAGATGTGAATGTGTGGACAGATGACCACGTCGCAGCTTTGCAAATTTCTTCAATGGAGGCTGACTTCAAGTGGGCTACCGACGCAGCCATGGCTCTAACATTATGAGCCGTGACATGACCCTCAAGAGCCAGCCCCGCCTGGGCGTAAGTGAAGGAAATGCAATCTGCTAGCCAATTGGATATGGTGCGTTTCCCCACAGCCACTCCCCTCCTATTGGGATCAAAAGAAACAAACAATTGGGCGGACTGTCTGTTGGGCTGCGTCCGCTCCAGATAGAAGGCCAATGCTCTCTTGCAGTCCAATGTGTGCAGCTGACGTTCAGCAGGGCAGGAATGAGGACGGGGAAAGAATGTTGGCAAGACAATTGACTGGTTCAGATGGAACTCCGACACGACCTTTGGCAAGAACTTAGGGTGAGTGCGGAGGACTACTCTGTTATGATGAAATTTGGTGTAAGGGGCCTGGGCTACCAGGGCCTGAAGCTCACTGACTCTACGAGCTGAAGTAACTGCCACCAAGAAAATGACCTTCCAGGTCAAGTACTTCAGATGGCAGGAGTTCAGTGGCTCAAAAGGAGGTTTCATCAGCTGGGTGAGAACGACATTGAGATCCCATGACACTGTAGGAGGCTTGACAGGGGGCTTTGACAAAAGCAAACCTCTCATGAAACGAACAACTAAAGGCTGTCCCGAGATCGGCTTACCTTCCACATGGTAATGGTATGCACTGATTGCACTAAGGTGAACCCTTACAGAGTTGGTCTTGAGGCCAGACTCAGACAAGTGCAGAAGGTATTCAAGCAGGGTCTGTGTAGGACAAGAGCGAGGATCTAGGGCCTTGCTGTCACACCAGATGGCAAACCTCCTCCATAGAAAGAAGTAACTCGTCTTAGTGGAATCTTTCCTGGAAGCAAGCAAGACACGGGAGACACCCTCTGACAGACCCAAAGAGGCAAAGTCTACGCTCTCAACATCCAGGCCGTGAGAGCCAGGGACCGGAGGCTGGGATGCAGAAGAGCCCCTTCGTCCTGCGTGATGAGGGTCGGAAAACACTCCAATCTCCACGGTTCTTCGGAGGATAACTCCAGAAGAAGAGGGAACCAGATCTGACGCGGCCAAAAGGGAGCAATCAGAATCATAGTGCCTCGGTCTTGCTTGAGTTTCAACAAAGTCTTCCCCACCAGAGGAATGGGAGGATAAGCATACAGCAGGCCCTCCCCCCAATGCAGGAGGAAGGCATCCGATGCCAGTCTGCCGTGGGCCTGAAGCCTGGAACAGAACTGAGGGACTTTGTGGTTTGCTCGAGATGCGAAGAGATCCACCAAGGGGGTGCCCCACGCTTGGAAGATCTGGCGCACCACTCGGGAATTGAGCGACCACTCGTGAGGTTGCATAATCCTGCTCAACCTGTCGGCCAGACTGTTGTTTACGCCTGCCAGATATGTGGCTTGGAGCACCATGCCGTGACGGCGAGCCCAGAGCCACATGCTGACGGCTTCCTGACACAGGGGGCGAGATCCGGTGCCCCCCTGCTTGTTGACGTAGTACATGGCAACCTGGTTGTCTGTCTGAATTTGGATAATTTGGTGGGACAGCCGATCTCTGAAAGCCTTCAGAGCGTTCCAGATCGCTCGTAACTCCAGAAGATTGATCTGCAGATCGCGTTCCTGGAGGGACCAGCTTCCTTGGGTGTGGAGCCCATCGACATGAGCTCCCCAGCCCAGGAGAGACGCATCCGTTGTCAGCACTTTTTGTGGCTGAGGAATTTGGAAAGGACGTCCCAGAGTCAAATTGGACCAAATCGTCCACCAATACAGGGATTTGAGAAAACTCGTGGACAGGTGGATCACGTCTTCTAGATCCCCAGCAGCTTGAAACCACTGGGAAGCTAGGGTCCATTGAGCAGATCTCATGTGAAGGCGGGCCATGGGAGTCACATGAACTGTGGAGGCCATGTGGCCCAGCAATCTCAACATCTGCCGAGCTGTGATCTGCTGTGACGCTCGTACCCGCGAGACGAGGGACAACAAGTTGCTGGCCCTCGCCTCTGGGAGGTAGGCGCGAGCTGTCTGAGAATCCAGCAGAGCTCCTATGAACTCGAGTTTCTGCACTGGGAGGAGATGGGACTTTGGGTAATTTATCACAAACCCCAGTAGCTCCAGGAGGCGAATAGTCATCTGCATGGACTGCAGGGCTCCTGCCTCGGATGTGTTCTTCACCAGCCAATCGTCGAGATATGGGAACACGTGCACCCCCAGCCTGCGAAGTGCCGCTGCTACTACAGCCAAGCACTTTGTGAACACCCTGGGCGCAGAAGCGAGCCCAAAGGGTAGCACACAGTACTGGAAGTGACGTGTGCCCAGCTGAAATCGCAGATACTGTCTGTGAGCTGGCAGTATCGGGATGTGTGTATAGGCATCCTTCAAGTCCAGAGAGCATAGCCAATCGTTTTCCTGAATCATGGGAAGGAGGGTGCCCAGGGAAAGCATCCTGAACTTTTCTTTTACGAGATATTTGTTCAGGGCCCTTAGGTCTAGGATGGGACGCATCCCCCCTGTTTTCTTTTCCACAAGGAAGTACCTGGAATAGAATCCCAGCCCCTCTTGCCCGGATGGCACGGGCTCGACCGCATTGGCGCTGAGAAGGGCGGAGAGTTCCTCTGCAAGTACCTGCTTGTGCTGGAAGCTGTAAGACTGAGCTCCCGGTGGACAATTTGGAGGTTTGGAGGCCAAATTGAGGGTGTATCCTTGCCGGACTATTTGCAGAACCCACTGATCGGAGGTTATGAGAGGCCACCTTTGGTGAAAAGCTTTCAACCTCCCCCCGACTGGCAGGTCGCCCGGCACTGACACTTGGATGTCGGCTATGCTCTGCTGGAGCCAGTCAAAAGCCCGTCCCTTGCTTTTGCTGGGGAGCCGAGGGGCCTTGCTGAGTCACACGCTGCTGACGAGAGCGAGCGCGCTGGGGCTTAGCCTGGGCCACAGGCTGTCGAGAAGGAGGATTGTACCTACGCTTGCCAGAAGAGTAGGGACCAGTCTTCCTTCCCCCGAAAAATCTTCTACCTGTAGAGGTAGATGCTGAAGGCTGCCGGCGGGAGAACTTGTCGAATGCGGTATCCCGCTGGTGGAGATGCTCTACCACCTGTTCGACCTTCTCTCCAAAAATATTGTCCGCACGGCAAGGTGAGTCCGCAATCCGCTGCTGGAGTCTATTCTCCAGGTCGGAGGCACGCAGCCATGAGAGCCTGCGCATCACCACACCTTGAGCAGCGGCCCTGGACGCAACATCAAAGGTGTCATACACCCCTCTGGCCAGGAATTTTCTGCACGCCTTCAGCTGCCTGACCACCTCCTGAAATGGCTTGGCTTGCTCAGGAGGGAGCGCATCAACCAAGCCCGCCAACTGCCGCACATTGTTCCGCATGTGTATGCTCGTGTAGAGCTGGTAAGACTGGATTTTGGCCACGAGCATAGAAGAATGGTAGGCCTTCCTCCCAAAGGAGTCCAAGGTTCTAGAGTCTTTGCCCGGGGGCGCCGAAGCATGCTCCCTAGAACTCTTAGCCTTCTTTAGGGCCAAATCCACAACTCCAGAGTCATGAGGCAACTGGGTGCGCATCAGCTCTGGGTCCCCATGGATCCGGTACTGGGACTCGATCTTCTTGGGAATGTGGGGATTAGTTAGAGGTTTTGTCCAGTTCGCAAGCAATGTCTTTTTTAGGACATGGTGCAAGGGAACAGTGGACGCTTCCTTAGGTGGAGAAGGATAGTCCAGGAGCTCAAACATTTCAGCCCTGGGCTCGTCCTCCACAACCACCGGGAAGGGGATGGCCGTAGACATCTCCCGGACAAAGGAAGCGAAAGACAGACTCTCAGGAGGAGAAAGCTGTCTTTCAGGAGAGGGAGTGGGATCGGAAGGAAGACCCTCAGACTCCTCGTCAGAGAAATATCTGGGGTCTTCTTCCTCTTCCCACGAGGCCTCACCCTCGGTGTCAGACACAAGCTCACGGACCTGTGTCTGCAACCGTGCCCGACTCGACTCCGTGGAGCCACGTCCACGATGGGGGCGTCGAGAGGTAGACTCCCTCGCCCGCATCGGCGAAGCTCCCTCCGCCGACGTAGTCGGGGAGCCTTCCTGGGAGGCGACGGCAGCCGGCACCGCACGCGGCACCGACGCCGGAGACCTCACCTCGGGCGATGGGCCAGCCGGCGCAAGCACCGCCGGTACCGGAGGGGTAGGGCGCAACAGCTCTCCCAGAATCTCTGGGAGAACGGCCCGGAGGCTCTCGTTCAGAGCGGCTGCAGAGAAAGGCATGGAAGTCGATGCAGGCGTCGACGTCAGAACCTGTTCCGGGCGTGGAGGCTGTTCCGGGCTGTCCAGAGTGGAGCGCATCGACACCTCCTGAACAGAGGGTGAGCGGTCCTCTCGGTGCCGATGCCTGCTGGGTGCCGACTCCCTCGGCGACCCAGAGCTCTCGGTACCGACACGGGAAGGGGACCGGTGACGATGCTTCTTCGACTTCTTGGAACTAAGCATGTCACCGGAGCTTCCCGGTACCGACGAGGAGGACGTAGAATCCAGCCGTCGCTTCCTCGGGGCCGAGGCCGAAGGAGGTCGGTCTCGGGGGGGCTGTACCGCAGGAGCCCTCAGGGTAGGGGGAGACCCACCCGAAGGCTCACCGCCACCAGCAGGGGAATGGACAGCCCTCACCTGCACTCCCGACGATGCACCACCGTCCGACGACATCAGCAGACGAGGTCCCGGTACCACCGACATCGATGCAGCTATCCGATGTCTCGGCGCCGATGCAGAGGGCCGATGCCTCGATGCACTGGCGGCCGAGGATGAAGCTCTGGACGCTGAAGACGTCGATGCACTCGATACCCCCGGTGCCGATGCCGACGAAGAGCCCGAGAACAAAACATTCCACTGGGCCAATCTCGCTACCTGAGTCCGCCTTTGCAAAAGGGAACACAGACTACAGGCCTGAGGGCGGTGCTCGGCCCCCAGACACTGAAGACACGACGCGTGCCTGTCAGTGAGCGAGATTACCCGGGCGCACTGGGTGCACTTCTTGAAGCCGCTGGAAGGCTTCGATGTCATGGGTGGAAAAATCACGCCGGCGAAATCAAAATCCGAAATGGCGAAAATGAGCACCAAAACTTTGAGGGAGAAAAATCTCAACCGAGGCCAAAAGAGGCCTACCCCGACGACGAAAGAAAACTTACCGGGGCAAAATCTGAAAATACGGGAAGGGGCAAACGAAACCCAAGGGGGCTTCTGGAACACTTCCCGAACAGTTTTAAGGATTTTCCGAAGAAAAACACGTCGAAAAAAAGGACGCGCGAGGTCGACTTTCCGGGGCTCGACACGGCGAAAACACGACCGTATCGAGTGCGGACGAAAGAAGACTGGCCGGCTCGAGCCGGTTTCGGGCGGGAAGACGGCCGCGCATGCGCGGTGCGCGCGAGGGCTAGCAAAGGACTTTGCTAGTGAAGATTCCGATTGGAGGGGCTGCCGTGGACGTCACCCCATCAGTGAGAACAAGCAGCCTGCTTGTCCTCGGAGAATTAACTTAATGTCCGTATTAAATTTGATCCAAGTACAAATATTGTATAACCTGACTTCCTTTCTTCCCTGACCGCAGCAAGGGGGAGGAGGATTTACCCTAAACTGACAAACACTGCATATTTGAAACATGGAACGGCATGAGCATTAGACTTCAATCTTTAACTTCCTCTAATAAATTGTGTCAAGTGAAGCTTTCTTTATGTGTATAAGTGATGACCAGAAACTCCATATGCTGCTTAGGCAAATGATGATCACAAAAAGGCATATTCCCTATATGAAGGAAAAAGACCTCAAGGAGCTCCAAGATACTCAATAATCTAGCGGAGCTGAAACAGATCTTTGTGATCCTCCTTTCACAAAAAACCTTCAAAAATATGATAGACTTTCACTTATTGATAGGTGTAGAAGGTATTACAGAGCATTATGCATTTTCAATATAAATCCGACATCGATGGACGAACAATAAGCAGTACTTGATATGAACACCAGCACTTATCTTTTGAGGTGGTGCTCAACAAAGGACTTTGTTGCCCGATCAATTATTCTGCTGTGCAGTCTTCCCAGTCCAGCCCTGAGCCGACAATGGCCAGCGTTTCACGCTGCTGCTTCAGGGTCTCGGTGCCTGGGCTATAATTGGGATGGGCACAGCTTGACACGGCAACATTCTGCTCGTCATCTAAGCAGCATATGTAGTTTGTCATTTTCGAGTATGTAGAGTTTTTGAGTCATTTTTCTAGGGTACTAGCAGCTCCACACCCCATAGAGTTTTTGATTTCTAAGTGATGACCATTACAGTTGCACTGAAAGTTTTTTTTTTTTTTTTTTAATCTTAAATTAAACCTTTTGCTTGTTCTTTACATTTCAGCTTAGATTTAAGGTTACAGTCTGTACTTAATGCCTGTATCCACTTTCAGTGACAGGAAAAGATAAGAGAATTGCAGGACTGATGAATAATATTTAAACCTTTTCCAAAAGACCTCTTGTTGTTTAACTTTAGGAAGGAAGTTAAATTCTAAACTATAGTGTTTTTATATTCTGATTCTAGTTTTCTATGTCTTGTTCTATTTTTGTCCAACTAAAAAGGTAATACCTTTCTGAATTTTTAAATTGTCCGTGTAATTGTGTTCCTCCTCTTTCACACACACACTAAAGCAGATATGAACTGGTTTGTTGTCTGACATTTACTATTACAAAGCAAATTATAGTAGCAGTAATGGGAATCAAATTTAAGTAATTGGAGTAATCTGTAAGGTGTCAAAATAGTTTTGAAATTATGTAAGAATCATCAAGAATTAACACATTTTAAATTATGTGCATTATTAAATTAGGATGCTTATATACTTTTTATCTTTTATACAAGTCTAATTTGTCTTTCCATAAATTAAGTTTTGTCTGTATAATGATTTTCTTGTGTCACTTCTTGTGCACAGTTGTTTAATTCAGAAAGCCACATTGTCAGAGGTTTAAGGTTATGCTTTGAATTGTATGAGTAAAGATATAAAGGAGCAGAGAGACATAATTTACCCAAAGATGGGGATTTTACTTCCATGTTGTAGGAATTATGTAAGTAGGTACTTTTGCAAAAAAAATATATATATATTATGGTTTATAGATCGTGATTTGAGAAAGTAGTATTGGTAACAAGAAATGTGATTTATTGCAATTTAGCTGCATTGTAAGAGTTCTGTTAATAGTCACGTAATAGGGATAGGATGGATGGAAGCAAAAGATGACTGATACTGTTAGGCAGTATGTTTGGAAAGAAATGATCTCATATGTTAACAGATATGTGGAAGGTGAATATATGAAGGATTATGTGAATTGTAATATGCATTTTCTGGAGAGATAAGAACTGAAGCCAATTTCATTTTAGATATAACAGTAAGAAAATGGAACTTATATCCAGTAAACTGAATATAAATTATGAAAAAGAAACATGCAAGACTTAAAGATTAAAAAAAAAAAAAAAAGAGAAGAGGGAAAAAAGAATTAAGAAAAACCTGATCTAATGAAATTTCTTTAAGACACTAGGCTGCTACAAAGGTCAATAAGACTAACTCCCAGATTCTATAAACAGCAACTAAAGTTGCATGTGCAAATCTGCTTAATTGTTTAACAAGCTAATCAGCACCATTAAATGGCCAAACAAGCAATTATCAACACTAATTGGCACTAATTAGAATTTACTCATAAACAAAGTGACAGAAAAACCTCCCTGAAAGGAGAAAATCCACAAGACACACAAAAAGTGGGGTCAGTCAATGTAGATAATTACAAGATGATCCTTTAATAGAGAAAACCCGACAACCATCTTTCGGGCACAGCATGTGCCTGTTTCAGGGGAGAATGTTCTTATGTTGGAATGACAGATGAGCTAAAGCATTAAAAGCTGGTCCTATCAGTAATCAATCTTGGTAAACAACCTAAATAGGTCTCAGCAAATTTAAATTATGAATACCATGCAGTGTAGATCGTCTCACTAAGAAAATCTTTTGAATGATTTTCTTAGTGAGACAATCTACACTGCACGGTGTTCTTCCTAATTTGAGACCTATTTAGGTTGCTTACCAAGATTAATTACTCATATGACCAGCTTTTGATGCTTTATGTTAACTCATCTGTCACTCCAACACAAGAACATTTACCCCTGAAGCAAGCACATGCTGTGCCGAAACATAGCTATGCCAGGTTCTCTCTAATAAAAGGATTATCTGGTTCCTATCTACATTGACTGATTCCACGTTTTGTGTGTCTCGTAGAATTTATGCATGCAACTTTCTAAGTGCATTCTATAAGTGGTGCATGTAAATTGTAATGTGCGGATCATAAAAGGGTTGTGGCCACAGGAGGGGCATGGATGGGTTTAGGGCGTTCCTAAAATTTACATGCACTGTTACAGAATATGCCCAATTCATGCCAAATAAGACGTGGGCATTTACACCATTTAGTTGGTGTAAATGGTTGCGCCTAAATTTTAGTCAAGGGATGCTGCTACATATTCTATAAACCGCAATTAACTTTAGGCAAGGTCTATAGAATAGTGATAAGCACGGTTTTGTTCTGCACCAATTTCTTGGCACCACAGATAGAATCTGGTCCTAACTGGACTGAAAACAGAGAAAAAATGATAATAATGATAAGTTTGCCTGAAGTCATGCAGAGACTGATCTCTGCCCTAAATAAGTATAAGGCCCACATTGCAAAACAATGATGAGGTTGGTTGATGTGTTTTAATTGAATGACTTGTTTTGCACCATTTATTTTGAAGTATTGCAGAACCTTTTATTTAACATTCGGTGACATCTTCCACTCACAGTTTAACCAGAGGGATCTCCCACAACCAAGAGACTAGACTACATGAAAGGTGCCTCAGTGCAAGTCTCCACTGAAGTCTGGCAAAGGCCCATAGCCAAATATCAAGGCATGACGGATCCACATAGGTTACAGTACCAGGACCTTTTCTTCATCAGCTACCAGAGGGAACTGAATAATCATTGTGACTCATAGGATCCCTGACATACAATTGCAACAAAATTTAAGAGGCTGAACAGTAAAAGCTTTATAGTTTTAGTCTTTATTGAAACAAGGGACTTACTGAAAACCAAGGACACTGCTACTTACTCGTTTTATTGCTTTAGCAGTTTATTCCCTTCTATAGCACTTAAGTATTATCTTGCTCATACTGCTAAAATTGCTACCAAGTTTGTGGAAGTGAATGAAAGGCAGATGAAAAATATGTTTAAATTAATGTAATTTTACAGATATATATATATATATATATATATATATATATATATATATATATATATATCCATCCTGTCTTGAGTCTTATATCTTAACTTTTTTTTTTTTTGCTCACTTCAATGGACTCCCCTGTTCTGCATGTTGCCCAGCTGGAGACCTGGCACAAGTGCAATGAAGAAAAATATGTCATCTGCCGATAAGAGATAAGGGCCATGGCTACTGCAACAGAGGCTCTCTCATGACAAACTCTACCACTTTCCTCATCCAGAGATGAAAGTTTCTTGATTAGGGAATGGAACCCGGAACTTGAAAGCATGAGCAGTTCTAGCATGGCCACTCACACTTCAACACCTCTACCTGTGAGAACAGCCTGAAGATGTTCAGAGAGTAGCTTATTCTGCACTGGTCAAAGCCTTTCTTAGGAAAGTATGAGGATAGTTCTTTCTTGATGGTGTAGGGTTTATTTACTTGTTTCCTCAGGTGTGGTAAGCTCTTAACAGAATGAAACATTAGGTGTATTTGAATATACACTTAAGAAACAGTATTTTTAAGAGGATAAGGTGTTTGAATGGAACAATGTAAACTATGACCAATATCTCATATTCTTTCTCAGATAGATCTGGCTTGCTTGGGGCAAATTAGGGGAGGTCTGAAGGCCAGAAAAGAAATATATAAGAATAGTATACAGAGGGCTCAAAAGGACTATCCCAATAAAAGGGCAAAAGGCCAAACATCAATTTGAATCACTTGGGATAGACATCACTGATTAAGTGGCCCCATGCTTCCCAAAGGCCTTTGTTATAAGACAATACTATTTGTTTGTATTTGTATGTGATTTTATTTTCCCTTGGGCTCACTCAGGGACAGGAGGTAAAGGGCAGAGTGGAAAAGCAAACAATAACTTTGATGCAGGGTTGGTCTTGCCACAAGATGGACTAGGCATTTACCTAGGATTGAAGAATTTGGGTGGTGGCGTGAAATGGCTCTGGAACACACAAGAACCTGTCTCCTACTGCTGTTGCCCCCTCCCCCTTACCACCCCTTTCCGTACAGGCCCAAAGTTTAAAGAGTAGAGACCCGAGCTGGAGTACTTCCCCTCCCCCCCACTAAGGTACCTTTCCTGTTGGAGGGAAGTGGGAAAACAGAGCAATATGGGCCTACAGGGCCTGCACAGCGCCCACTCGTCTATTAAACTTGGGGTTGGTGTGTAAGGAGGTAGGAGGGCAGCGCTCTTCAATGCTCTAGAGCCACGCAACACTCAAGTTCTGCCACACTGACTACCTTGGGCTGAGGGGAGAGTAAGGAGGGGAAGGGGAAATGTTAAACTACCTGGTATGGGTGGGGGGGGGGGGGGGGAGAAATGTTAACCATTTTTAGGGGGGGGGGGGAGGGGGGGGAAAGGCACATACAGCTGAAGGTTCACATAGGGTGCTCGATGCCTTTGGACCAATCCTGATCTGGTATTCTCATGACATTCCAGCAAAATGAAAGGATGAAAGGCCAGATCATTTTATATGCATGGTAACATGTTCTCTATAAATGACAAGATTGCTCTGGAATGAAAAACACACTTCTTTAATGTAACAAAACTACCATCACAAATCACTCAATCCCCCTTTCATCCACATTCTCAATATTTTGGAGTCTGCTGAGATTGCACATGATGTGCATCACATGAACCACCACAGACTCCGCTGTCTCCCAAATTCTTTCAATCAAATGCAATCCGAAAGCTGCGTTCTTGCTCCTTGCGCCGGCTTTCGCACACCTTTGTCACTTCTTCAACTTTCCTCTGCAGTAGTGCTGTGGGGGTGAGAAAAGAGGAGTTACATAACAGAACAGTACTAAAAGGAGTATTTAAGACAGACATTTTCCCTCAGCAACTGCCTATTTTTGGGCCCTTCTGTATGTGACCAGCTTATTGGCATAAAATGATACAACAGGACTGGTTGTGGAACTGTGCTTTGCTAGAAGCCAACAAAATGACACTAATTAGAAGTGCAAATCTGGAAAGCCCTGTTTGACACTTTTTAGCAAGGAAGTTTACCATCCTGTGCTCAAACTGATCAAAGTTTCTCAGGTAAAGAATTAGGGAAGTCATAATGGGTCTCAAATGTCTCTTTTGAAAAGTGTTATACTTATTAATGGACCAGCATAATACAAATATTCATTTATGAAATTTATATACCATTTCTCCAAGCAAGTTACAAAATGGTTTACAAAAATAAAATTACAAATAAAACAAATGACATTTCCCACTAACAAAACATCTACATATACACAACATTACAATTGTTACCCAATTCTATGCCTTTACAATAACCAAGTCTTGCACAGTTTGCAAAATATTAATACATCATTTATATCCTTTAGCTCATCATGGAGAACATTCCAATACCTAGGTCCCACATAGGAAAAGGACCATTTCCATTAGCTTTATTCCTGATAATTGCAGTGCCATCTTACATATAACTTACATATACAGCTAAAATCTTAGGTGCTAATTCATGTACAATTTTAAAAACTAAAAACAGGATTTTAAATTCAATACGTTGCTTTACTGGCAACCAATGCAGACGCCAAACGTGGTCACATTATCTTATACCCATAATAATCCTCACAGCTGTATTCTGAATTGAGTCAGAGTTTTCTGTTTTTGTTACACCAATAAATAATTATGGTAATCAAAATGGTTTGGTATTACTGCATGAACCACTATGGCCAATTCCCTGGGACCACAGTATGAGCCTAAAAAGCAGGTATGTCAAAGTAGAAAACAAATATCCCTTAACCACCCCAATAATTTGATTTTGGACCTAAATTAGTAAGTACATAACTATTGCCATACTGGGACAGACCGAAGGTCCATGAAGCCCAGCATCCTGTTTCCAACGGTGGCCAATCCAGGTCACAAGTACCTGGCAAAATCACAAAACAGTATAATACATTTTATGCTGCTTATCCTACAAATAAGCAGTGGAGTTTCCCCAAGTCACTTTAATAATGGCTTATGGACTTTTTTTTTAGGAAGCTAAACAAACCTTTTTTTAAACCCTGCTATTCTAACTGATTTTACTACATTCTTTGGCAACAAATTCCAGAGTTTAATTACATGTTGAGTGAAGAAATGTTTTCTCAGATTCATTTAAAATTTACTACTTTGTAGCTTCATTGCTTGCCCTAGTCCTAGTTATTTCTGGAAAGAGTAAACAAGCGTTCCATTCCACTCATTTTATAGACCTCTATCATATCTCCCCTCAGCCGTCGCTTCTCCAAGCTGAAGAGCCCTAGCCACTTCAGCCTTTCCTCATAGGGAAGTCGTACCATCCCCTTTATCATTTTTGTAGCCCTTCTCTGTACCTTTTCTAATTCTGTAACAGATAATTGCTATTCCTCAAAACACTGTCCCTTACAATCACTAGCTTATTAAACCCCAGTCCAAGTCATTAAACATTTACTTTGTTCTTACAAATGTTAGCAATCTGACAATTAACTGGAGGTAGTTTAAAGACCTAACTGCACCCAGACCATTTCCACATCTCAACAGACTCCTACCAGAGTTCTGATCGATCCACTGCAGCGAGTCCATATGTGCATTCAGGATTTTGCAGATCTGCTGAAGCTTAAAGAAAAATTGTATTGATTAAATGGGCTATAATAAAGACATATTCTTAGCACTGATTAAATATCAACTCAGCATGAATATGAAGAATGTAACCCACATCAACACCACTAATTACTAAATTAAACTTTTGGACAGATCCAAGTTCCCTCTGGGGCTGCTGTACAAATGACAACACTATAGTGGTTCATCAAGAAGCTGAACTTAGGGTTGACCAATGTCATGTTTTAACTTTTTAGACTGGCAGAGAAAGGGTGCTCAATGATGGAGGCATTTCTAATACAGTTCTTCCAAACACAGTGGAAAGAAAATCTTCACCGTAGGACTTACAGATCAATACTTGATGGGAAGCCAAACCAAATTTAAATAGGTTTGTGAAAACTGGAAGTAAATTTCTATAGGTAAATTTTATCAGATGAAACTATATAGTGATGGAGAATAATCTGGATTTATAGTGAGGGGGGATGCTGAGAGGTACCCGACTGAACAAGTCTAGTCACAGAAAGACACTCCAACAACCACCTTGATAAAAAGTCAAAATGTGCCTGCAAGGCACAAGAGAAATGGTTTTACAACAGGAGAGGAATGATAAATAGGCTACAGGTGGTCAGATATTCCACATTAGCTCAGTCAGGGAAGTTGCTCCTTTAGATCAATGATAAGGTCCCAGAAGGCTGCACAATTCAAATTGAGGAAGACCCTGGTTGGAATATTTTTGAATAATCACTAAAGCATGATACAGCTAGTATAGGGGTGGGCAATCTCAGTCTTTGAGGGCTGCAACTGAGTTGGGATTTTCAGGATTTCCCCAATTAATATGCACATGATCTACTTGCATACAACACAGGCAGCATATGTAATCTCATGCATATTAATTAGGTAAATCCTGAAAACCCGAGTTGCAGAACTCGAAAACCAAGGTGGCCCAACCCTGGATCTAGTATGGCCACCACAATATACAATGCATCTTACCCTTGCAAGTATTTGAGATTCTACTCACCGGGTCACTGGTGTCAGCAGGGCCTCCAGATGTGTTCAGGTGCTCAATGATATCCTTCAAATCCTGAGCCATGCGCTTCAGCTGTGCATCAATATTCTCTGCCAGCTTATAACTAAAAGACAAACCAGGAACCTAATCAAGTCCATTTTAAGTGTTATCTTCAAATTACTAGGCGCACTGAACTTTAGATCTGCAAGCGGATACTGGATGCAGCAAGTTAAGGCTAGTGCTTAACGGTGCCAACACATACGATGGAAAGATTCAGGAATAGTTTTGATTGTGGTCCCTTTAGATATTTCCCACTACAAGTACACAAGGGGGAAGCTTCAACAAACCTAAGCATTTTGCGATCAGGATTTTGTGCCTGAAACATGTTGAGTCCAGATTGTGATTTATGAAATCCCAAAACCTGAGAAAGATCCTCCATCACAGCTATTTTAAAAAGTTCATAACAAAAATGTTTTACAAGAATCACTATCAAAAGAATGAACATGATCCATCTCTACTTGCTACCACCAAGGGATTCATGGGCACTTGCTACAAAAATTAAACCCGACAAGAAAATTCCAATCCAACTTCCTCCCTCACTTAATACGATGTCATGATGAAATATTAGGCTGGCCAACTCCTGTTCAGAATGAATAGGATAAGGCTGATCTCACACTACCCTCCCTCTTTCTCTGTTATTGGGATTAGATAAAGCATTTCTTTAAAGTTCAGTTCAGCTACAGCCAGAACAGTACACCCCTTGGGAAAAGAGGTAAGTAAGAGGTCACAGAACTGGAAATGTTCTCTACACCCATATCTATAAGCACCATCTTCTTTTAAGAGCCATAAGAGCCAAAGTACTCAGAGATCGAGTATTTATTGAGATAAAATATCCCACAAAGCTACCCAATAATTTCTGGTCAGTAGTGCTCTTTTCTTCCTGGATATTTATTTCTGAGTTAAAGAGATCCAAAATGGAGTACCACTCACTTCTGAACTGCAGAATTCAAACCTGGCTAAGGTTACACCACTGAAATAGATTGTCAAGCCCCAACCCCACGAGAAAGGTTGCCCACTTAATGAGTTAACAAGCCACTTAATTTAACCACTTTTAGAAATGAAATAACTGAGTGGTAATAAATACAAACCAAAACTAGTCTCAGACAAAAACCATAGCAAACTTACATAAAATCATAATAGCCGAAGATACGTTGTTACATACTTAAGTAAAAATCCCACACACTATAATGTGACAAAATGGTTCATTTCCCTTTCCTTCACTGGCCAATTTGGACTTGGTGTGTGAAATTCAGTGGGTAGAGGCATGGTGAAGTGTCTCAGTAGGGTGGCATGTGATATGTAAGAAGGAAGGGTTCTTCACCAACAGGAAAAAAGATCAGGACAACAGGTTATAATCTTCTGCTAAGTGTGCAGTGGCAGTCAAAAAAAAAAAAAGCAAAAAGAATGTTAGGAATTATTAGGAAAAGAATAAAGAGATGAAAAATATAACACCTCTATTGCTCCATGGTGTTAACACACCTCAAGTATTTTGTGCAGTTCTGGTTGCCGTGTCTCAAAAAAGATATAGTAGAATTAGAAAAGATACAGAGAAGGGTGACCAAAATCATTAGGATGTTGAATGACTCACATATGAGGGAAGGATAGATAAGTTGGAGTTCTTTAGCTTGGGAGAATTGATGGCTGAGGAGAGATGACAGATGTCTATAAAATCCTGAGAGGTAGATGCTCAAAACTCCAGCGCTGGAAAAAATACCACTAGATCAGCATGGAAAAGTAACTCCCTAATGCTCAATGTTAATGTGCGCTTAAATTTGCACATTATAGAATTGAGCATTAGGGAGTTTATTGGGAGGATGGTGCCTGGCACATGCGCTCAAGAGTTCTGCATTAAATACAGCTCTTGAGCACATGCCCACAATGTCAGAGGGGGATGAGGGAAAGAGGAGGAAGAAGTGCCAGCTCCCACTGTGCCTGTACCCGCTGGACATGAACTTGTATTTGAGGGGTGTTGGAGAACACCCAGGGGTGCAGCTGGACTGCACAGATTATTTGGCCGCTGGGGATGGGAATGTGGAGCCTGGGCACCGGCGGTTGCAGAAATTCTTCGGGGCCAGTTGCCCAGCTGAGCATTTGGGGGTTGTGGCTGAAAGCTCCAGATTGTTAAAAATGGTGCTTTGGAGTAAGACAGAGGCCCTTTTCATGCCAGAGATAAGATGCCCTACCAGACTCCACTGCTCAGTACTTCTCCTGTCCCCCCCCCCTCACAGCTTGGTACCTGTGTAGACACCTTAACGTCAGCTCCAAGCAGTATTAAAAGGTGCCCTTGTTAGCAGCGCAGTTCGCTGGACATTTGAGGGAATAGGAAATTCCCTCATTTGCTTGCTCATTGTGTTGTTCTTCAGCGCTTTGTTGGTTCCTGTGCTTTGACCCTTCTCAGCATTGTGCACTTGCAAATGCGGGTGCTAGTCCAGCGCTAATGGCCTCCAGCACTCACATTTGCTTCTGAGCATCGGAGCCTCAGTGGAGTAGGACAAGTAAATGTGAACCAATAGTTTACTCTGACAAAAACCACAAGACTAGGATACTCCATGAAGTTACTAAATAGTACATTTAAGACAAATTAGAGAAACTATTTTTTCACTCAATATACAGTTAAGCTGTGAAACTTAATGCAAGAGGATGTGGTAAAAGCAATTAGCATCATTACTGGGTTTAAGTTTTGAACAAATTCCTGAAGAAAAATCCATAAACTGTTAAGGTAGACTTGGGTATATCCCTAGGGGTAAACAGCATGGAATCATGTTACTCTTTGGGATTCTGACAGGTACTTGTGACCTGGATTGGTCACTACTGGAAAACAGTGCTGGCAATTTTTATGCTCTTATGATGTATGTGTGTAGAGGTGCAGGGTGTGCTGTTTCCCCCTACCTCACATTATCTTCTACTCTTTTCCTTACCTCACATCTTCTTTTACTCCCCATTCCTCCTCCTTCTCGCTCTCCCTTGCACACTCCACTTTCCTCCTGTACCCATTTCCCTTCTACTCCTTCCACCTACCTCCAAGCTTGACATCACCTGCTCACTGCCACTGGCCTATCCACTTCTTCAGGTGGCAGGGCCTGCCTCCCTACTGCCCTATACCTCTCTAATTATGTCAGCACATAAATTTTTGTGTATGCATGCAGACAGGAGGACAGACCAAACCTGGATATTTCAAGGGAACATTGCTCTACAAAGAGAGCAAATATTCCAAGAACAAATACAAACCTAATACTGAACAAATCCTACTTTATTTCCTTAGAAAATGTACTATTTGTTTCAGTTAGTTAGTTACAGGTCTTTGTTTTTCTTACCACAGAGTTACTATTATCTTGAACTGTCTGTCCTTTTGTACAGACACAAAGGTTGCATTAACACAAGTTTGAAAGCAGTAGTAAAAGCTCCAATCATAGATGCTCAGTATGTTCAACCAATTTATAACTGAGTTATGAATGTATTTGAAGGATGCACCAATAAACAGTAGCTATACTTGAAGCCTTGACAAGTGGTGTTGCTGCTTTCAAGTTCCAAGATGTGTACTCAACCCATTATTTTGTGTCTGCACAAAAGTCTCCAAGGTAGTACTAAATGTGCACTGAAAGAGATACAAGGACATGTAGGTTGTGTATCCAATTTTATTTTTGTCCTTAGCTGTTTTGCACCAACTTCTGTTAAAAAGTTAGGGATTGTAAAAATAATTTAAATTAAATTAGTACTGAAAAATGCAAGCATATGCAACTAGTTTAAATGACTAAATTTAAGGAAACTTAGGATTTGTTCAGTACAAGTTTTGTATTTGTCCTAGGAAAGTATGCTCTTTAGTACAGAAATTTTCCTTTGAGATAAGTCACGTTTGACTGTCATCAGGACTTGTACACAATGTTGACTACTTTAGTCTAAGATAATTTAGGATTTCATCAGCTGAAGATTTTTGATTGTCATTAAACTCTCTCTGCCTTTGTAGGTAATTGTAAGGATTTCCATTTCTGTATAATTGTTTTTCTTCGGTTTTTGGTTCTATGAACAATAATTTTGCTTATTACCATTTTCTGTCACTATGAGTTTTCCCAGCCTACAAAATCACCTAATTTTACAACTAGCGACTGGCCAAGCTGCATCCACGTGAGCTCTGGGCCTCGTTGGAGCGGTACCGGTCGGAGAGCGGTGGGCGGCGAGCGAGTGGCAGACGGCCAGCGACGATCGGCGTGAGAGGCGCTGAACGGAGAGCGGCAGCGGAGGGCGGTGATCGGAGCCAGATGAGTCGCTAGCGGCATACGGCGATTGGAGCCGGAGCCACACTGGAATCAAGCCGGCAAAACCGCTCGCACGTCCAACCCTCCCTCCCGACTGCCCACCTGCAATAAAGAGAGGCGATCTGCCCTCTCCACACCAGCGACCACACAGCCGTGAGACCCCAACGCAACCCCGGCTGCATGCCCGACTCGGCCACCTCGCTGCCTGTCCGCTGATCCCTTGGCAGACTACGGGGGACCAAGGAGCCACGTCCAGAGTGGCCAACACGGGAGATAGAGCCTTTGGAGACATGAGGATCGCCCCAGAGGAGGACGTAGGAACTGCAGAGGGATCGAACGGCGCCGCCGCCGCAATCCAGATGATTGGAGCAACGGAGGCAGCGCAGGGTGTAGAGGCAATCACTGAGGAAATGCTTCAAGCCATCAACGCACGACCCGACGCACTGCAGTGCAGCCAGGGGCCGCTGCCTTTACCTTCTCCCAGCTCCTGCCTCATCCACAAACGCAGCGCTGGAGCCACAGACCCAACGATCCAGCACTCTGGAAAGACTTACAAACAACGAAACAACATTTACCGGACTAAGCCTAAACAGACTCCTACCTCCAATCACTGACACAGATCTCAGAGTCACGACGATCCTATGCCTTGGGGCAACACCTCTAAATCACCCGACCCCACACAACCATGAGCTACCTCAACCCGTAGGAACACTACCTCACCCTGCACTATAACTACCACTCCTAGAACCCTACCTCCAACCAACGATACGACACTCAGAATCACGGAGTCTGCACCCTGGGGTAACCCTTCTGAACATCTAACTGTGAGTCCGTGAGTAAACTATAGGTATCTATCCATTAAAACAAACCTTAGACAAGAAAGAGCCTCAGGAGTGTTCTGGTGGGCCAACGCTCACCCAACATAACTGACTCCTCACAGTGGTAGCAATTAGCTGCTGGAGATAACCTTAAGAACGAACCTCACCCAGAACTATCCAATTCGAACACAGCCCACTAGCAGTCAAACTGAATTGACTCAAAAAATGAATACCGTCAAAATACTCATAGCTATCTACTCCTTATCACTGATCCAACTATCACTATCCATCCCACTCGCAGAAAATAACATCATACCCATACTACATAACCACCAAAGACTGACCAGATACTCTACACACCAACAGACTGACATCCATAACAAAGGAAGAATACCTTTGTTATGAGACTGGGGGATTGGGCGTCCAAATGGCAGATGAAGTTCAACGATGACAAGTGCAAAGTGATGCATGTGGGAAGGAGGAACCCGAATTACAGCTATGTTATGCAAGGTTCTGCTTTAGGAGTTATGGACCAAGAAAGGGATCTGGGAGTCATTGTGGATAGGATGTTGAAATCTTCAGCTCAACGTGCTGCAGCGGCTAAGAAGGCGAACAGAATTTTGAGTAGTATTAGAAAAGGGATGGAAAACAAACATGAGGGGATGTTATAATGCTGTTATATCGCTCCACGGTGTGACCGCACAGTGAGTATTGTGTTCAGTTCTGGTCGCCTCATCTCAAAAAAGATATAAATGAATTGGAGACGGTGCAGAGAAGGGCGACAAAAAATGATAAAAGGGATGGGACGACTACCCTATGAGGAGAGGTTAAGATGGCTAGGACTCTTTAGCCTGGAGAAAAGGCGGCTGACGGGTGATATGATAGAGGTTTACAAGATAGTGAGTGGGGTAGAGCGGACAGATGTGAAGCGTTTGTTTACGCTTGCTAACAATAATAAAACCAGGGGACACAAGATGAAATTAGAATGTGGTAGGTTTAAAACGAATCGGAGAAAGTTTTTCTTTACTCAGCGCGTAGTTAGACTCTGGAACTCATTGCCGGAGAAGGTAGTGACGGTAGCTGGCCTTGCTGAGTTTAAAGGGGGTCTAGATAGATTCCTGAAGGAAAAATCCATTGATCGTTATTAAATTTTGGGTTTTTGCCAGGTTCTTGGGGCCTGGATTGGCCGCTGTCGGAGACGGAGTGCTGGGCTTAATGGAACTTGGGTCTTTTCCCAGCATGGCGGTGCTTATGTACCAACATGCGGACAACACCAACAGAACGGCAAGAAAGGTCATACTAACCACACACAAACAAGGAAACGACAACTAACAAAGATCCATACAACACCAAACATAGTAGCCCCATACCAAAAAATTCAAGTAGGGTACATCAACGCCAGATCCGTTGTAAACAAAACAGTAAAAAACTGGATCACGTCAGAAAACCTTGATCTAATCCTCATCAGTGAAACCTGGATCCATGATCAAAAGGACCCCATAATCCGAGACCTATGCCCCCCAGGATACAAAATTACCCACTGGACCAGAAAGAAAGAGAGACGGTGGCATAGCACTAATATACCAATCTAACTTCACAACCAAAACCAGAGTCAATAACACCCCAACTCGAAATTGCCTCAATCAGAATCCATAACAAATCCCTGCTTGATTATCTGAATTGTATCTTGTTTTACACACCACCAGGTAATTGGAGTGAAAGCCAGCCAAACTTCATGGACTTCATCTCAAACACTTGTGTAACTAACTCAAACATACTGCTATTAGGAGACATCAACCTTCACTTAGAAGAC
This sequence comes from Microcaecilia unicolor, assembly GCF_901765095.1. Taxonomy (NCBI): domain Eukaryota; kingdom Metazoa; phylum Chordata; class Amphibia; order Gymnophiona; family Siphonopidae; genus Microcaecilia; species Microcaecilia unicolor. The sequence continues at coordinate 70,755,865 of NC_044037.1, forward strand.
CTAAAACTGGCCAATGCACGAGAATACAAGGAATTCCTCCACTTATGGGATCTCAAATGGCCACACATGCAAGTAACCCACGTCAAAGGGCACACACTCGACCTCATCTCACATAAATTATCCGTAGACCAAAACCTAATAATAACTGATACTAAATGGACAGAAATATCATGGTCTGACGAGTGCAAACTAAATCTATCCCTAAATTGGTGGAAGGGCACACACCACATTCAAGAACACACAACCTATAGCACAAGAAGCCAAATAGACCCGAAAACATTCTGGCAACAAATATATAATAACGAATGGACAACACAAACGGACTCAATACACTACCTCTCCAACTGGGGCAAAAGATGCAAAAACATACTAAACGAAATAGCATCCTTACAAACTAGATCATCACAAAGACATACCTCGATACCATGGTTCAACGACGAACTGAAAAAACTGAAAACACAATACAGGAAACTCGAAAGAGCATGGAAAAAAATAAAAGATGAACCCACACTCAACGCTTGGAAACATATACAAAGAAAATACAAATACGCAATAAGACAGGTCAAAAGGTCATATTACAGAACTAAAATAGGACCAGACTACAAAGACACAAAGAAACTATACCAACTCGTAAACAAACTACTAGACACCACCCTGGTCACCACAACCAACACAGACATCCCACCTGCAGACAAACTTGCCAAATATTTAAATGAAAAAATTGTAAATCTACGCAACACACTTCCTCTTGACAATACTGACATCGAAAAGTTCATTGATGGCCTGGACCCAACCCCTGGAGAATAACCAGCGGACCGAACCTGGTCAAACTTCACCCCCCTCACCACCGAAACAGTTACCCATGCGATCTATAAGTTCTCCAATACTCACTGCAAACTGGATACGTGCCCTAGCTGCCTAATAAAATCCACCCCCTCCACTTCATAGCAGACCTCACATCCCACCTGAACTACCTGCTCCAGCAAGGTCTTTTCCGAAAGGAAAATGGCAACATCCTACTCACCCCAATTCCAAAAGACACCAAGAAAAAGTCAAGTGAACTCACCAACTATCGCCCAGTAGCATCTATCCCACTACCAGTCAAACTGATGTAAAGCATGGCAACCAAACAACTTGGTGATTACATAAATAAATTCTCAATCTTACACGAAGGACATTCAAGATTTTGTCACCTCCATAGCACTGAAACAGTACTCATCACTCTCCTGGCCAAATTCAAGCAGGAATAGGTAAAAGCATAGTTCTTCTTCAATTCAACATTGTCAAGTGCATTTGACATGGTTAACCATGACATACTACTAAGACTACTTGATTACTTCAGTATTAGCAGAAACATACTTAGCTGGATCAAGGGTTTCCTAACCACTAGAACATACCAAGTGAAATCAAATTGAAAAATATCGTCACAATGGAAATCCGAATGCAGAGTACCTCAAGGATCACCACTTTCACAGATTCTCTTCAAACTGATGATGACACCACTAGCCAAGTCACTACCTAACCAAGGCCTCAACCCATTCACCTATGCAGACGACGTCACAATATATATACCTTACAAACATGACCTGACAAAAATCACCAATGAAATCAAACTCAGCCTAAACATCATGGACTCATGGGCAAATGCATTTCAACTAAAACTCAATAAAGAAAACACTGTCTCATCCTCTCATCCCAACACAATACGTACAAATCCACAAATATAAACACCCCTGACCACACCCTCCCCCATCTCAGACAGCCTGAAAATCCTTGGCGTCATTATCGACCGAAATCTTACACTTGAGAACCTAATTAACTCTACAACGAAGAAAATGTTCCACTCAATGTGGAAACTCAAACATATGAAACCATTCTTTCCGAGGGAAACATTTTGCAACCTGATACATCAATGGTACTAAGTCATACAGACTACTGCAATGGAATCTATGCGGGAAGCAAAGAACAACTCAAAGAAACTTCAGACCGCTCAAAACACAGCAGCCAGGCTCATATTTGGAAAAACGCAATTCGAAAGCGCTAAACCCCTCCGGGAAAAACAACACTGGCTACCAATCAAAGAACATATAGCTTTCAAAATCTGCACCCTGGTCCACAAAATTATCTACGGAGAAGCCCCGGGATACATGACAGACCTCATAGACCTACCATTAAGAAAAACAATCAGATCAACTCGAACATACCTAAATCTCCACTACATGCTAATGAACAGAAAAAGCTGGCTAGCGAGAGGCAATTTCATCGATGTAAATATGTCTACTAGAACTACAGGGATGCTATCAGAGAAATATACAGTCTCCAGACTTTAGTCAGTGACATGTTTCACCATTAACCACCACAGTTTTCCATGACTTAAAGGGATACAGTCAGGGTTGGCATGTAAATGAAATGGCTGACATTTGTTTATAGTTTGGGTACAACAAAGATAAAGAAACTAAAGCAAAAAAAAAAAAAAGAGCTGCATGTCACTGCTGCTGCATCATAATGGGAAAATGAATGTAAAACTGAACATTCAAACACAAGAATAAACTAATAAGATGGGGGGACGGGTGGTTTCTCCCCCAATCACAAAATGCAGAGAATCTGAATTTGCAATTCATTGCTTTTTGAAGAACTGGATTGCTTTTACACATTTATCTTCCCTTTCAGGATTGGCTTAACCATTAGGCAGATAGCGAATGATACATACCTGTAGCAGGTGTTCTTAGAGGACAGCAGGCTGATTGTTCTCACGACTGGGTTGACGTCCACGGCAGCCCCCACCAACCGGAAGAAAACTTTGTGGGCGGTCCCACACGCAGGGCACGCCCACCGCGCACGCGCGGCCGTCTTCCCGCCCGTGCGCGACTGTTCCCGCTCAGTTGAATGACAAGCAAAGGAATGAGTAAAACGCAACTCCAAAGGGGAGGAGGGAGGGTAGGTGAGAACAATCAGCCTGCTGTCCTCGGAAAACACCTGCTACAGGTATGTATCATTCGCTTTCTCCGAGGACAAGCAGGCTGCTTGTTCTCACGACTGGGGTATCCCTAGCTCTCAGGCTCACTCAAAACAAGAACCCAGGTCAATTGAACCTCGCAACGGCGAGGGCATAACAGAAATTGACCTACGAAGAACAACTAACTGAGAGTGCAGCCTGAACAGAATAAATCGGGTCCTGGAGGGTGGAGTTGGATTCAAACCCCAAACAGATTCTGCAGCACCGACTGCCCGAACCGACTGTCGCGTCGGGTATCCTGCTGGAGGCAGTAATGTGATGTGAATGTGTGGACAGATGACCATGTCGCAGCCTTGCAAATCTCTTCAATAGTGGCTGACTTCAAGTGGGCCACTGAAGCTGCCATGGCTCTAACACTATGAGCCGTGACATGACCCTCAAGAGTCAGCCCAGCCTGGGCGTAAGTGAAGGAAATGCAATCTGCTAGCCAATTGGAGATGGTGCGTTTCCCGACAGCGACCCCCTTCCTATTGGGGTCGAAAGAAATAAACAATTGGGCGGACTGTCTGTGGGGCTGTGTCCGCTCCAGATAGAAGGCCAATGCTCGTTTGCAGTCCAATGTGTGCAACTGACGTCCAGCAGGGCGGGTATGCGGTCTGGGAAACAATGTTGGCAAGACAATTGACTGGTTAAGATGGAACTCTGACACCACCTTTGGCAGGAACTTAGGGTGAGTGCGGAGTACTAGTCTGTTATGATGAAATTTGGTATAAGAAGCATGAGCTACCAGGGCTTGAAGCTCACTGACTCTACGAGCTGAAGTAACTGCCACCAAGAAAATGGCCTTCCAGGTCAAGTACTTCAGATGGCAAGAATTCAGTGGCTCAAAAGGAGGCTTCATCAGCTGGGTGAGGACGACGTTGAGATCCCATGACACTGCAGGAGGCTTGACAGGGGGCCTTGACAAAAGCAAGCCTCTCATGAATCGAACGACTAAAGGCTCTCCAGAGATGGCTTTACCCTCTACACGATAATGGTAAGCACTAATCGCACTAAGGTGATTCCTTACTGAGTTGGTCTTGAGACCAGACTCTGATAAGTGTAGAAGGTATTCAAGCAGGTTCTGTGCAGGACAATGAGGTTCTAGGGCCTTGCTCTCACACCAAACGACAAACCTCCTCCACTTGAAAAAGTAACTCTTTTTAGTGGAATCCTTTCTAGAGGCAAGCAAGACACGGGAGACACCCTCAGACAAACCCAACGAAGCAAAATCTATGCCCTTAACATCCAGGCCGTGAGAGCCAGAGACTGAAGGTTGGGGTGCAGAAGCGCTCCGTCGTTCTGCAAAATGAGAGTCGGAAAACACTCCAATCTCCACGGTTCTTCGGAGGACAACTCCAGGAGTAGAGGGAACCAGATCTGACGGGGCCAAAAAGGCGCTATCAGAATCATGGTGCCGTGGTCTTGCTTGAGCTTCAGTAAGGTCGTCCCCCACCGAAGGTATGGGAGGATAAGCATACAGGAGGCCGGTCCCCCAATGGAGGAGAAAGGCATCTGACGCCAGTCTGCCCTGCGCCTGTAGTCTGGAACAGAACAGAGGCAGCTTGTGGTTGGTCTGAGAGGCGAAAAGGTCCACCGAGTGGGTGCCACACTCTCGGAAGATCTTGCGTACCACTCTGGAATGCAGTGACCACTCGTGCGGTTGCATGACTCTGCTCAGCCTGTCGGCCAGACTGTTGTTTACACCTGCCAGGTATGTGGCTTGGAGAAGCATGCCAAACTGGCAAGCTCAACGCCACATCCTGACGGCTTCCTGACACAGGGGGCGAGATCCGGTGCCCCCCTGCTTGTTGATGTAATACATTGCAACCTGATTGTCTGTCCGAATTTGGATGATTTGGTAGGACAGCCGATCCCTGAAGGCCTTCAGTGCGTTCCAGACCGCTCGGAGCTCCAGAAGGTTGATCTGAAGATCATGTTCCTGGAGGGACCACACTCCCTGGGGGAGGAGCCCATCAACATGAGCTCCCCACCCCAGGCGAGATGCATCCGTCGTCAGCACCTTCGTGGGCTGCGGAATTTGGAATGGACGTCCCAGGGTCAAATTGGTCCGAATCGTCCACCAGTGCAGCGAATTGCGGCAACTGAGGGACAGGTGGATGACATCTTCTAGATTCCCGGTGGCTTGGCACCACTGGGAAGCTAGGGTCCATTGAGCAGATCTCATGTGAAGGCGAGCCATGGGAGTCACATGAACCGTAGAGGCCATATGGCCCAGGAGTCTCAACATCTGCCAAGCTGTGATCTGCTGAGACGCTCTGGTCTGGGAAGCGAGGGACAGGAGATTCTGCGTCCTCGCTTCGGGAAGAAAGGCCTGAGCCGTCTGAGAATTCAGCAGAGCTCCTATGAATTACAGAGATTGGACTGGCTGGAGATGGGACTTTGGGTAATTTATCACAAACCCCAGCAGCTCCAGAAGGTGAATAGTGCACTGCATGGACCGAAGAGCCCCTGCCTCTGAGGTGCTCTTGACCAGCCAATCGTCGAGATACGGGAACACATGCACCCCCAGCTTGCGTAGATACGCCGCAACTACCACGAGACACTTCGTGAACACCCGTGGTGCAGAGGCGAGCCCAAAGGGCAGCACACAATACTGAAAGTGCCGTGTCCCCAGATGGAATCGGAGATACTGTCTGTGAGCTGGCAGTATCGGGATGTGAGTGTAAGCGTCCTTTAAATCCAGGGAACAAAGCCAATCGTCTTTCTGAATCATGGGTAGAAGGGTGCCCAAGGAAAGCATCCTGAACTTTTCTCGGACCAGATATTTGTTCAGGCCTCTCAGGTCTAGGATGGGGCGCATCCCCCCCGTTTTCTTTTCCACAAGGAAGTACCTGGAATAGAATTCCTGCCCGGGTGGCACGGGCTCAACCGCATTGGCGCTGAGAAGGGTGGAGAGTTCCTCTGCAAGTACCTGCTTGTGATGGGAGCAGAAGGATTGGGCTCCCGGTGGACAATTTGGCGGCGTGGAGACCAAATTCAGGGTGTATCCGCACCGCACTATTTGGAGAACCCACTGGTCGGAGGTTATAAGAGGCCACCTTTGGTGAAAAACTTTCAACCTCCCCCCGACTGGCAGGTCGTCCGGTACGGATACTTTGATGGCAGCTATGTTCCCATGGATCCAGTCAAAATCCCGTCCCCTGCTTTTGCTGTGGAGGCGCAGGGGGCTGCTTAGGCGCACGCTGTTGACGGAAACGAGCGCGCTGGGACCGTCACTGTGCCTGAGAAGGCCTTCGCTCCGGCTGTAGGCGTAGGGTGCCGCCTGCCGGGCCCGGGAAAAACGTCCACCTGCAGAGATGGATGCTGAAGGCGCCCGGTGGGAGTTTGTCGAGAGCGGTTTCCCGCTGGTGTAGTTGGTCCACCAACTGCTCGACCTTCTAGCCGAAAATGTTATCCCCCGGCAAAGGGACATCCACCAGCCGCCGCTGGGTGCGGTTGTCCAGATCAGAGGCACGCAGCCATGAGTCTGCGCATCACTATACCTTGGGCCGCAGCTCGAGATGCCACATCACAGGTGTCATAGATACCCCTGGACAGGAACTTTCTGCACGCCTTCAGCTGCCTGACCACCTCCTGAAAGGGCCTGGACTGCTCCGGAGGGAGCTTGTCGACCAGGTCCGCCAGTTGCCGCACATTGTTCCGCATGTGGATGCTCGTGTAGAGCTGGTATGATTGGATGCGGGTCACGAGCATGGAAGATTGGTAGGCCTTCCTCCCAAATGAGTCCAGAGTGCGAGACTCCCGCCCAGGGGGCGCCGAGGCGGTATACCTCGAACTCCGTGCCCTCTTGAGAGCAGAGTCCACGACCGCCGAGTCATAAGGCAATTGAGGCCGCATCAACTCTGGGTCTGAGTGGGTCCTGTATTGGGACTCCGCTTTCTTGGGGATGGTGGGGTTAGATAGTGGCTTCAACCAGTTCCGAAGCAGTGTCTCCTTAAGGACATTGTGCAACGGCACTGTGGAAGACTCTCTAGGTGGTGACAGATAGTCGAGGACTTCGAGCATCTCCGCCCTCGGCTCATCCACAGTAACCACGGGGAAGGGAATGCAGATGGACATATCCCTGACAAAAGAGAGGCTCTCAGGAAGCGAGAGCTTCCTCTCCGGTGAAGGAGTGGGGTCAGAGGGAAGGCCCACAGACTCCTCTGATGAGAAATATCTGGGGTCCTCCTCCTCCCCCCACGAGGCCTCCTCCTCGGTGTCGGACATGAGCTCTCTCAGCTCAGACCTCAACCGGGCCCGTCTCGACTGCGAGGAACCACGTCCTCGATGATGGCGTTGAGCGGCGGGGACGAAGCTCCCTCCATCGATGGGGACTCCACCTGCGTGGCGGTCGACACCGGTGCCGCAAGAGGCGTTGGAGGCCTCAGCATCGGGCCAGAGCCTACCGGCGCCTCCATCAATGGCGCTGGGGCGCAAGCACCCCCGGTGCCGGCAGAGCCTGGCACATCAGCCCTTCCAGGATCCCGGGAAGAATGGCTCGGAGGCACTCGTCAAGGCCCGCTGTCGGGAAAGGCAGAGGGACCGGTGTGGGTGCTGGAAGCTGCTCGGGTCCAGAAGACGGTACCGAGGTACCCGCGGGACTGACACGACACCTCTTCGACCAAGGGGGAACGCTCCTCCCGGCACTGCCGCTTCCTGGGCGTCGAGTCGTCCCTCGAAGTACCGGAGCTGGCAGTCCCGTGCGCCGTGAGCGACCGATGACAGTGCTTCTTGGCTTTCTTTTGATGCCCGTCATCGGCGCTCGGCGGAAGAGACGAGGAGGAGGAGGAGGAGGAGGTGGAGCCCCCCCCCCCCCCCCGGCCTCGAGGTATCGGATCCAACAGGGTTCGGTCCCGATGGCTCTGAGCAGAGGGAGTGGCCGGGGCAAACTGCCCGCGTGGCCGCTCACCCCCGTCGTCACCGGCAGGCCGGCGGACCAAAGGTACCTGTACTCCTGGGGTCGGTGCCAGAGTCGGCGCCGACTTCGTCGACATCAGTACCGATACCGAAGACCCGGCCGTCGACACCGATGCCGTAGAGGTCGATGTCAAAGGGCCGGCGCAAGTTCCAAAAAGACGGTCCCGCAGAACTTGCCTCGCCACCTGTGTCCGCTTCCTTAAGCCGAGACACAAGGTGCACGTCTTGGAATTATGCTCCGGGCCGAGGCACTGGAGACACCAAGCGTGAGTATCGGTCTGCGAGATCTGCTGGCCGCACCGACACACTTTTTGAATCCACTCGGGACCTTCGAGGACATCGACGGAAAAATCGTGTCGGCGAAGTCAAAATCGTCGATGGTGGCAGTGAAAAGCACACCCGAAAAAGAAGAAAAGGCCGCGACAACGCGCCCTCGCGGCTAAAAACGACGAGGAAACTCCTTTTTTTTTTTTTTTTTAGAAAATAACACACGAATGCGTACTCGAAAGAGAAAAACCGCAGCTAGGCCACGATCCGGTTTCCGGGGCTGACTAAGAGAGAGAAAGGAACACGTCTCTCCAGTGCGGAATAGAAAAAAAACTGAGCGGGAACGGTCGCACAAGGGCGGGAAGACGGCCGCGCATGTGCGGTGGGCGTGCCCTGCGTGCAGGACCGCACGCGAAGTTTTCTTCCGGTTGCTGGGGGCTGCCGTGGACGTCAACCCAGTCGTGAGAACAAGCAGCCTGCTTGTCCTCGGAGAAGAACCAGTTGTTTGGAGTGGCAACTCTTTGGGGGGGGGGGGGGGGGGGGCGTGGAAAGGAGGTATGACAAAGAACAGCTCTGGTCAATGCAAAATAATAGCTCCTGACAGCTGAAGTCAAAAACTATCAGTGCATATTTTAACCTGGAGGGAGTGTGCGTGTATGAAAGAGATAGTGCGTGAGTGATGTCCAATTATGCTTTCTTTAAAAAAAAAAAAAAAAACAGGTGTGGAAAGGTGATGGTACAGTGATTGAGAATATTCAGTGTGGTTATCAAAATCTTGGTGAGAGAGGAGGTATTAGGGGCCATATCAGGGACAGGCAACTCTGGTCTTCAAGTATCATACATAGGTCAGGTTTTCAGGATGTCCACAATGAATACGCATGAGATAGATTTGCATTCAAAGGAGGTATTGCATGCAAATATTCTTATGTATATTCATTGTGGATATCCTGAGGAGGTGGCACAACTCTGAAAGTTCACATAGGGTGACTAATACCCCTGCACCAGCTGTTTCCTTTATGATACAACAAGTTGATGCAAAAGGATTCTGCGCTACACCAATACTCAACTGTAAACAAAGTATAGGACTTTACAATGTAGTAAACCCAGACTAATACTTTCAAATTTACACAAAAATAAGGAAAACAAAATCTGTGAAACACTACAGAAGGTAAAGCATGAGCAAAACTAAACAAAAAAAAAAAAAAATTTTTACCAACCCTAAAATAATCCCTTCAAGCTTTAATTGTACAGAATAATCTGCCCATTATTTCTAATAAACGTCACTCAGTGAAGTACATAGTTTCATTACGTTTTCTCCCGCTCCTCATCTGCATGTTGCAAATAGATGGTCCCACTCTGTTCCTTCATGGATTCCTCTAGAGGATTCAAGAGGTCCTCCAGCTCCTTTTGCTGTGAAAGGATGAAGTCTAGCTCCTGATCCAACCTAAACAAATCCAACAAGGGAAAATACTGACTACAAGACTTTAAGACTTTATGTATGAAATAATGGTGAATGGTGCTTGGCTTGAATGGAAAGAACACTTAGCTGAGTAAGGTGACTAAAAAGCAGGAGGGAACCAAGGATATATGGAAATAAGTCTTATGCTGAGTGGCAGATAATTTAGGGGTAGGAGTAGAGGGGGTGTATATGGTGTCAATGTGGAGAGGAGGAGAATTCTTCTACAAGGAGGAAAAAAAAGAGTGAAAATTAAACAAACCCAAGATAGGAGCACTATGGTCTTACCTCTTCTGATCCAGCTTTACTTTCTCTACTTCCCTGTGCAAGGTGGTAATCTGTAAGCAAACAAGTATGGCAGCGAGGTTATTATGAGAGCCCAGTTAACACAGTACTGCACAAAGCACTATACTGGTTTACATATTATCAACGTCAGGGTCAAATGCTAACAATTAGAGTATGTCAAAGTGAAAAAGAAAATTAACTAAGCTTTTTGAGATCACTAAGTAAATCATAGCTAGAAGAGTGTGTCCCATAACTGTTCCTTTTTTATGCTTTCCAGACATATAAAGCAGTTCTTACATTTTCTCTCTGCTCTAAACTCTTACTCGGATATACAATATTTGACACATCTGTATTTTTCCCATCTAGCCCTCTGCAGCGACCTTCCTCCTTTTTAGCCCAGTTGATCCATGCTATTTCTGTAGCACATCTCAAGCTGTAAGTTACAATGACATGGAAATGGGAGGTCAGCAAGCACCAACTCTTCTCATAAGAGATATGACAGCATCATCACCATGATTTCATTAGATGTGATACTCTTAAGCTTACATGTCTGGAATGAATCTATGGAAAGAAAACACCTAGGTTTGAACTGGTGGCTCTTGAGTATTAAGAACAGGAACTCAGGAGAGTCATCAGATCCCTAAAAAATTGTTTATTGTAAACATTGGGGGCATACACATTACCCAGGAGAAAAGAAGCTCCGTTTATCAATACTAGAGCCATAATACATCTCCCTTCAGGATCCAAGTACACATGCTGTTTTTCCCACCTGAAGTGACTTGTGGAATAAGATCACTACCTCTGCTTTTTTCCCCACCGCAGGGGCCTCTATCATATTGCCTACCAACCCAAGTTTGTAGTTTCTTATGTTCCAGGGATGTTAAATGTGTCTCCTGTAACATAGCTATTGACGCCCCTTTCTTCTTCAAATTATGAAGTATTTTTTTTCTTTTAATGGGCGATGATATACCACCCACATTCCAAGAGTATATTTTCAGTCCCATTACGTTATCGCCACACACACTCCGATTCTTAACAGTATATATATATCATCATCAAGCAGGCATGTTGCCCCAGCCTCAACATCCCCGCATATACAGCCAAAGAACATCTTCTTCCCATGATCCCTCTCACACTCACACACAACCCGAATCTGCATATTATCATCCATCCTCCGTGACAACCTCTTTGCTCTTATCTTACGCCCACCCTCCCCCCTCCCATCCCCTTTTCTATCCCCTTCCTCCATCAGGATAAGTCACCCTCCGTCGCTCGCAACTCCTCCCCTTCTATGCCTTCTTCAGAATCATACATGTTCAACTCCCTCACTATGGTACTCCATGCTTAATCCATTGATTTAATCCCCTTAAAATCTAAGCACAATATGTCCTTCTTCTAATACAGAACTCAGTAGTTAGCCGTGAAATCAAACTTTCCCCACAATAATCTCTTTCCCGCCTTACTATCCCCCACCATAATCAGCAACCTCACCACCTCTTCTGAAGACCCAACCATCGAATGTAGTTTCATACAGTCCTACTGCCTATGCAGCAACTTCAGCCCAGTGTCTTCCTAACTCGCCTCTGTATTCATTTGCTGCAGATATGCTCTGGCGTCATTCACCTGGTCAAAATGTCTGGTCGTGCCATTATCCATGATTTTCAATTTAGCTGGATACAGGAGTGCAAAGCGAATCTTCTTCTTGTATAATTCGGTGCACACTGGCGTGAAAACTTTTCATAGCTGCTGCACATGCTGAGAGTAATCCTGGAAGCACAGTATATTGTGTCCCTGATATGCAAGCTGGTGCCCTTTCCGCATCTCATTCAAAATCTGCTGTTTATGTCGTAAGTTCAGGCTTTTAAAAATGACCACTCTTGGTTGGTTCACAGATGATCTAATCGGTCCAATCCGATGCGCTCTTTCCAAACAGAAATGCTGAAGCTGTTCTCCAAGCTGCAGCGCCCGAGGAATCCACTCTTCCAACAAAAGATGGTAAGTCTTTATCCAGTAGTATTTCTGGGAGTCCCACTAAGCGCAAATTGTTCCTCCTACTGCAGTTCTCCAGATCATCCAGTTTGGTCTTTAAATCCGCCACCTTCTGCTTCAATTTCGAATGTGACTCTTGCAGCGCCGTTGTACTTTCTTCTAAGTCAGAGGTGTGCTGCAGTCCCGAATCCAGCTCCAAACATACATTATCTATATGCTATGTGCCTCCTCTGCCCAATTATATAGTAGTTGCAGCTTTTTATCTAGCGCTGCCTCCACTGCCGCTGTCACTTCAGCTGTAATTTCAGCTACCCACGCCAATCCAACTGTTCTCTCCCCCGGGGTGTGTGGGTCGGCCATTTTGTTTTCAGACGGCCTTGATTTCTCCTGGTTTTTCTGCACCGTTTTCATCGTCATTTCAACGCTTTAATGCTATATCTTCCTGGTTCTCCGGTGGGGTAACTGACTCCACAGCTATCGCATCTAGTATCTCGTGATTCCTTCGCTATTTAGCTGATATTTCACCGGTTATTAGGAGGCGCGCACGGAGCTCTGCCTTTCAGTGTCTGCCCCGTAGCATGGCGACACATGACCGAGTCGTCAGATCCCAAGGTAAGCAGATCTCTTTAGCAGCTATTCAGCTTTAAAGAAGAAAGGCATAGTTATGCCTATGAAGAACAAAGGACTGGTTCAAAAATGGCAGGGCTCTAAATGGCTTAGAAAACATAAGATCAGCTGATACTACAGAATGCTGTTGGCTTAACACCTCTGTGGGACTTTGCAGGTCACTTACCCCCAGATTCTATATATGGTGCCCAAAACAGAGCAAAAATCAATCAAAAATGTGCACCCAATTAAATTGGCTAAGAAGCCAATTAGTGCCAATTGGCACTATCAGCACCAACTTGGAACTGGGCGCACATTTTACTATGCGCTATTCTATAACAATGTGCGCTCAAATCCCATAGCGTGTAACCCAAAAGGGGCATGGTCATGGGAGGGGCGTTCCTAAAATTTGTACAGTGTTACAGAATACCAGGGATGTGTGCCCAAATTTGGCGCCGCGAATTAAAGCAAACCCATATTAGCATGCAATACTATTTTATAATTTATTTATTTTCTACATTTATATCCCACATTTTCCCACCTCTTTGCAGGCTCAATGTGGCTTACAAATACCGTAGTGGCGATCGCCATTTCCGGAATTAGAAAAACAAAGTAATATTGTTTATTGTCTTTTAAAAATCGAACTGTGGAATAAAATAGTGCAATTAGCAAACAATAAGTAACTGAAATATGGATCAATTATAACACTAACTAAACATCTGTATACTGCCTAAACAGTACCTGGAAGATCAGGAAATATAATTCACCGAACCTCAGCAAACAGATCTGTCTCTCTTTTCTCCCGGGCTAAGACTGAAGCAACAGCCAGCAACAACTGCTGGGTAATTTCAAACTCCAGGCCAATCAGAGCCCAATCAACAAGGTTTAAAAGTATACTGCTCACAATAATATAGATTCACTTTTTCACTAAGTGAAACTAAAAGAGGGCATGCACTTTTCTATAACAGCTTTTTTTTTTCACTTTAAATATTTTTATTAATGAAGCAACGTTCAAGACAGTACAGATAATGCCAAGTTGTCCTAAAATATTGGACATCCATATAATATAACAGAAAAGAACAAAACAACAACCCAGTCACTCTTATGGTGAAAATTGAACTATCAACCCCCAATCACTATAAACAAGGGTCTACACCCTCAGCTCTGTCCTACCCCCTTAAATTTGTTCAAGCATATAATTGCCTCACTTCCCCCTCTAGCCCTCCTCTTCCGTTCCTCCCTTCCCTACCGCCCCCCTCCCTCCCTTCCTCCCCCCTCCCCAACTACCACCCGTTCCTATCCAAGTTTGATTGTCCTCATCCATTCTTGCAGTCGAGAACATCCTCTCTTGCACCATAGCTCCCCTTCTCTACGGTATGCCGTTAAGCACTCCATAGCTATGAGTTGTTCTAATTTTGCTTTCCAATCCCCCAAGGAAGGAGGGCCAGTAACTCGCCACTTCCGAGCTATCAGGCATTTTGCTGCCGCCAGACCCCCAACGTAACATTTTGCTCCATTCCCATGAGTCACTGTCATTATAAATCCCCAGCAAGCACACCCGTGGACTACACACCATGGAATCTCCAAACATTCTTACCAATGCTTTCATCACCGCCTCCCAAAACGGTATCAACCGGAGGCAGGACCACCAAATGTGCAGAAATGAACCCTTGTCTTTACCAGATCTCCAGCACCGGTCAGAAGCATTAGGGTACATACCCCTAATTCTCTCAGGAGTGTAATACCACCTCGATAGCACCTTGTATGCATTCTCTTGCACTAGAGTGCACGTGGAGGCCTTTTGAACCTCCCCACATATCCTCTCCCATTCCTGATCACTGAAGCAGCAATTTAAGTCTGATTCCCATGCTCCCTTGAAGCGAAAGGGGGCAGGGTCACTGCCTCTCATAAATTTGTATAGCACCGAGATGGATCTAGGCACCCTCCGTAATATACCCCATAAATTCTCCAAGCTCTCCTTATCCTCAGGGCTGCCCCCCCTCCATCCCATCGCTTCCATAAAATACTTAATCTGTAAGTAAGAAAAACGATCTCCTTCAGGGAGTCCATATTGTAACCTCAATTCCTCAAAGCTCTTAATCTGGGCCCCTTGGAGCACATCTCGAAAACTCGAAAGGCCCAAGTGATCCCATCGCACAAAAACCCGATTATCCTTCCCGGCCCCGAACTTCAGCTCCCATCTTATCCCCGCCCTAGTGGAGAACCCCTCTCCCTGTCCCCACTTCCTCCGAAACTCCTCCCATACAGTCAAAATGTGCCTAAGATAAGGGTTATCCATGCCCGCCAACACCCCCCCAATTCCTCAGTGGACCATAACAACGATTTTAAAACCCTATGTGGGAAGTACGATTGTTTCACTTGACCTGTTGGCTTAAGCCTGCCCCCTTCCCACTCCAGCACCATCTTGACCTGAGCAGCCTGATACCACCACTCAAGCCGAGGCACTGCTCTACCCCCTCTTTCAATCTCCACCCATATCACCCTTCCCGCTAACTGGGGATGTTTGCCATCCCATACAAATTGCAATATCTGGCGTTGTAATTGCTGCATCTCCCGCTTGGGGACCGCCACCGGCAAACACTGAAACAGAAACAGCAGCCTAGGCAAGACGTGCATCCTTATTAACGCCATCCTCCCCCACCACGACAGCCACAACCCTTTCCACCATGATAATTCAATTCTAATGCACTCCACTATTTTGCCATAATTAAGGCCCAGATGCACTAAACGTTTTTCATCGTTAAATGAGCCCTTAAGGAAGAATTTCCGATCCTTTCCATGCACTAAAGCCTATTTTTCGACGGTAGTAGCAGCTAACGAAAACGGAATGGAGATGAGCAATTAGTGTGAAAACCCCATTGAAACGACATGCACTAACCTTTTCCGATTGCCTTTACACAGGAAAAAGGCAGGAAAACTAACGAGAGGTCTGGACCTCTCGTTAGGACAGCTCTGTGCCAGGAAAAAGTGTTAAGTGAAAAAATAAACAAACTTTGAGCCAATCCCAGCGCATTAGCAGAGCTAAAAGCGCTGTGATTGGTCCAAAGGACCTCAGAAAACACATAAAAAAATTAAAAAAGGATCGGGAGGGGGCAAGGGCGCTCATCAGGAGCGTCCTGTACGGACGGCCTTGCCCCCCCCCCCCGCTGCTCCCCACTTTCCGCCGCTCCCCCACCCCGAAAAAGCAAACTTCTAGAAGCCCCTGCCCCCCTCCCTTCCTCACTACTCTCTCACCTCAGCTCCGCCTCCCGACATCCTCCGTCCGTGCCTCGCCCCCTTTTGGGGTCGTCGCCGCCATTCCCCTCCTCCATCGGGCCCCCCTTCCTCTTACCGGGCCCGTGCAGCGCCTCTCTCCTCTGTCCGAAGGCGCTGCACGGGCAAGAAGAAAGCTGAATCAGCTGATGCCTGCCTTCGCGATGGCGCGTCTTTCTCCTGCTGCGCCCGCCCCTGTCTGGCCGTTGATCTTTATACAGGCCTTCGGCGCCGCATACAAGGCTGCTATCCACCTGCAGAAATTATCCCCAAGACCCATACGCTGCATAACTTCTTTCAGAAACACCCAGTCAACCCTGTCAAACGCTTTTTCGGCGTCTAGTGTTAACAGTATTGCCCCTGTGAGTCTCTTCTGTGCTTCCCATTGGAAGTGGAGGGTACGGCGAATGTTGTCACCCACCTGTCGACCCGGGATAAACCCCGACTGGTCATCCCCCTATCAACTTTGGTAGGACCCGTCCCAACCTGTTGGCCCACACCTTGGCCAGTATCTTTACGTCAACATTTAAAAGTGAAATGGGTCTATAGGAGCCAAATACAGTGGGATCCTTTCCTGGCTTAAGCAACAAAAAGATCCCTGCTTCCATCATTGAATTCGAGATCCCCCTTCCCTCCAATACTCCATTCCCTAGCCTGATAAGCTGGGGCCCCAACTCCTCCGCATAACACTTAAAAAAAAAAAAAAAAAACGAGCGGTGTAACCATCCAATCCCGGGGCCTTCCCATTCGGGAGGTTCTTAATTACCCCATATACTTCCCCCCATCTTATCGGTTCTCCCAATCATACTCGCTCCGCTTCACTAAGACATGGGAGCTGTAGCTGATCTGAAAATTGCCCTATTTCCCCCCTACTCATATCCTCCCCCTTCTTATACAATTCTTCATAGTATGTCCCAAAGCTTCTAGATATATCCACATCTGCATAATGCCAACCCCCCTTACCATCTCTCAGCCTTTGAATAAGTGTCTTCACTCGCCTCACCCGCAACCGACGTGCCAGAAAAGCGCTTGATTTATTAGCAAACTCAAAGGTCTGCTGTTTCAGCTTGGTTTGCATATATTCAATTTCTATCATTTGCAATTGTGCCAATGCTCCCCTTACTGCTGTAAGCTCCTCCTCCAACTTTTTTGTGGGTTGCCTCTTTTTTTCCAGTTGCACTAGGCGAGCTCGTAACTCCAAGGATTTCTGACCTCTTTCTCTTTTTCTCCATGCTGCTTCTATCATATGCCAACTGTTGCGGTGTACCCACAAACTGTCTAACCTCGCATAAGACTGTGCTGCATGTGAATAATGGGTGTAATTTCTCTGTGTTCCATGTAATAATCTCCAGCAATCCACTACCTCACATTCCTTCAAAAAGTTCAACAACGCCTTACGACCGGCGCTTCCAACCCCTCTCCTTCCATTGGAATGATCCAAATCCGCGTCTGGGGCAATATTGAAATCCCCCCCCTATGATCACTTGGCCTTTAATAAAACCTTGGATTTCCTCCTTCAGAGAATCAAAAAATTGCTTCTGACCTTCATTAGGTGCATAAATATTAATAAATGTGATCTCCTTACCTTGTAGAAATCCCCTAATCCCCAAACATCGGCCACTCAAGTCCCGAAATTCTTCTTGTATGCTTAGCCCGCAGGTGTGCCTCACCATTATAGCTACTCCCCCAACCCTTCTGGCCTCCCGCCCCTGATGTACCAATACTTCTCTAAAGGGCCGGCGCCGCAATAAATGCGCGTCTGTCGGTCTCAGATGTGTCTCTTGCATCATCGTCACATCCCATTTTAACCTATTCAATTCCTTAAAAACTCGGCTTCGCTTCCCCTGATGGTGAAGCCCATCTTCACCCCTCCCCTTTTCCCTTTCCCTCCTCCCCTCTCCTTCCCCGCTCCCTTTGCCAATCCCTGGTCCAGAAGATCAGCCATAGTAGGAAAAGTAACATTTCCAGAGGCTTTGATCATATATATCATTAGATAAATCCCCCTCCCCACATCTCTTATAACCGTTAAACACAGGCTATCCCCCCCTACCCGTGTCTGTTCCTTACCCAACTCTAACCCTCTATTTCCTCCCCCAAAAAACTCTCTTGTCTAACATCAAACTGCGCCAGCACAAGTCTTTTGTGTGCTTTCTGAGCCACTTATACAGTCTGGATGTCTTCCCCTCCCAGAAACATCCCATCGTTCTGGCAAACCAGATCTTCCACTCTCTTCCTCTCCAGCCTCAGCAGTTCAGCTTGAAGTCAACACCACTATTAGGTATAACAGCCACTCTTGACGCACTCCAATTTGGGTAGCACATTTCCACCTGTTAAAGCGATTACTCTCAAAGCAACCAAATGACTTGCCCCAAACTCCACATCAAGCATGCTAACCAGCTGTCCTTTCAAGTCCTGGTTTGCTCTATTGTCCAGTGTAGCAAAGCAGTAACAACCCATGGGTCCGTAATGTCTCAGCAGCCCCCACTTTAGGAAGCCTGCTTGTCCCTATTCTTTCCTCGCTCCACCACCACTTGCCACGCTGAATCTCTCCTAGGAGCCGCTTGAGTTCGCGATTCCTGATTCTGCACCGGTACATCTTGACATCCCATGGCTCGCAACGCCGACCACGCCTCCTCCGGCGTTGTAACCTTGCGGGATTTCCCTCTACTGTAATCCAAACTGCAAAGGGGAACAACCATCTGTATCTGATCCCCTTAGTACGCATAAATCCAGTAACTTCTCTGAATGATCCACGCTTCATCAGCATTGTGCGTGCCAAATCCTGAAAGACCCCTATTTTGTAATTCTTCCAGGTAATTTCTTTGCTCAACCGGGCCTGTTTCAGGATTAGTTCTTTTATGGGGAAGTCTAGAAAGCAGACAACCATATCCCTCGGGTTTGAATCTCTGCGGGGTCCCTGTGCTCGATGCGCATGTTGAATGCGTATCTCCGGGGGTGGGGGGGGGGGGGGTGGGTGTCCGACCCCGAGGCCAAAATATGCTGGCATAGTTCTTTTATGACAGCCTCACAGTTGGAAAAAATATCTAGCTCAGGGATACCTTTAAATCTTAAATTGTTCCGCCGAGACCTATTCTCTAGGTCTTCAATTTGCTCCCTGAGCCGGCCCAACTCCTCCTGTTCCTCAATTGCCTTCCTCCGCATAGAGTCCACCTCTGATTGAAGGGTCACCATCCCCCCCTTCTACTTCGCCCACTTGGGACCCTAATTCATGCACCTCCGCTCTGATGTCTTTGAAGGTGTTTTGAACATCTAATCGGATCCCCACGAAGTCAGATTTTAAGTCTTGAAGCAGCCCTGCTACGTCCGATTGCAACATACTTGCAGCCTCTGCGGGTTCCTCGCTCCGTACCGTGTGCTCCTGTGAGGTGTGTGCAGTTGCCATCTTGGATCCTCGCACCTCCAGCCCCACTCTCCCTTTGTTCACTTTTTCGCGACGCTCCGGTGTATATCGAAATTGCTCAACGGGTTTTTTGGTGGCATAGCCTGGAGGCGTACTCTCTGTCGTTCTCGATCCGTCTCTCGCCGTATAAGTTTGTAGTGCCAACAACTATCAGCCCCGGCGGAGCTCCTCATTCAGACCGCCACCTTGGATCGTGACGTCATTTCCTCCCAGCAATCAGTTTTTTAATCCAAACAAAATTATCCTGCAGATACCGGGTCAGGAGTTAGCTTCCAATGTCACATGTCACCCCTCCTGCAACTCACTTTCTTCCTTAAAGATATATCATATGCTGCAGGCTAGCAGTTAATTATCACAGCTTGAGCTCAATCCCAGTACATAAACTGCTTTTATTCTCCAAGTCTGTCTGTTACAGCCGGGTGCAAAAGACCATGTCAGTCAACCCTCCTCCACACAGTTACTTCATAGCAAAGAAGGGAGACATAGGTCACAATGTAGGAAACTCACAGATCACACAGCTCCTGAGATAGTGAGGAATCCAGCCCTTCACATAAGAGACGCCTGGGCAAACACTGTACTGGTCTCCCGACAGGCAGCTGCAGCTGTGTCCTCCACGTGTGCCCCCTCAATACAACTAAACTAATAGTACAAGCAATGTCAGCTATATTTAAGGGGGTTCAAACTTGTACTACTTGAAGCCCCTGTTTTGTACCTGTACAAACTCAAGGTAATACTAAACCTATCCACCTAATCCTTTTCTTCTCTCCCTAACACTTTTACATCATTAATCATATCTATTATCCTGGAATGGCAAAACCATAACAAAACTCTGTAAGCCACATTGAGCCTGCAAATAGGTGGGAAAATGTGCATCCTTCACATGCTAACAATTACACCTACTCCCGAGCTGGACCAATAATCTAGGTACTATTTCTGCAGGATTTGTGCTACTATTTTATGAAGACACATGAGCACCATTATAAAATAGGTGCTTTCATGTCAAAGGAGACCTGTTATAGAGAGCAATTTTATAATAGGTCACATATGTGGGAAGCCAAGTAGGTGCCTATTTTGGAGCTTTTTTTTCTAAATAAAATACCAGTGCAAAAGCTGCAGAAATCTTGGCTAAACACACCTTGGGAATAGATGTAAATGTGAGTATTTTATTACGCTTGAAAAATCATTTGTAAAATTACCCCCCTGAAAGAGCAACTCTATTGTCGTGAACATATTTCAGTCAGTGCTCAATAAATAGCTAAGAACTTTACTGCCTCACCTTCTCTCCATTCTCAATCAGTGTGCGGTCCCAAGCGTTAACCTGAGTGGCTTGATGCAGGAAGTATTTCTCTTGATCCTCCAGCTCCAGGCTCCACTTATTAATCAGATTCTCCAGCTGGGCATATGTCATCACTGAAGGAGTGCTGAGAAACAGGACACAGCGAAATGTGTCAAAATGAGGTGACCAAAAGCAATGAAAAGTTTCCCAGAATGGCATGTGCATGTGAAACTCCTACAGATTAAGAAATGAATCCTGATACAAGCACAAGCTTGGGTTTTTGTGATAATGCACGGAGTGATGGAAAAGAATTTTATTTACTTGACCAAGTTTGTTTCATACTGTACACAACAAATTGAAGTGTTAAAAAAAAAAAAAAAAAAAAAAAGCGTGAACCCAATAAACTAAATAATTTGTTCCTAGTCCTTTGAGATTCACAGATTGGAGATTTGCAGTTTTCATTTTCTCTAGGGTTTTTTTTTTTTCAGAATAATGCATCAATTAGTGATTAAAAGCCATGATTTCAAGACTAGCCTCTACCACTGTGTATAATCTTGGGCAAGTCATATGTACTCTAGAATCCAATCAAAATTAAAAGTCATTTTCCTTGATTGATTTAATCTCCACTTGCCAAAGATATCACTGCAATAAATTCTACATTTCAAATACACAATTAAAAATACATGTGGTAAAACAAAAAATATACAGTCCCCTAGTCTACAACTGATACAGTTAAGCCACTTATAACCCACTAATATCAAATTAAATAGTTCACAGAAGGTTACAGCAAGACAATAGGACATAAACTGCCTAAGATGTAACAATTTAAAAAACAATTGTAAATTAACTCAATTAAAATTCCAAATATATATGATTATTTACTAGTTACATATCCGTTAAACAATAAAGTCTTAAGGCTCTTTTTAAACAAACCATAACTAGATAAAAATCTTAAATTTAGGCGGTAAAATTTCCCAAAATTTAGCGAACTGATATGCAAATAACCCTGAGAAACGTTTTTTGGAAGTGATGCCCCAGGGACTTGGATAATCAAATGAAAGATAATCAAATGAAAACAGATTATGTGCATTGTATTGACTGCAATTTAGTTTCAATATGATTTTGTAAAATCAGAACTATAAAGATTTTCCAGATTTATATATTGCCTTCTACTAAGCGGTTTCCAATAAAACGTTCATAAATTAAAAACAGATACCTCTCTATATAGAGAAAAAGGAGCAGTGCTTAACCAGATACCTACCAAAAAAAAATTTTTTAAAGCGGCAGCCTTCACAAACAGCTGGAGATGAACATCGTGCAGGAATGAAATGTAATGTACTGAGAAACATTACAATTTGAAAGCAGCAGGGGCAGAGACCACAAAAGCCAGTACTTCTCTTCCATCAACTTCTTAAATCTACTCTCTAACATTCTCTTTACTAACATTCACAAGACTAAGCAAATTAAATGGGGAAACTTCACTTATTCCTCTCCTTCAGAAACTAACTCATTGGAAGGCTAAGTTTTCACTTGTTCTTCAGATACATTTCTGATTCGTGATTACTGCCTGTGTGTAATTAAAACAATACTTTAACATACAAATAAATCTAAAAAACTCTCACCTTATAAGAATTAGTTCTCACATGACGACGTTTATGCTTATTACTAGGCTTTATTTATCACTATTCACCATGACACTAGGGTTATTTAAATACAAAAAAAAATAAAAATCCTTTTCAACATTTGATCATACTGGAGTCAAAATTCAAAAGGGTTTAACCGGGCAAGAGAAAATCCTGCTGAGATGGCCGGCCACAGATACTCAGTAGCACCTAACCCGTTAGTGCCGTTGCATATCTACACTAATCGGCCACTCCCTCACCAGTTATATTAGGAGTCGTCTGGAGCCGGAGCCAGCATTCAGCTGGTTAGTGGCAATATTCAGCAAAAAGGCTGTCCTAACTTCATGCGCCAGTCAGAATATCGGCCAGTGTCCGGTTAACTTCTGGGTCAGCATATAAGCCCTTGCCCCAGAGTTTTTATATCCGGGGTTAGTTCAGTCCGCAGCTGGGAGTGGCTTACAAGCCATACCTTTCAAAAATATCCGATTGATATACCCTTTGCTTGACTGACTGGGAATAGAGGGCAGCACCTTCTGCCAGGACTCACCTAGTAGTGCTGGTTAAAGAAGTGGAGGGAGCAGCGGTGCCAGAAGTGCTAGAAGTTGTCACTGTCATTGTAGGTTTGATATTCAAGGAAAAGCCAGAACTAGAAGTGGTGCCTGGAAGATCACATAAGGAAGGGAAAATTAGGTTCTTACCTTGGTAATTTTCTTTCCTTTAGTCATAGCAGATGAAGCCATTAAGTATGGGTTGTGTCCATCAACCAGCAGGGGGAGATAGAGAACACTCAAATTTCACAGTGCCACATGGTCAGCTAGCTCCACTGCCTCATCAGTATTTGAAGCTTCCAAAGCAGTATAACAAACCGCAAAGGAAATAACATGAACTTTCCTCACAGCGAACGATGGCCCCATAACAAGGGCATGAACTCAAAAGGAGGGAACGAACACATCCTCCTGGAGGGAATAAACTCGTCCTCCTACACATGAACTGGAGGGAATGAACTCATCCTCCTATAAGTGAACAAGAATCCTGAAGACTGTTTTCCAACTTTCTCCCAAGGAAGGATTAGAACTTCAGGAAACAAGAACAGAACCTGAACAGATTCACATCATACAGACAATCATACAGGGAGGGCTCATGGCTTCATCTGCTATAACTAAATGAAAGAAAATTACCAAGGTAAGAACCTAATTTTCCCTTCCTTGTCATCAAGCAGATGAAGCCATTATATATGGGATGTATCAAAGCAATCCCTATATAGGGTGGAAACAAGTCACACCATGCGCTAGCACTTGTGCTCAAAAACGCACATCCAGCCTGTAATGTCGGGCAAATGAGAGCTTCGAAGCCCATGTTGCTGCACTGCAAATCTCATGAAGAGAGAGTGCTCCAGTTTCAGCCCAAGAGGAAGAAATCGCTCTTGTAGAATGTGCCTTAAAGACTACAGGCGGAGGCCGGCCGGCAAGCAGATAAGCTGAAAAGATAGGTTCTTTGAGCCAGCGGGCAATAGTGGCTTTAGACGCTGGAGACCCTCTGCGAGAACCTGATAGTAAAACAAACAAATGATCAGAGGTCCTGAAACAATTAGTAACTCGCAGATACTGTAACAGAGTCCTGCGCACATCCAACAGGTGCAACTGCCCAAAGGATTCTGGAAACTCCTCCTTAACAAAAGAGGGTAGAAAAATAGGCTGGTTTAGGTGAAACGCTGAAATCACCTTAGGCATGAAGGAAGGCACGGTATGAACCGTGACCCCAGACTCTGAAAATTGCAGAAATGGGTCTCGATAGGACAGCGCCTGGAGTTCTGACACCCGTCTCGCCAAAGTAATGGCCACCAGAAAAACGGCCTTTAGTGTCAAATCTTTCTCTGAAGCTCGCCGTAGCGGCTCAAAAGGAGAACCCTGCAGAGCCTTCAAAACTAGCCCCAGGTTCCAAGCTGGACAAGATGCCCGCACGGGAGGACGGAGCCGAAGCACCCCTCTAAGAAACTGTGCCACATCTGGATGAGCAGCTAAAGACACGCCTGCAACATTTCCATGAAGGGAGGCCAATGCTGCCACTTGCACCCGCAGGGAATTATAGGCCAAGCCTTTTTGTACACCATCCTGCCAAAAGTCCAGAATCGGCGAGACAGGAACCCGCATGGGTGTGATCGCTTTTGAAACACACCAAGCCTCAAACTGGCGCCAGATTCTGGCATAAGCCACGGAAGTGGACCGCTTGCGGGCCTGCAGGAGAGTGGAAATAACATTATTGGAATAGCCTTTGCCTCTCAATTGCGCCCTCTCAATAGTCATGCCGTAAGACCAAAACGGCAGGCGTCCTCCATGGCCACGGGTCCCTGCGACAACAGGTTCGGTACCAGAGGTAAAGGAAGGGGAGCCTCCACTAGCATCTGTCGGAGGTCCGCATACCAAGGCCCCCTGGGCCAATCCGAGGCAATGAGAACCACTTCTCCTGGGTGAAACCGAATCCGCAGGAGCACACGCCCTATCAAGGGCCACGGAAGGAAAACATACCAGAGGCCAGGGTTGAGCCAAGGCATCCAACCCGGCTGAGCGAGGATCTCTCCGTCTGCTGAAAAGCACGGGACTTTGGCAGTTGAGCTTGTCGCCATAAGATCCATTACGGGCTTGCCCCATTTGGCACATATCTGCAGGAATACTTCGTCTGCCAGTTCCCATTCCGCTGGATCGATTTGATGCCTGCTTAGATAATCGGCTTGCACGTTGCTCTGACCTGCAATGTGAGCTGTCGACAGAAACTGTAGATGCAGCTCGGCCCAGTGGCAAATCTGTTCGGCCTGCGCGGCCAGCACTCTGCACTGAGTGCCGCCTTGTCGGTTTATGTAGGCCACTGTTGTCGTGTTATCCGACATCACTCGGACAGCCAATCCTTCTAGGGTCACTTGAAAGGCCAGAAGCGCCTGAAACACCGCTTTCAACTCTAGGCGATTGATGGACCACTCCAACTCGTCGGATGTCCAAAGACCCTGGGCATGCTTCCCCTTGCAATGTGCGCCCCAGCCCTTCAGGCTGGCATCTGTCACCACTAGGCACCAATTGGGCAGCGCCAGCAGCATTTCTCGCCGCAGCATGCTGAGAGCCACCACCATGTTGAGTTGGGCCACAGGGAGCCAAGAGAGTCTGCATTGATAATCCTGAGATACTGGAGACCATCGTTGAAGCAGGGAATACTGCAGAGGTCTCAGGTGCGCTCTCGCCCAGGGAACCAAATCCAAGGTGGCCGTCATCGATCCCAACAGCTGGACAATGTCCCAAGCTCGCAGGCGGGGCATCCTCAGGAGCAGAAGAACCTGATTCTGAAGCTTGCACCGCCTTTGCTCGGGTAGGAATACATATCCCGAGTCTGTGTCAAACCGTGCCCCCAAATATTCTAGAGATTGCGAGGGGTCAGGTGACTTTTGGCGACATTGACGACCCAGCCCAGAGATTGCAGTACTGAGACCACTCTGGCTGTAGTTTGATGGCTCTCTGTTGCGGAGTCCGCTGATGAGCCAGTCGTCTAGGTACGGGTGAACCCGAATACCTTCTCACCTGAGAAAAGCAGCTACTACCACCATTACCTTGGAAAAGGTTCGGGGAGCTGTGGCGAGGGCAAAAGGCAAGGCCCGAAACTGGAAATGTTTTCCCATCACCGCAAACCGCAGAAACTTCTGGTGCGGGGGCCAAATTGGAATGTGCAAGTAAGCTTCTTTCAGGTCCAGAGACATGAGAAACTCTCCTGGCTGTACCGCCGCACTGACGGAGCACAGGTTTTCCATGTGAAAATGCCGCACTCTTAGGGACTTTAATTCTTTTAAGTCCAGAATAGGGCAAAAAGACCCACCTTTTCGCGGC
This sequence comes from Microcaecilia unicolor, assembly GCF_901765095.1. NCBI lineage: Eukaryota > Metazoa > Chordata > Amphibia > Gymnophiona > Siphonopidae > Microcaecilia > Microcaecilia unicolor. The sequence goes on from NC_044037.1 coordinate 70,781,844, forward strand.
ACCACAAAGTAAATGGAGTAGCGGTCGCAGCCGAAATTGGCGAGAGGCACCGGGGGAAACCGCCCCAATGTGATTCAAGCCTTGTAAGGTCTCCTCTACCGCCGCCTATTTGGCGGCAGAACCGCATCGGGACTCCACAAACACGTCTCTTATCGGGGCATCGAATTCTATTCGGTATCCTTCTCTGATCAGGTCCAAGACCCACTGATCTGAGGTAATCTTGGCCCACTCCTCGAGAAAGAGGGAAAGACGTCCTCCTATAACAGGAATCGAGGAGGGGGCCAGCACACCCTCATTGAGAGGGTCGCCCTTGAACTCCAGGTCTTGAGCCTGCTACTGCGGAACATTTGTCCGAGCGAAAGGAGTTCCTCTGCTGAAAACCAGTCACGAGAAGTGGACACAGCAGAATGCCCCGGGCGGTACCTTCTAGCTTCACGGAAGCGAGGTCTATAAGAGGAGTGAACTGCCTGATCCTTGGAGGGAGGCCGAGGCCTATCCTCGGGTAAGCGCTGGGGTTTAGCATCTCCCAGGCCTTTCACAATTTTCTCCAACTCCTCACCCAACAGGAGAAGGCCTTGAAAGGGCAACTTCACCAACCTTTGCTTAGAGGCCATGTTCGCCGCCCAATGCCATAGCCACAGAAGACGGCGAGCCATCACTGCTACAGCCATCTGTTTAGCCGAAGCTCTGACAATATCATAAAGGGCGTCAGCCAAAAAGGACAAGGCCGACTCCATTCGCGGAGCCACTTCAGACAAGGGCTCCGCTCCATCACCAGGCTGTTCCACTGCCTGTTGCAACCATGCCAGGCAGGCTCCAGCAGCATAACAACTGCATGCAGATGCCTGAATAGTAAGACCAGCAATTTCAAAGGACCGTTTAAGTGCTGATTCCAGTCTACAGTCTTGCATGTCCTTCAGGGCAACACCTCCTTCAACCAAGAGGGTAGTTCTCTTTGTCACAGCTGTGACTAGGGCATCCACCTTAGGCATTGCAAAGCGAGCCAAATGCTCCTCACTCAGAGGGAATAATTGCCCCATAGCCCTGGAAACTTTTCAAAGGTCCTTCGGGGTCAGCCCATTGAGCTGAAATAAGCTCTTGGATGGAGTCATGCAAAGGAAAGGCTCGAGCAGGCTTTTTGGTACTTGCCATCCTCGGATTTCCAGAGGAGGCCACGCCACTCCCAGGATCTTCAATAGAGAGGACCTGTAAGACAATCTGAAATAAGCGCTAGCAGCTCCTCACGGTGGAAAATCCTCACCGCGGACGGATCATCTGGATCCAGTGGCCCTTCTGCACCTTCCTCTGTTTCCTCTGGCCACGAGGGCCTGCCAGACCCCTCAGAGTCACCACATCCCGACCACGGTGGGGAAAAGGGGGGTGCGCCACTCTCTGAAGGGGAATTTACCCTTCTGCGCTTCTCTTGCGGCCAGCTATCAGGGAAAAACGCCTCAGAGGGCAATGCCAGGCCTGCATCCACCAGAGGGGCAGTAAGGGGGGCCGTAGAAAACCCCTGTGGCTGAGCTCTTTTAAGCATATATGCATTATGAAGCAATAATACAAAGTCAGGGGAGAAAAACTCGCCCTGGGCACCCGGTTCCAGTCCGGGGCTAGTAGCTCTCTGGCCAGCCTCAATTCGAGGGCCTCCTCCGGTCTCCAGAGCCTCCGCCTCAGCGGGGGTCGCGCCATGTGGTGCTTTCAAAATGATGCCCGCTGCCAGCTCCACCGAGCAGGAAGAATCATTGATCGCCATGCTCGGGCCGGCTCTTACGCCTGAACAGCACGTTTTACAGAGCCCCGCTGCTGATCTGCGCTTGCCACACTTGGAACAGCGCTTAACAGTCTCTGCAGCCATCGCCGAAAAACGGTGGAAAATTCAAAATGGCGGCTTCGCGCCAAAAACGGCCCGATCGCGGGCCCTCCCCGGAGGAGTCAGAAAACACTCTTACCTCACTGGACCGAGTATACAAGCTCCAGTCACGCTGTAGAAACTGAAGAAAACCTCTTGCTTTTTTTTTTTTTTTTAACACTGTGAGGAAAGTAGAGAAAACAGCAAAAGAGGCAATCAAATCAACTCCGGAGGTACAGAACAATGGGAAAGGCGAACCAATATGCCTGCATCCACCAAGTATAGAGTGGGAAAGAGCAGGGAAAAGTGAAACTAATGTGCTCACATCCACTGGGAGGATGGGTAAGGCTGGGAAAGGGCTAACCTATGTGCCTTTAAAGTGAAGCTGCTATAGCCTCTAACACCCTGGCTAACAACTGGCAAGCCAGGAGCCACCCCCAGGCAGATTTTTTTAAGGAGCTTGATCAAGCTGCAACCACCCTGCTTGGGGAGATAGAGAATACTGAAGAGGCAGTGGAGCTAGCTGACCATGTGGCACTGTGAAATTTGAGTGCTATCTCCCCCTGCTGGTTGATGGACACAACCCATACGTAATGGCTTCATCTGCTTGATGACAAGGAACTGTTATTTTTTTTTTGTGCTTTATGTAATATATTATGTGCGTGCATTTGGTTCCTTGCCTAGAATTTTGGATGGTGTGAGATATTAAAATAAGTACATATACTATTAATGCAGACCCATAGCTTTCTTCATGCACCAGCACCCTTAAACTCTTAGGTGAAAAAGCAAAATTATTAAACAGCATAGATGGACGTAAATAGGTTAATAAGGAAGTGAAAGAAAAGGAGGCAATAGATGAATTTGAGGTTTAATACAATGCTAGAAGGAAGTCAATCCACCCATAAGGAGGAACAAAACAAATGGCTCTGAACTAGGAATGTAACCAACAGCTACCGAAAAAATAAAGCACAAAATATAACCAGGTCAAATTGAAACAAGAGGTTGGTAATATGGAAACAAAATTATACACATGCGTTTGTTAATAAAGAGAACAATGGCAACATATTCTTATTGGTATCTTATCTACACCCCAATCTTTCTCCCATTCTTACTGGTGGTGGCAGTGGTGGTAACTGCTGCAGGTGCTACTGTTCCTGGTACCTTTAATCCAAATCCAGGCGTCCCAAGGCTAGAAATCCCAGTTGTCAAAGTACCACCAACTATAGAATACAGAGAAAAAGCAGAATGGTCAATTAGAAATAGAAAAAAGGGTTAATGTATTCTGAAAGACCTATAGCCTGCTTTTTTCTACAATGGGATTCATAGTGGTTACATGAAGTTAAGTCATATAATTTAGAATACGTTTCAGTTTATACAATTAATAAGGTGAAACAACAAGGTTTAAACTTAAATTTTTCAACTGATCCTGAACTCAAATTCCTTAACTCTATAATGCTACTAAATCAGAACGCTACAACATGACTGATAAAAGGCTGAAAGCAACATGTTCACATTATACCATTCCTTCAATAACTTCACTGGCTACCAGTACAACATAAAACTCTTATGTCTGATCTTCAAGGCCCTTACAGAAATGGGCTAGGGTACTTGAAGATCAGATCTCCCTCTACAACTCCCACTATAGACTGCTAAGGTTCACCCAAGGAATATCCCTAATCACAACATCTCCAAATTAAATTGCACAAGCATTCTCCAGAGTAGCCCCCACACTTGGGATGCACATGCAGAACGGTTTTGCTGCAAGTACTTCAGGAAGCAGGTGAAATCCTGGCTCTTCTACCAAGCCTTTACTGGCAGAAGCAACTAACTAGTCACACACATAAAAACACTGGCTGCAGTGTAGCGAGACTTGCTTATCTACTCTTACTCTAGCCGAGATCATTTTTTGACACCATGTGCAAATTGTCCTTGCTAGTCACCCTTATTTCTATCTAACACCTGCTACTCTATCTTACCTATATATATGTTCCACTTCCACCCTATGTTGTCTACTAAGATTTATTAGGATTTATTTACTGCCCTTTTGAAAGAATTCACTCAAGGAGGTGTATTAAGAATAAATCAAACATAAGCAATAGACAATTACAGCAGTAAAAATATTCAAATAAAAATACAAAGTATGGCATAGTATATTATTTCACCAAAGTGTGTTTAAATTAAGGGCCACTGGTTTCTTATTCAGATTCTTATTTACCACGTGGTGTTAAAAATATTATTTACAATGTCAACACAACACAATACGTAATAGAACATTTTAACAGACAGCATAGGGTATAAGCAGATGGAACATATAACGTGGTAAGACAGTAAGAGGAGTTAGAAAATAAGGTGACTAAAGAAAGTTGCACATGAGGTCAGAGAGATGAGATGATAAAATGTTATCTCAGGGTAGAAGTGGATAAACATGTCCTGCTGCAGTATGTATTGAGCTGACATTGTAAGTAGCATACAATGTCTGTACTGTTATTTGAATATTTTTACTGCTGCAATTATCTATTATGTCAGTTTATTCTTGCTTTACACTGCCTTGGGTGAATTTTTGTGGTTTTTCTTGCTACAAATCTTTAACAGGCAGCATGTTGGAACGCTCCTTCCCTATACTGAAAAGCAAATGCATGAGGAAAGAATCAAATACAGCAAATTCATTATACACTATTACTGACCAGACTGGGTACAAATTGTGACATTATTAGTATTGCATTCCTCAGAATGAAAAAGATGGGTCTGCTCTTCTCTAAGGTCTGTTAGACTGTGAAGAAAGTGGCTCCTTCTTCCATATCTGGCAGTCCTGCTCCACCAGCCAAGTCTCATAGGTGAAAATTATTTATTGGATTTGTTGTACAACGAACATAAAATTACTGCTTACCACATAATTTTAGTTATACTGCCCTCAGAAGAAAAATGGTGTCCCCTTATAGTTATGTCTGCTAGAAGTGATGTGGTCACTCAGTGGAAATTCCAAAAATAAAGCTTCAACTGACTCCTAGCTTTGTCAAGTTTGAATATTACTATGATGTGCAGAGGATTTGAGACCCCATTTGGGGTCCTTCGGCTACAAGTTAATTCAAAATACCACAAAGTGAAACTTTTCCAGTGGAATAAAGCAAAGATACTTACCTGTAGCTGGTGTTCTAAGAAAACAGCAGGCCAATTTGTCTCACATCTGGGTGACGTCATCCGAAGGAGCCTGGTGCAGACGCTGACTAGCTTAGTAAGGTAGAAAGTTCTCGCAATGTCCCACCGCACATGCACTGGTGCCTTCCCGCCCTCCAGAAAAAGCAAACAAGCCTACAACTGCTAGGGATGGTGGGAAAGTATGTGAATATTTGGCCTTCTGTCCTCAGAGAACACCAGCTATGGATAAGCATCTTTGCTTTCTCAGAGGACAAACAGGCCTTCATATTCTCACATCTGGGAATCCCTAGCCACCAGCCTCACCGAAAACAAGAAAGCTAGGATAACAGTCTCGAAACACTGAGAACAAGTCAATCAACCTTAAACTGTATATAGTAATGTAGTAACATAGTATATAACAGCATATAAAGACATGTATGGTCCATCCAGTCTGCCCAACAAGATAAACTCATTACACATGGTATGTGATACTTCATATATATACCTGATATTTCTACTACTACTACTACTACTATTTAGCATTTCTATAGCGCTCCTTCCCATTTTCAAGGCATAGACCAAAGAAGTCTGTCCAGCACTGTCCTTGTTCTAAAATTTCTGAAGTTGTTGTTGAAACCCCTGAAAAGCTCCACTCTAGCGCATCCGAGTGTGGTGATTCATTATGTACATACATATTCATATAGGACCATTAAATGTGCAATGATGGTTCCCCTAGTTCAACCAATGACCTCTGAGCAGATTCCATTCACCACCACCCTCTGTCACTTGTCGATCAACTAGATTCCAATCTAATTCAGAACTTTGGTTCCTAAGTTCAGCCCTCTCAGCTTATTCATGAGTCTTCTGTGAGGGACCGTATCAAAGGCTTTGCTGAAATCCAAATAGAATACATCTAGCGCATGTTCTTTATCCAGTTCTTAGGTCACCCAGTCAAAGAAAACCAATCAGATATGTTTAGCAGGATTTTCCTTTGGTAAAGCCATGTTGCCTCGGATCCTGCAACCCATTGGATTCTAGAAAGTTAGCTTTCTTTTCCTTCAGCAGCAACTCCATTATTTTTCCTATCACTGACATGAGGCATTTTGGCCTGTAGTTTCCCAATTCTTCCCTGTCCCCATTTTTGATAAGAGGGACTACATCCGCTCATCTCCAATCTCACGGAGCCTTTCCCATTTCTAAAGATCTATTAAATAAATCCTTAAGAGGTCCAGCCAGGACTTCTCTGAGCTTCCCTCAGTATCCTGGGATGTATTCCATCTGGACCCATAGCTTTGTTCACTTTCAGATTATCAAGATGTTTATAAACGCTTTCTTCTGTGAACTGCACAATATCCACTCCGCAGCTGACCGAGGTCCTTCTCCAACATTTTCTTATGTGAACACCGAAGAGAAGTATTTGTTTAGCACGTTCGCTTTATCCTCATCACTCTCCACACAGCTATTCTCAGCATCCTTTAGTTTTACAATTCCATTCTTATCTTTTCTCCTTTCTCCAATATATCTGAAAACGGTCTCATCACCTCTATACATCTTTAGCCATTTTTTAAATTCCGCCTGCACTTTCGCTAGCCATATTTCCCTCTTTGCTTTTTTGAGTTTAATGCGGTACTCTTTTCCATGATCCTCTTGTTGCGTTCTTCTGTATTTCTTGAACAAAGCCTCCTTTGCTCTTATTTTTTTCAGCCACTTGTTTGGAGAACCATATAAGTTTCCTGTTTCTCTTGTTTTTGTTTACTTTCCTTGTGTACAGTTCCCATATTTATAGCAGCTTTCAGGTTGGACCACTGCGCTTGCACTTCACCTATGACTACCCCCATGCCATCAGCTCCTTCTTCAGGTATTCCCTCATTTCATCAAATCAGTACGTCTGAAATCCGGTACTTTGAGTTTTGTGCATCTACACTCCAGCTTTGCTCTTATATCAAAGCGCATTGTGTGTTGATTACTATTACCTAGGTGTGCACCTACAAAGACATTGGAAACACTTCCTCCATTTGCGAGCACTAGGATCCAGCGTCAACCCTTCCCTCATCAGTTCCATCACCAAGTCTGAGCAAGGCAGTCTGATATACACACTAGCCGTGTAGGTGCAGCCTGGAACAGAATAAAACAGCCTAGGAGGAGGAGTTGGAGTCTAGACACCGAACAAATTCTGCAGAACTGCCTGACTGAACTGACTACTGCATTGGGTATCCTCATACAAACAGTAGTGGGAAGTAAATGTGTAGACATGAAGACCACATTGTAGCCTTGCAAATCTCCTCTATGGAGGCTGATCTCAAGTGAGTTACTGATGCAGCCATGGCTCTGACACTGAGACGTGATATGACCCCCAAGAGTCAGCCCAGCCTGGGCATAAACAAAGGAGATGCAATCTGTTATCCAATTTGAATGTATGTGTTTGCTGATGGCCACCCCCAACCTGCTGGGGTCAAAAGAAACAAAAAGCTGGTGGACTGTCTATAGGCTTGAGTTTTCTCCAGACAGAAGGCCAAGGCTCGCTTGCAGTCTAAATAATGCAGTACACTTTCGCCAAGATGGACATGAGGTTTTGGGAAAAATGTTGGCAGAACAACTGACTGGTTAAGATGGAACTCCGACACTATCTTAAGGAAGGAACTTAGGATGCGTTCGGAGGACTATTCTGTTGTGATGAATTTTAGTATACGGTGGGTGAGCTACCAGAGCCTGGAGCTCACCAACTCTATGAGCTGAAGTGACTGCCACCAGAAACACAATTTTCCAAGTCAAAAACTTCAGATGACAGGAATTCAGAGGCTCAAAAGGAGCTTTCATCAACCGGGTGAGGACTATGTTAAGATCCCGGTGACACAGTGGGAGGTTTGGTTGGGGACTTTGTCAGAAAACCTCTCATGACACAAGACTGTACAGAAAGACTCGCCTTCTACATGGTGATAAGTGCCAACTGCACTGAGATGAACCCTTACATAGTTGGTTTTTAAAACAGACTCAGAGAGGTGTAGGAGGTACTCAAGCAGTTTTTGTATACAGCAAGAGAAGGGATCTAAGGCCTTGCCCTCACGCCAGATGGCAAACCTCTTCCACTTAAGAGTAACACCGCTTAGTGGAATCTTTCCTAGAAGCCAGCAAGATACGAGAGACACTCTCAGGAAATCCCAGGGATTAGAGTTCTATGCTCTCAACGTCCAAGATGAAGGCCAGGGATCGGAGGTTGGGACGCAGAAGGGAACCCTCGTTCTATGTGATGGCGATCAGAAAATAGTCTGATTTCCACTGACCTTTGGAGGACAACTCCAGAAGAAGGAGGGAGCCATATCTACTGCAGCCAATAAGGGGTGATCAGAATCATGGTGCCCTGATCTTGCCCAAGTTTCAGTAAGTCTTTTTTAAGAGAAGTATATGAGGATATGCATACAGAAGACACTCCCTCCAATGTAGGAGAAAGGCATCAGACGCTAGTTTGCCATGTGACCCGAGTCTGGTGGAGAACTGAGGGACTTTGAGATGAATGACAAAAAATGAACTGATGGGGTGCCCCACTCTCAGAAGATCTTCCAGGCTATGCCCATATTTAGAGACCACTCTACAGTTGTAATGTCTGCCAGGCAGCTGTTCTTGCTGGGAAGGTAAGTGGCACGGAGGTCCATACTGTGAAGTACAGCTCACTGCCACATGTCCACCGCTTCCTGACGTAAGAGGTAGGATCCTGTACCCCCTTGTTGACACAGAACATTACAACCTGGTTGTCTGTTTGAATGATTCTGGAGTCAATCTCTGAAAGCCATTAGAGTGTTCAAAATAGCCCTGATGTCGAGGAGACTGATGTGGAACTGAACCTCCTGAGCAGACCACCAGCCATAAGTGTGAAGCCCATCTACATCAGCTCCCCAACCCAGGTTCGATGCATCTGTTGTCAACACCTTCTGAGGCAGTGGAATTTGGAACTGAAGTCCCAGAGTTAAATTGGACTGAACTGACCACCAGAGAAGGGCATGGGCCAGTTCTGGTGGTATGCGAATGTTATCCATTAGGTTCCCTGTCGCCTGAGATCTCTAGGAAGCTAAGGTCCACTGGGCCGCTCTCAAGTGGAGCCATACCATGGGAGTGACATGTATGGTGGAAGCTATGTGGCTCATTAATCACAACATCTGCTGAGCTGAAACCTGCTGGCTGCTGTGGACCTGAAAGACAAGTGTTACTAAGGTATCCGTTTCTCACTTGAGGAAAGAAAGCCTGAGCCGTATCTAGCAGGGCTCCTATGTACTCCAACTGTCAAACTGGTTGTAGGTGGGGCTTGGGGTAACTGATGACAAATCCCAGTAGCTGTAACACCTGAATAGTCATCCTCATCGACTCTTGGCTCCTTTCTGAGACATGCTCTTGACCAGCCAATCGTCCAGATAGGGAAACACATACATTCCCAGTCTGCGTAGATACACTGCGACTACCACCAGACATTTGGTGAAATGTGGACCCATTGGCCTGGCAGGTGAAGACGGCAGGCCAAAAGACAGAACGCAAAAGTGATAGTGGCATTTCTGCACTAGAAATCCAAGATACTTCCTGTGAACTGGAAGTATCAAAATGTGGGTACAGGCATCCTTCAAGTCCAGAGAGCACAGCCAGTTTTCCTGAATTAGAGGAAGAAGGGTGCCCAGGGAAAGCATCCTGAACTTTTCCATGGTTAAGAACTTGTTCAGAGTGCTTAGGTCTAGGATGTGCCAATATCCCCCCTCCCCCCGTGTTTTGGTCACAAGGAAGTACCTGGAATAAAAACCCTTCCCTTCGTCCCCTGGTGGTACGGGTTCAACTGCTTGGGCCTGTAGAAGGGCGAAGATTTCCTCTGCAAGTACCTGCTTGTGCTGAGAGCTGATGAAAGACACTCTCCGTGGGCAATTTGGAGGTATCGAATGCCAATTCAGTACATACTTAAGTCAAACTATTTGAAGAACCCACCAGTCAGAGGTTATAATTGGGCCATCTGTGTTGGTACAAAAATGAGCTTCCCTCCAAATAGGTTGCCTGGGATGGATATTTTTTGTGCGGCTATGTTCTGCTGGAACAAGTCTAAAGTCCGTGCCCTGCTTTGACTGCGGAGCCAGCTGGGACTTCTAAGGACAGAGCTGGTGTGGTCTAGAATGCTGGGGCTGATTTGACTGAGTGAAACAACTGGGAGGTGGGAACCTACGTCTTTGAGAGTAGTAAGAACGTTGCCTAGACCCAGTCAAAAATCTTCCTCTGAAGAAGATGCAGTATGCTGTATGGTGTGTTTCTTAATGAGGTCAATGACCTCCTCCACTTTCTCTCGAAACAAGTTGTCCCCTCGGCACGGCACATCTGACAACTTCTCTTGAACTGCTGGTTCGAGGTCAGACACACAGCCATGAGTCTGGATGTGACATCAAAAGTATCATAAGCGCCCCTGGCAAGATAATGCCTACACTCCATCTGCATGATGGCCAGCTGGCGAAGCTCTGCAGTCTGTTCTGAAGGAAGAGTCCATCAGAGTCAGTGTACTGCTCACCAGAGACTCCAAATAAAGGCTTGTTTAGAGCTGGTAGGCCTGGATGAGGGGCAACGAGCACCAATACCTGAAATGTATTTTTCGCAAACGAATCCAAAGTCCTAGCCTATTGTCCCACAGACACTGAGGCATGAGACAAAGAATTCTTGGTCCATTTGAGAGTAGATTTGACCTCCATAGAGTTGTGTGGCAACTGTGCTCTCTCGAATCCAGAGCCTTCTGGATACGATACTCCCATCCATCTTCTTAGTTGCGACCGGAACTGTGAGGAGACACTCCCAGTTCTTAACAGTACACCCTTAAGGATAGGGTGCAATTGTAGTGTGACCCCTTCCTTGGAAAGAGACTTATAGCTGAGAACAGACATCATATCTCTGATCTGGACTCCTCTTCCGTCTCCACCTTAAATGGGATGGCACTTGTGAAGAGTGCCTCTGGTGAGTATTTTCGTTTCTCGAGGAGAAGGATCAGATGGAATTCCATATGACAACTCCTCCGAGTAAGTAATGTAGATTTTAAACTGACTCCCATAAGTGGTCCCAATCAGACTTCACCATATTCAGGTGCAGGTGAACAAGTATTTACCGACCTCGGCCCAGTGGAACGATGTACACACACTGAGGAATTTCAAGAAGCAGCCCTACCTTCAGCCTGCAGGGAAGCTTCCTCCCCCAATGTCGAAGGCTGTACTGCCTGTCTGGACATCGATGTTAACACCCAGCAAGGCACCGGTGTTGAAGAAGATCTGGGCACCAGCACGGATGAAATCTCAGAGAGGGCCTGGGGCATTTCAGGTGCAAGCCTCCTCAATGCCATAGTAGGAGCCCCCTACAGCAACTGCACCAGCTCCTCTAAGAGCATGCTGCGGAACCGCTCCTCAAAGATGGCCATCGGCAAAGGAACGGAAGCTGGGACAGAGGCAGCCTGAGAAGCGGTCGGTGTAAAATCGGTGGTGGGGTCCCAGTACTTCTCTGATATCGGAGGTTCCAATGTCCCAGAGGTCACGGTACAGTGCGTCGAAAAGATCCACATTTATGCTTCTTGTGCATCCCCCCAATGCATACAGCCTTGATCTTCTAGTGCTGATGAGGATGCCGTCGAATACATATAGATCCTCGGTGTCAGTGTCGGGTACGATAATGACTGGGGCCTGCTACCAGTAGACGCCAAAGTCAAAGCAACCATGGAGGATGATACCGCCAGTGCCAAAGTCGATGGTCCGGCCTTCGAGGAGTCAAAAAGATGCTCCACTTGAGCCAGTCTTACCTAAATTCTCACATGCATTTTTAAACAGAGATCACATCACAGGGGTCATGATTTGACCCAAAGCACCCGATGCACCAATTGTCCGGCATGGCAGAAATCACGTATCTACACTTGGCGCATCTCTTCAAGCCACTGGGAGTCTTCTGTGACATCAAAAAAAGTATCTTAGCTAAATTAAACTCCTCAATCTTGAACAGGGAAAAAAGGGGCACTGTTCAAATTGAGGACGGGACAGTGGCCTAATCGAGCAGCCACATAGAAAAATAAAGAAAACTTGAAGAGCCGAAAAAATCTAACAAAATACGAAGATTAAAAAAAATAAAAGTACAAAAATGTAACTTGAAAAATAAACAAAAGACCCACACGGGAAGGCACAAAGAAGTCTGACAACAATGCAGCGTAAGGGAGAGAACACAGAACATGTCCTCTCAGCTCCGCGGAAAAACAGACTGGAGGATCAGCGCATGCATGGTGAGATACTACTAGAACTTTCTACTTTACTAGCTAGTCAAGGTCCACACTGGATGTGATCATCCAGATGAGAGAATATGAAGGCCTGCTTGTCATAAGAGCATAATAGCTATACTGGGTCAGACCAATGGTTCATCTAGCCCTGTATCCTTCCAGAAGTGGCCAATCTAGGTAGAAACCCAATTAGTAGCAACATTCCACCATATCAATCCCAGGGCAAGCAGTGGCTACCCCCATGTCCATCTCAATAACAGACTATGGACTTTTCCTCCAGGAACATGTCCATTTTTTTTTTTTAAACCCAGAAACGCTAACCACTGTTACTACATCCTCTGGCAGCGAGTTCCAGAGCTTAACTATTCACTGAGTGAAAAAATATTTCCTCCTATTTGTTTAAAAAGTATTTCCATGTAATTTTGAGTGTCCCCTGGTCTTAGTATTTTTTGAAATAGTGAAAAATCGAATTACTTTTACCCATTCTACATCACTCAGGATTTTATAGATCTCACCCATATCACCCCTCAGCCGTCTGTTTTCCAAGCCGAAGACCCATAACCTCTTTAGTCTTTCTTCACGTGGGAGGAGTTCCATCCCCTTTATCCTCAGAGACTAAATTATACATACACATTAATTTCTGTGTGTTATTAACTTACATACCACAAAATGGTGGCACATTAATTTATCAGTATTAATAAGATTTGTGAGTGTGTGATTTTTTTTTTTAATTATAGCAAACCTTTCTATGTCATCATCTCCTTTGAAGCTGCCATTCTGTTTCCGGGTTTTCAGAATACAATTCCTAAGTAATGGGGCAAGATGTATTTCTAGTACAAAGTTTCATGACTTACGTGGTAGGCCAGCAGAAGCAGTGGAAGGGGTAACAGTGGATGTTGCAATTGCTGAAGTTGAGGAGTTTGAGATGGAGGCAAATAATGTGGGCCCTGGTGGCCCAAGGAGAGATGTCAGTGTTGATGCAGGGGCTGATACTGGAGCAGCTCCAGTAGATGCTGGAGTTATGCCTGGAAGTAAAAAAATATATATACATACATATATATCTATATATATCTCAATATAAAAATGGAACAACCAACCCCTCCTTTTACAAAGCTGTGGAAGCAGCTGCTGCTTGGTAATGCAGATAGAGCCCACTGAATGGGCTGTGTCTGAATTGCCATGTGGCTTTGGGGGGGGGGGGGGGGGGGAGTTACAATGAAAGCATCTCCACTTACACTAATTTTCTTTTCAAAATAATTTAGGCAGGTAGCTGGACAGCTAGTCACTCACTTTCATTTTCCTAAAACAATCATTCAACCTTACAAATTATCACAAAATTTTGAAATGCACAATGACAAGGGAAAATTTGATCTTAGTTGTTATCTTTCTTTCCTTGTGTCCCACCAGACTAGTGCAGAACCAATAGATTGTGCTTACTACTAATTTCTATAGAGCTACTAGACATATGAAGCACTATACATTTAAACATGAAGAGACAGTCCCTGCTCAAAAGAGCTTACAATCTAATCAGGACAAGTAAGGGATAAGGAAATTATTAAGGTGGGAATGATAAAACAAACATGGGTACTGTACAAGTGAATAGGGGTTAGGACTTAAAAGCAGCAACAAAAAGGTGGACTTTTAGCTTAGATTGGAAGACGGCCAGAGATGAAGCTTGACGCACTGGCTCAGGAAGTCTATTCCAGGCATATAGTACAGCAAGATAAAAGGAACAGAGACTGAAGTTGGCAGTGGAGGAGACGGGTACAGTTAAGAGAGATATACCCAATGAACGGAGTTCCCGAGGAGGAGTGTAGGGAGAGATAAGAGTGGAGAGGTACTGAGGAGCTGCAGAGTGAATGCACTTGTAAATCAATAAGAGGAGTTTGAACTGTATGCAGAAACAGATAGTGAGCCAATGAAGTGACTTGAGGAAAGGGATAATATGAGCATAGCGACACTGGCGAAATAAGTTGTGCAGCAGAATTTTGAACAGATTGAAGGGGAGACCTGTGAGAAGCAAGTTGCAATAGTTTAAGCAAGAGGTGATAAGGTAGTGTGCTCAGAAAGGAAAGGGCGAATTTTGATGATATTATAGAGAAAGAAACAACAGGTTTTATCAGTCTGTTGGATATGTGCAGAGAGAGAAGAGTCAAAGATAACCCCAAGGTTATGAGCTGATGAGACAGGGAGGATGAGCGTGTTATCCACAGAGATAGAGAATGGGGAAAGAGGAGAGGTGGGTTTAGGGGGAAAGACAAGAAGCTCAGTCTTGGTCATGTTTAGTTTCAGATGGCGGTGAGACATCCAGGCAGCAATGACAGACAGACAGGCTGACACTTTGGCCTGGATTTCTGCTGAAATTTCTGGTGTGGAGAGGTAGATCTGGGGGGAGTCAGCATAAAGGTGATACTGAAAAACCATGGATGAGATCAGAGCACCAAGGAAAGAAGTATAGATGGAAAAAAGAAGAGGTCCCAAGACAGAGCGCTGAGGTACACCAATAGTGGGATAGACGTGGAGGAGGATCTGCCTGAGTATACACTAAAGGTGCATTGGGAGCGATAAGAAGAAAACCAGGAAAGATGAGCCCTGAAATCCATGTGAGGACAGCGTATCAAGGAGTAGGCCGTGATCAACAGTGTCAAAAGCAGCAGATAGATCGAGAAGGATGAGGATAGAATAGAGACCTTTGCATCTGGCCAGGAACAGGTCAGTGGAGACCTTAGCAAGGGCTGTTTCAGTTGAATGAAGAGGGAGTAAGCCAGATTGAAGTGGATTAAGAATAGCTTGACATGAAAGAAAATTAAGACAATGGCAGTAAACAGCATGTATAAGTAGCTTGGATAGGAAAGGGAGGAGGGAGATGGCAAATAGTTAGAAGGACAGGTTGGGTCCAATGAAGGTTTTTTTGAGGAGTGGTGTAACTAAGGCATGTTTGAAGGAATCAGAACAATTGAAGTGGAAAGTGATTGACTATACGACAGAAGGGATGACAGTAGGAGAGATAGATGGGTGGGAACAGGATCAGAGGAACAGGTCGTCAGTTTGGAGGAGGAAAGAAAATGCCAAAAAATCATCTTGCACATTCCTTAATCTTCATTTCCTCAACTGCAAAGGCTTAAAATACAAACTAATGCACGCATCAACCTTTTCCTATATGAGCACACAATTCTGGAACGCGCTGCCGCGCAACCTAAAAACGATCTACGAACTAGCCAGCTTCTGCAAACTATTGAAGACCCATCTCTTCAACAAGACATATAACAAAGATCAAGACATGTGAAATTCCCCACATGCACCTAGAACTGTCTTATAATGTATATCTTGCTTATCGCTACTATGCTTTATCATTATCATGTAACCCAAAATCGTTCTGTAATGCCAAATATCTAAACTGTCCTATCTCCACTATTCATGATGTATTGTAAGCCACTTTGAGCCTGCAAAGAGGTGGGAAAATGTGGGATACAAATGCAACAAATAAATAAATGTGCCGTTTCCTCTTCAGTGATTTTGGAAAAGAAAGAAAAGGAGGCAGGGGTTGAAGAAGGGTTGAGAGAATGGACTGAAGGAAGGAGAGGTGGAGGTGACTTGAAGAAGCATATTTTCAAAGCACTTAGCCTTCCAAAGTTCCATAGGTTTCTATGGAACTTTGGAAGGCTAAGTGCTTTGAAAATGAGCCCCTTGGTGAGAAGTCAAGGTTAATCTTATGAACTTTATCATCGAAGTACTCAGCCAGAGTCTGGGGAGAAAGCAAAGGGGGAAAGGAAAAGGGAATAGGACGATGTACCGCTTTTCTGTGATTTTTTGCAATTACATTCAAAGCGGTTTACATAGTATATACAGATACTTATTTATACCTGGGGCAACAGAGGGTTAAGTGACTTGCCCAGAGTCACAAGCAGCTGCAGTGAGAATCAAACCCAGTTCTCCAGGATCAAAGTCTGCTGCACTAATCACTAGGCTACTTGGAGGTGAAGGCACTTTGAGGAGAGAGTTCAGTGTGGCAAAGAGATGGCGAGGGTTTGAGCCAAGAGACTGTCAACTGGATGTAGTAGTCCTGTTTGGCAAGTGAAAGAGCAGACTGGAGATGGTTAAATGAAAGGAAGGAAACATTGAAGGTTGAGAGATGAGAAGAAGGGAGAAGACAAAAGGAATGATGAGATGAAGAAAGCAAAAGGTGGGAAATGTGTTACTGCAATATACAGTGATGGAGAAAGATTGGGAAGGGACAGCAACAAGAAGAGAAACTGTATTGGAGCCATAAGAAATAGAAAAGAGAAAATACAAGTGTAAAGAGAAAATGTTTTGGCGAGCAGCACCTGAAGCGGAGGCCCTGGATGGATCGGGGTGCACTTGGGAGTCACCCCAGACTAGGCTGTGAGGATAATCAGATGGGCTGCAAGTCCTTCACAATACCTAGAAGGCAGCTGGTGGAAGTACAAATCACCTGAAGTGGAGGACCTGGATGGCTCGTGTACCTGGGAGTCACCCCGAACCAGGATGTGAGGATATGCAGATGGGCTGCAAGTCCTCCACAGCACCTGGAAGACAGCTAGTGGGAGCGCTAGGCACCTGAAGTAGAGGCCATGGATGGATCGTGTACCTGGGAGTTACCCCGGACTAGGATGTGAGGATATGCAGATGGGCTGCAAGTACTCCACAGCACCTGAAAAGCAGCTGGTGGGAGCGCTAGGCACCTGGAGTGGAGACCCTGGATGGTTCGGGGTGAACCTGGGAGTCATCCCGGAATAGGCTGTGAGGAAATGCAGATGGGCTCCAAGTCCTCCAAAGCATCAGTGCCTGTCAACTAGCAGATGGAAACAGTCGCTTACTCTGCCCCATACAGGTCACTGTGAAGCCCAAGCTCACTACTATTTCTCTAACAAAGCAAGGTGAAACAATATCCCTTTATCCCTCCTTGAAAGAGGGAATCCCAGGTGGCAATATCACAATTAGGTCATAACAATTAAATGACCCAAACTCTTATCAGAAACATTGATGAAAACATATATAGCTTACTCTTGTGGGACTGAAGAAAATTAGTACAAAAGACCAAATTTTTGTTTCCTCTTCATCCACACCAGACCACTGCAGAACCAATAGCATGCAAAAAATGCGCCTCAAAGTGGGTGGGATAATGAGACCACTGGTGTAAGTATGTCAGGACCAAAGTCCTCCTTTTCTCTGAAGTCACTGAATCTCTTTTCACTTCACCAAATAGCACAAATCTGATTTTTAAAATTTAAATCAGCAGTCTCTAAATACCTCATGAGAACGTGACCGTACACCCATAAGAGGGTAAACACCTTCCCCCCCCCAATCCTCCCTCCTCATTATTGAGGTTCCTTTCCTTAGATCACCTATTGTTTCGATTGTTGTAAATCACCTTGACAGGTTTCTCCAAGGCAGTAAATCAAAGAGCTTTTTTTTTTTTTTTTTTTTTTTTAAGTTCAATATTTTTATTGAAATTTGAAATGGTAAAAACATAGGATAGCGTACAAGAAAAAAAGGAAAGGGGGTTACAACAGATGAAAAGTGGAGCAATATCTCAGTATAAATACAAGTACAATAGAAATTAAACAGAGAGGTAGAGTGAGAAAACAGGAGAAGATCTGTAGATCATTAAGGAAGAAACATCAAGTGTGAGTAGTATATTCGTACGTAAAAACAAGGTGTCAAGAATCAACTTTTGAGAAGGAGAGTCAATGGGAGCCCAAATTTTAGTGTACAACATGCAGTGAAGTAGTCTTCACTGATGCTCCAGGCTCAAATTGTCTATAAAGGCAAACTGTATTCCACCAAAAAGTATAGTTTAGTAAACTGGCATTTTACCAGCTTCTGAGATTATGCTGAATTCTGGTTGCTAGCAGGATATCAATCAATTTGGGGCTGCATGAAGTAGAACACCATAGATGCAAACAAGGATAAAGGGATCATAGGATGATTATCATATGAAATGTCCAATGAGCAATAAATTGTATGTGGACCAAATCTCCTTCCAGAAAGTCAGGATTGAAGGACGATCAAACAATATGTGTCTCATATTTCCAGAGAAGAACCGACAATGCCGCCAGCATAGATCATCTTGGTTCAAGTTGGCCCTTCACATTTTCCTTGGATTCCAGTATGCGTTGTGCATAAAGAAGAGATTGATTCATATTTGCAGAAAGAATTTGGTCTATTGATTTTATTCCACATGAGCCAATCCGGTTGGACAGATGCAGCTTCAAGTTGAGAGCACCATTTGTAATGCAAATCATTAGGAATGCCAAACATTTGTCTCAACAAATTTTATAAAAAGTGGAAACAGCTTTGCCTATAGAAAGGACTAAATCACTGGTTCAGACATTGAACTTAAAAACATTATCAAAAGCAATAGCATTTGTTAATGTTAACAATTGTGATTTGTGTGAGGATAATGCTGGGAACTTAGTCACAAACTCTGAAAAAGACAAAGTATTATCATTAAGCAACTGATCTAGAGTCCATAAAACCTGATTTTGCTAAAGTTTCCAGAATAGATAACGGTTCTCATTTTTCCAAATAATTCTAGGATTGTTCCAAAAACAATCTTTATCTGAAAGTAAGGAAGTGTCTGCCAAATTATCTAGGGAAAATAGAGCAGTCTGAGCTACCATTAATAGATTTTTTTCAGATTAAGAGGTAACCTCATATTGCCCAAGAACAGAAAGGGGTATAAGGGAAGCACATTTCCTCTAGTTCTAACCAGGAGGAACGGGGGGCGGGGAGAATATTGGGGATGTGTAGCAACCAGATAACACCATATTTGCCAAGTAAGGCTAAATGATAATAAAAATCAGGGATATTAAGACCACCAAAAGATCTAGGCTTTCAATTTCTTCAAGGCTATATGTGGTTTCTTGTGTAGACTTATGAAGGTGCTGAACTTACGGTCAAGCCACGAGTAAAAGGTCTATGGACATAGTCAAAGAAACATGGAAAGAATGTAGTTGATTTTAGGGGCAAGTGTCATCTTAACTGAGGAGATTCTACCCAATCATCTTAGCTTAAAAGGTGACCAAGAGGAAATAGCCTGAGTGACAATATCTTTAATGTTAGAGAAATTGAATGACATGAGCTGCTCTTGATCTTTATGGATAAGAATACCTAGATACTTGGAAGCTTTGTGGACCCAGAAAAATTACATTTGTTGGAAATCTGAAGGAGAGGATAGTGAATTTAAGGGGATAATTTTGGATTTATCCCAATTAACTTTATAACCAGAGAAATGGGAGTATCTGGATACTAAATTGATGGATTCTGGTAGAGATTCCTGAGGTTTTGTAATGAAAAGGAGGACATCATCAGCATACGTAGCCAACTTGATCTGTCGCTGTTTGGATTGAATACCATCTATTAAGTGATTGGTGGATGTCTGATAGTAATGGTTCTAATACCAAATTTAATGGAATATCCTTGGTCAGAGTATTAACTAGTACTCTGGAAATAAGGTTTCAATACAGAACCTGAAGCCATAATATAACGGCTTCACTAAAACTGTACCAACTTAAGACCCGTAAGAGGAATAATCACTCTACACTGTCAAAAGCTTTTTCAGTGTAAGGCAATACTAATCACAGGTTCATGAATATTTTTAGCCAGGAATTTAATACCATGAAAGTCTTAGATAAATCTGTTTTTCATAAATTTGACTTGATCCAGATCAATTAAGTGGCCAATGATTTTATTTAGATGTTCAGCAAGAATTTTGTAATCTACTTTTAGTAGTGAGATTGGTCTATAGTTTTGAACTTTGAAGGATGATAGTTCTTTTGTTAAATCTTCGCTGTTGGTCAGGATGCTCTCTTACAAAACTGAAATATGTTAATAGGTGCAGTACGAGGATCATGTTACATTTTTTAAATAAAATTCTACAGTCAGGCCATCTGGGCCTGATGCTTTGTAGCTAGCTAGTTACAATATTGCATCTATTATTTCTTTAGAGGTAATATGCACATCTAGAGCTGCCTTTGAGGACAAAGAGAGAGAAGGGAAGTCAAATGTTCTTTAAAAAGTTGTCAAGATCACGAGCAGAGCCTAATGATTCAGATTTAGAGAGATTTGTATAAAAATCTTCAGAAACTATAGTTTTACCTTTGGTGTTAGTTATAACTTGACCTTGTAGAGTGTAATGAGGGGATAGGTTCTCTGGACTTCTTCCGTTTTAAATATTTGGCAAGAGGTTTGCCCATTTTATGTCTCTAGAATAACAACCAGTAGACTGGATAAATAAATCATCTCTGGCCTTTGCAGATACTACAGAGTTATAGTTATACTTAGTTTTGTAAGTTTGGCTAGAATTGCTGGATCTTATAATTAGCTTCAAGCATTTTAACTTCATGATTGAGAGTGCTTTCCATTAAGGTAGATTGTTTTCTATGCCATTAAACTGATGGCCTCACCTTTAAGAGTAGCTTTGTATGCTTCCCAGTGTCATTGGGGAAATGACATCTAAGAAATTTCTAGCAAAGAACTCTTTGCTGAAATTAGCAAGCTTTTTGGCAAGATTCTCATTATTTAGCATCACATTATTAAATCTCCAAGAGGCATTTACTTTCCTCGGGATTGTAGTTTTAATTATATAGATACTACAGCGTGATCTGATAAATGCATAGGATGAATATTAGATGCAATGAGAGAGGGTGAAAGAATATGAGTGATACGAAAGTAATCTAATCTGTCAAGTAGTGGGGAAAAGTGAGTGTAATCCTCAGTGGGATGAAGTATTCTCCATGCATCAATAAGATTAGTATTTAACATCAATTTTTTTAAATTCAACTAACATTTTGGATTTAGCTGGTCTACTTTTGGAAGTTCTGTCTAAACAATAGTCTAAAGGTTGAATGAAATCCCCAGCAATTATCAGTGAACCAATTTGGTGTTGTAATACAGTTGAGTCAGAGACCGGTGCATAAACACTTTAAAAAAAAGTATAAGGGAGAGAGTTAATATTAGCAAAGACTAATATCCATCTACCATCAGAATGATTTCAAAATCTGAGCATTTAGCAAAGAATAAAATAAAGTTTACTCCCCTTTTCTTATGTATTGCAGGAGAATGAAAAGATTGAGACATGGAAGAAAAAAACAAAAACATTCATTTACTGTTAAATGAGTCTCGCAAGGATTTGAGGTGGTTAGCAATTTTCTTCCTCTTAACTAGATGGAACTTTAGTTAATTGACATTTTAAGAAACTATATGCATATTAGTCATAAATCAATAGAAAAAAAATGAGAACGTACTGTTCATAAGCATGACCTGGAATTAGAGACAAAATATAATTAGAATATAATTGTAAGTCAACAATTTGAAAACTTTTTGTTTCTCCAAAGGAACAGATAAAGTACACCCCAGTTGATGATGAGGTTACTGGAGGTATAGAATCACAAACAAAAGGCACTGGATTGGTGCCCAATGGATCACTATGAAGGAGTGTCAAAAGTCAGGATTAGTGAAGACGCAAGTACTACTTCCTAAATTGAAGAAGAGTTTATAAATAACCGCAAGATAAGCGCATAACTGTGATAAATATTCATGACTGGTAATCGGGAATTATCACTTCAGGCCAGACAAAATATTGGTTGGAGAACAAAAGGAAAAGGTCTGGATCATTGCATATGGATGAATTCCAAAAATTATTTCAGCTTGGAAGGCTCGAGATAAGTATGGGTACAGTTATGTTACCCTCATCTGGGCTACATATAAGAGACCAAATTTTGTTCTGATGTCTTCAAGAGGCTGACAAAGTTGCAAGAATTCTTTCCTTTTGGATGCTGTAGATTTGGCTAGATTGGCAACACTTTTTTGCCAATTGCGGATATGCCGATACCAGAGTAGTTAACTATAGGCCTTGGATATTTTGCTGAATTCAGAGGCCTGGATGGGATGCGATGTACTCTTTCAAGTTCTAACAGTTTGGAAAGATCCGGTTTGAGAAGCTAAGGAATCATCTCAGTGAGAAAACTAATTGTGTTAGAAACTTCTGAAGATTCAGGAAGGCGAAGGATTTTTATATTGCATCTAAAGTTTCTACTTGAAAGGTCTTCAATATTTCTTTGCAAAGAACATATGTCTCTATCATGTTGATCAAGAAGGGCAAATTTGACAGGAAGGCTTTTTGTACAAGTTCCCAAAGAATCAGTGTGTGTGAATTTCAGCAAGTTGAGAATTAAAGACTCAATTTCAGAACGTACCACTTTGGTTGCTTCCACTTGTTCAGACATGATGCTTTTAAAGAACAGCATTTTTTTTTTAATGAGAAGATCCAGTTGCGAATCAGTTGCGCCATTTTTTCTGACATGCATTTTGATATTTTTAGAATTGCAATCTGAGGTAAGGAGGGGAAGGGAAATGGGACTTGATATACCGCCTTTCTGAGGTTTTTGCAACTACATTCAAAGCGGTTTACATATATTCAGGTACTTATTTTGTACCAGGGGCAATGGAGGGTTAAGTGACTTGCCCAGAGTCTCAAGGAGCTGCAGTGGGAATCAAACTCAGCTCCCCAGGATCAAAGTCCACTGCACTAACCACTAGGCTACTCCTCCACTGGGCAGGAACTCGGAGACAAGGTAGGGCTGGAGCTGTGCAGGAACTCGGAGACAAGGCAGGGCTGGAGCTGGGCAGGAACTCAGACGAGGCAGGGCAAGGCTGGGTCTGAAGCAAGGCTAGGCAAGGTCCGCGGTCCAAAGCAAGTTCAGGAAACATGACAAGGCTGGACTAGGAACAAGGCTAGAGCACATGACAAGGCAGACGACCTGAACACCGTAAAATAGGGCTCTGCAGCTGTTGTATGTAATTATAAATTAAAATCAAGGTAGTAACGATGTCGATGTAAGAAGCACGCACCATGTGTCTGCTCGGGATGCTGACCAACCCCCCCCCCCCCCCCCCATATATCAAATTGCGAACAAAACATGAAACTCGGGCAGAAAGGACAACATTGTCTTGATAGAAACTCAAGCCTTTGTAAAACACAAAAAGGGTTCCCAACATGATAATGCTTGTAACTCTGTCTCCAAGCAAAAGAAATGGCCACCAAGAATACAGTCTTCAAGGAGAGGACTTTAGAAGTTTTCTTCTTTAACCAAAGGAAGGCAAACCTAAGGCTTGAAGCCCCCTGAGTTTAATGTCCCTATCCTGTTCTAGCCCTCCAACTACCCTCTATCATATATTGATGTTCCTCTCCCATTATTTTATGAATTGTAAACTGCTTTGATTGGCATCACCAAAAGGCAGTTTATTAAGACCAATTCAACAAACATAAACCTTGGCCTACCAGGAGTCTTATGTGACAAGACCTTGATCTTTTCTTCTGGTAGCTTATGAGACAGACTCTGCTAGATCCTTTACCAGCTTTTCCAAGTTTTCCACAAACAGCAGTTCCCCCCAAAAGGTGAGCCTGCTAAGCCAGGTGCTGGAGGCCATGTCCACCAGCTAATTCCGCAGCCACTATAGCCATCTGGCCGAAACCATGATTGTCATACTTCTGGTCAAAATCCCGATAAGATCGTACAAGAGGTTTGCCATTTACACCAGACTTGCCTCGATACAAGTGAACTCTTGAGGAGCACTCAGACCTTCTTCTGGCGACTCCATGCTGGACTGCTGCATCCAATGGAGACAAGGTCTATAGACGTAAACACTATACCGACTGCCTGAAGCCCCAAAGATGATACTTTGAAGGCATCCTTTGATAAGGACTCCAATTTATAATCCTGAATATCCTTCAAGGCCATGCTGTCTTAAACAAGAATAGTGGCCTTCTTTGACAATTGCCATTACCAGTGCTTTAGTCTTTCCCTCTCCTAGCATAAGTGGTAAAAAGCTTATCCATAGCCCTGCCAACTTTGAGCCCAGACTCTATAGCTTCCCGCTCTGCTAAGATTTAAGGCATAGGTCGCTTATGGATTGAGAAAGCAGTTTTTTAAAATTCATTACAGGACAGGATCCCCACTGAAGCGGTCTCCTAGGTTGGTGGATCAAAAACACTGAGCGCTTCCAATGTCTAAGTAATGACAGAAAACGGTTCTTCCTTACAAAAGGCACACCATGATAAGATCTTATCCCACTCCTACTGGGAGTTCTCTGTCCTCCGTGGGGGAGAAAAGCAAAATACCTTTTGCTACACTAGAAGCACCACCAATGCTCCAAAGCCACTGCTGATTCCACAGACTGAGAATCCCAATTCTCTAGGATGGAAGAGATTCCTCCAAACATCTGGAACCAAGTTTAATCTCCTGGGTCTGCTGCATTTCTTAAGCTTTCTCTACAAGAAAGGCCTATTTTAAATAAGATAATAAAAATGAAAGTAAAATGGGTCTCTTGCTCAGAGTCTCTCTTGAGCTTCCCTAGGATCTCCCCCATCACCCTACAGGCAATAACAATCATTTTCTAAAAAAATGGGTTGTCATGGCTGGGGTTTCAGGAGGAGGAGTTAAAAATGCTGCTATTTCCACCAGAGCCAGCTCAGCATATGGACCAGGTGAGGGTCTGGTCCAGGGCGCTGGCTCTAAAGGGCGCCAAACATGCCAAGCCCTATGACATCACCCAGCCCATAGAATAGTCCAATAATTAAGCTTGCTTCTCATCAATACCTGCACTGCACCAGCGGTCCTAACTAGTAAGGAGGCGGGAGGAGGCGCCGAGTGGCTTGCCTTCAATGCTTCTCTCTTTCAGAGATCTTCCTCCTCCCTTCACAGCTGGACACCATCACGGCTCCTGCCATGACTCAAGCTACAACTCACCTCCAGATGCTGTGGGGGCGTCGGGCTGGGTCCCAAGCTACTCTCCGGTGTTCCTCCAGACAGTTTCTGTGACGTCTCACTCTGCATCGCCTCCTGACATCCTAAGCAACACACAAGCCCCAGAAGCCCTTCTTTGTAGTTCCTGTAGCGGGAGTCAAGGGAGGCACCTTTTTCTGACATCTCAGCAGAGCCCTATTTTACGGTGTTCAGGTCATCTGCCTTGTCATGTGCTCTAGCCTTGTTCCTAGTCCAGGCTTGTCATGTTTCCTGAACTTGTTTCGGCTCCAGCCCTGTCTCGTCTCTGAGTTCCTGCCCAGCTCCAGCCCTACCTCATCTCCGAATTCCTGCCAAGTTCTAGCCCTGCCCTGTTTAGTCCTGTCTTTGCCTTTAGTGTCTAGTCCTAGCCTTGCCTGTTCTGCTCATCACCTTGTCCAGTCCTGTCCGGATCCAGTTCTTGCCTTGCCTGTCTGGACCTAGTTCTAGCCTAGTTTCTCATTTTGCCTTGTCCCGTCTGGTTTCCAGTTCTAGCCCCGCTGCCTTGCTTTCCCTGCCCTGTCTGGATCCAGTCCTTGTCCTGCCTTGCTTAGTATAGCCCCATCCCGTCTAGCCTTGCCATACCTAGTCCTGCCTTGGTTCTTGCTCCGAGTCCTGTCTTGTGCCAGTACAGGGGACTTGTCTGCCGAAACTATGGCTGTGGTCCAAAGGCTCACCTTCCTGTGGTTGTGACAGATGCTGATGGCCCCTTGCCCACTCCTCCCAGGCTTTCCCCCCCTCATAGCACCTGACGGGTGCACTGAGTTCCTTGGAACCGCCCTCTACCACTCCCTCCAGGAAGGCACAGCTGCTAGTTTTAACTAGCAAGGCATGCTGGGATTGGACATCCAACACCCAATCTCAGCCTGCCTTGCAGGGAGGCGCAGGACACTGAAGCATTTAAACTGCTTCAACATCTATCGGCCACATTCTTTTTTGAGGCCTGCTGCCACCTCTGTTTCAGTGCTCATCTGCCTTCTGACTGCCTGTCTACCCAGCTGTATGTGACTGGAGTGAACTGAAACCAACCACCTGACGCCCCTGCTGCCTGCTCTGACTGCCGAGTGTTTTTCCTGAGCAGGTAAGGGGCCAGGGACCGGTCTTGAGTCACGGTGTGGGAGAGGGGATGGAAGGGTAGAATTGTGGGAATTGTTGGGGGAGAGGAAGGTTTCTAGAGCTAGGCGGGGGGCGCAGTTGCTGTAAGGACAGGATGTTTGGCGAATGTCGGCAGGATGAGCAGTGGATATTAGGCGACATCCTTGAAAAAGCAATCCAGCGAAACACGTGCTGCGTTGGAGAAGAGCGCCCCTAAGCATACTAGATCATGTTATACTTTAAAGATGAGTATTAAAGTAGCATGAACAATATAAGGAAGTTTACCAAGTTTATTAACACAAAGAGTTTACTGATTAAAAATTGCATAGGAAGGTGGCAGCTACTGAACCCATGACGATTTGAGTACGTAAGACACTGTCTGGATAAAGGCACAGAATACATTACCACTAAGGTTCATTGACCAACACATTTACTCCGGTTCTTCAGTTGGATTTTAAGGGTATCTTGGAAGAGAACTTTACAGAATGGCCACATTTTGGGGCTTTCCACATAGGCATCCTATTATCAAATCAAGTTATAGTTTAAGTTCAAAATTATTAATCAAATCAGCAACAGACTGAACATATACAATGAACAAGGGAAAAATCGTCAAGATTCCAATACTTTATTATTTCAAGTAGGGCTGTACCGAATATTCATATTCGATTCAGCCCCAAATACACTGTTTGTATTCAGCCAAATAGTGATTTAAAATTAAAATACAAATAATCTAGGGCTCTACTGTGCTAAATCCTACTGAAATAAACACTTGATCTCCAACTTTACCTTGCTTCTTTTATTATGTTAAAGCTCGATGCCAATTATTCATATTCGGTATTCACATTCAGCCGAATAGTAAAATATGTTACACAGTACAACTAGTTTCAAGAAACCTGCTGATGTCTCTAGTTTAAAAAAAAAAAGAAAAAAACAACCAATCTTTGACCTTGCTTCTAACACCAAAAAACAAAGTAAAAAATGGAAATTATGATCAACGGTGTCAAAGGCAAAGAACAAACCCAACAATACCATAATTGAATCATTCCCCCTGTCCAGATTTTCCCCATGATTCATCAATTAACATCAATAAGACATTTATCTGCAAGATAGCAACCAATCTTTGACCTTGCTTCTGACACCAAAAAACAAAAAGTACAAATGAGATTAAGATCAACGGTGTCAAAGGCAAGGGACAAAGCCAACAATACCAGAATTGAATCATTCCCCCTCCAGGTCACAACTGGCAAGAACCAAAAAATTACAATACATTTTATGCTGCTTATCCTAGAAATAAGCAGTGGATTTTCCCCAAGTCCATTTTAATATTGGTCTATGGACTTTTCACTTTAGGAAGCCAGCCAAACCTTTTTTTAAACTCTGCTAAGCCAACTGCCTTTACCACATTCTCTGGCAACGAATTCCAGAGTTTAATTTCATGTTGAGTGAAGAAAAATGTTTTCTGATTCATTTTAAATGTACTACTTTGTAGCTTCATCGCATGCCCCCTAGTCCTAGTATTTTTGAAAAGAGTAAACAAGCGACTGACATCTACCCATCCCACTCCACTCATTATTTTATAGACCTCTATCATATCTCCCCCTCAGCAATCTTTTCTCCAAGCTGAAGAGCCCTAGCCACTTTAGCTTTTCCTCAAAGGGAAGTCGTCCCATCCCCTTTAAACTGCCTTGCCCTGTTCTGTAACAAACATTTCACTCAAGTTTCTATGCTGCTGAAGCAGGAACTCCTTTTCCTCACAGAAAAGCATGGGCCATATTTTGGGAGGCTTCCTTTCTCTGGAACCCCTGGTTTGGTTTAGCCCATTTTTAAACTCATGGGGTCTGATATTCAGCAAGCGGCAGATAGCTTTTTTTTTTTTTGTCTACTGCTGGTGCTAAAACCAGAAATTCAACGCCAGGCCTTGTGCGGGCTTCGGCACTGAATTTATGTTTTTTTAAAAGCCGGCTAGCTCAGGCCTGGTTAAGTCAATATTCAGACTTAAGCGGTCACAGGCTTGCGCATGAAGACAGAACCGCATAAATAGATTTCCTATTTATGCACTAAACATGGTGGCTTAGCTCTGAATGCTGAAAGCTAACCAGACTCCGCCCCTGAAATGTCTCCAAAGTAGCCAGCTTCCACTTCAGCGCTAACCAGTCATTTTCAGCACTGCTGAATGGTTAGGGGCCACTGAAAATGACTGGATAGCCGCATACAAGCGAGTTAACTGGTTGGTGGCTGTTCTGGGCCAGTTAACTTACTCTGAATGTCGGCCAGACTGTCTTTTTACTGTTCCCCCTCCTCCATTAAATATTCTCTGCTACAGAGTCTGAACCTCTTCCATAGAATGCACTGGGCCATTTTTTTGGGGGTGGGAGGGAGAAGGAGGGGACTTATAGCTCAATTTTGTTAAAGTATTATTTTGCCCCCAGACAGGAAGATGTGCCTTAATTCTGTTACTGCCTGGCTCAAGGAAAATCACCCGACCCTAAACACGACAAAATCTATGGCCTACTGGTTAACTGGTGGCCCTTTATGTTCCACAATATCACCTTCCACAGAAGTGACAACTTTCAAGGATCTCCATGCCTTTCAAGAATCTCCATAATTTTCTCTGTTTGTATGTTCATTTTGGCCTGAAACTTATCTTTGACCATCAAGTAGAGCTAGTTTTACTGCCCTTCGTCATTTCCTTTCAATTCGCAAACATCTGAATACATCACTTTGCTCTATGCCACAGTTTTTTCATGCCTTGATTACTGCAACATCGTTTGCTCTGGCTTTAATGCAAGCCTTATCAAACCACTACAATCTGTTCAAAACATAGCTATCTCCATTCTTTCACCAAAAAATATGACCATGTTAATCCACTCAGGATCTGCCACCACTGGTTCCAATTTCCTTTTGAATTCAGTTTAAGATCCTGTAGTGCTTTCCTCGCAAGCCCCTACCTACCTTTCTTCCCTTATCATTTCCTATGTCCCAGCATGCGCCTTCTGTTCTGCTTACAAATCACATCTTATTATTCTCTCTATTCACTGTTGATAACTGGACTCCACCCATGACTCAGCTTTTGCGTCTCTTAAAAAGTTTACGATCCAAACTCTCTTATTTAAGGTTTTGAGCAGACCTGAAAACACATTTATTCAGAAAAGCATATGGCAATCTATAGCAGAGTCAGCTTTTCACCAGTGAGAATGTGTGCTCTGCCCTTCCTTATTGCTGCCTTTAATTTTTCTGTCCTATCATTAAATGGTGTTCCTTTCCTTCTCTCTCATTTTAATCTGTACACCACCTTATGTGATCCCTCATTAGGCAGCATAGTACATACTCAAACATAAATAGACCGATAAGTCATTCTTGACCCCTTTTGAATAGTTCTTTCCAAATTCTGTTGGGTTGGAGAAGAAAAAAAAAGGCGGCATCATCAAATGGACTAGTTATCACTCAAAAAGGAGACAGTCCCATTAGGAGTGTTTAGGGTATTTCCCATAATAGATCTTGTTTTTTTCCTGAACATCTCACATTGTGTACCTGAGAGTTTGGTTCCAAATTGTAAACCTGGGCCCTGAACAGTGCTGGCTGGTACAATTCCTATGGAGGCAGGGGTTGCAGTAGTAGCCACTGCTGCGGATGACAGCATTCCAAATCCTAGTCCTTAATAAACAGATTAACAAAAGTTATTTTTATGTTAATTTCACATTTTAGAGTCATGTTTCTAGATTTAAACTTGCTAGAGCATACATACAAGTCCAGAAATGACTAAGTACATTAATAAACTAAATTCATCAAGCTTTTGGCTCAGGATTATTTAATTTAAACAAACGAAAGCCTCAACCACCCAGAGGGAAGTCATAGGCTTTTCAACAAACCTCAATGGGGTTATCATTAGCTTCCGTCTGCCTGAAAAAAAAAAAACAATAGTGAAAAACAACTCCCCATCTTGGGAGAAAAAGTCACCACTGAAAAAAAACAGTGCAGACCCAAATATTTATAAATCCAAATAAAGGCAGGTGTCTACTAATCTCAGTTCTGTTTAAGTCTATAAATCAGTTCTATAGAATAGAGCCACAACGTGACAATAAAAAAATAGCTTACTAGAACACACAGTTTCACTGTTTGCACACCAAAAATCTGGAATAGTGAAGAGGGTAGCATCAAAGCTCAAGTTCAATACCCCAACAAAGTGCCCCCTTGTTTCACGATTGCTGCTTCAGAGGGGCAGAAGCCAATGATAGATTACCCCAATGAGGTTTGTTGAAAAGTCTATGACTTCCCTCGAGGTGACTGAGGCTTTAGTTTGCTTAAATTAAATAATAATACTAAGACAAGTCTCTTCTCTAACAGTTCTTAGAGCAAAGTTTGATGCATTTAGTTTAGTTATTAGTACCAATATCATCTCCAAATTATATCTTTTGTGCTTTAAGAATATAAATACACATGATCCCTAGGGCACCCACAGCAACAAGATTGAGATTTTCAACTGCCACTAAGTTTTATATCTAATGCTTCAGGCCATCAGAATCCCCATGACTTTGAGAATCAGAGTGCAAAAACCATTAACCACTCAAAAGGAAAATCAGTGATGACTTATTATAACCAGGCATTCTGGACGACATATGAAAGTATATCTAGTAGTCAGTTATCAGTGCAGGTGAAGAGTCTGTTTTACAAACTGCTCTGACTAGGTTAACTCACCTACAGTTTCATTATAATGCAAGAATCAGACATCTCATATTAATTTCTTGATCCATTCAGCCAAACCTTTGTTCATCTGCTTGGAGAGCAGAATAGAATTTAGAGACATTGTGCTATATGTTCCCAAACTAGCCGTTAAGCCTGTTAAAACAGGCAAGATTTCCAGCTACCCTCCTCGCTGCCGCTCCCTCCCCCCTCCCTGCCAGGCCCCCTGCACTGACCTGACAGCGCCTCTCACCTCCGTGTGAAAGCGCTGCAGCCAGCAGCAGATTGCTCTGCTGCTGCCTACAGCGCTTCCACACGGAGGTGAGAGGCGCTGTCAGGTCAGTGCAGGGGGCCTGGCAGGGAGGGGGGAGGGAGCGGCGGCGGGGATGGGGGGGGAAGGGTGGAGGTTGGTGCGCGCGATGTTCGTTTCCAGGCTCCAGCGGCGGCGTCTGACAGTCTGACTCCGTTTCCCTCTCTGTTCCGCCCTCTGATGTCATCACGTCTTGACGCGAGGGCGGGACAGAGAGGGAAGTCTCTACTGCGCATTTGCAGATGAGTCGGTCACTTGCCATTTATATGTTTGATACTCTGATCACTTAACTCTAATCTTCAGAAGATTAAAAATGAAAAGAAAAAAAAACAGGTTAAAGGAATAATTCATTCTCTTCTTTCATTAATCAAAATAATGAAAAACTACTCAACTGTTTAAATGAGAGAGCTTTAATCTGACTAGTTGTGAGATGTAGTGATTTCCAATACACACAGGCAGGCATATGAACATTACTCTGCACAAGTTGGTCTGTGTCCAGCCCACAAAGCTAATTTAACGATAACCTACAGAACATGAATTTACTTTGTACTGAAACAGACTTTTTTTTTTTGGTACAGAGAACATTGTAGGAATTAATACTGCTTAGCCACCACATGAAACAGCAAGTGTGTGTGGGGGGGGGGGGGGGGGGGGGAGTCCATTTCTGTTCAATATTCACACACCTCAAAGATATAAATGCAAAAGAAAAAAAAAAAAAGACCTTTTCAGAGGAAAGGATTGTCAAAATGTTTCAGATGGGCCACAAAAACAAGGCTGGAGCAAAAGGCACAGAAGTATACCCAATGGAATCTGCTGGGAGGAAATCCTCTCAAAGTGTTTGAGTAGGGGCTCTCTCAGATTAAGGATCAAAACAAATGCTGGTGAAGGGAGGGAGGAAGGCAAAGGGAACCATAATTCTCTCTCCTTCCCTCAGCAACATATCGCTTCCTACCTTCATCACCATTCCCTAAGAGGAATTTCCCTTCTGCCAATAAACCTTCAGCTGGTCCCACCTCTCTAAATTTCCCTCAGGTGATTGTCCCCCTAAAACATCGTTCCAATGACCCCTCCCCCCAAACTCACCCATCCATTCTGCAACCTGAAATCCCCCCTCCCCCAAGCAAACTCACCCTACCCACAACTACAACAGTGGCTGTATTAGCCAAGTTTTATTATGTACACTTGTCCCTTTAAGCAGGAAAGTCTTCTGCATGGCCAAGAAAGCATAGCACTGATTAATTTTGAGCCGCAGTGCACCTCTGGCACAATTGTGTTTAATTCTGAATAGTATTTGGGGGGGGGGGGGGGGGGGGATGGGTCTTGCTTCCCCTTGAAAAAGTTGCCATGGTTTCCCGTATCACTTCCCAGGTGGGCCTTGCAGTTGGTCTCCTTGGAGAAGGAAAGATGACCAGCTGCTAGTAGGGAAGGGAAATGGGATATACTGCCTTTCTGTGGTTTTTGCAACTACATCCAAAGCAGTTTACATAGTATATACAAGTATTTGTAACCTTGGACAATAGAGAGTTAAGTAACTTGCCCAGAGTCACAAGGAGCTGCAGTGAGAATCGAACCCAGTTCCCCAGGTTCAAAGTCAGCAGCACTAACCACTAGGCTACTGCAACAAGAGTGACACCAGAAGCTTGTGGCAGATTCCTTTGAATGGACAGTTCTCCATGGACATCGATCATCTAGCCACACATCTGAAGCGACGCCCCAATGTTGTCCAAATCTCCCGTAAAAAAACCAGAAAAAACAAAAAAACGGAAGACATACAGAAAGACCAAACTTTCTGTATATCTTCCGTTTTTTTGTTTTAAAGTGGGCTCCACCAGCCACAACACCCCTGCTCAACTGGCAAAGCACAGGAGCCACCCCAGGCAGTCTGAAATCCAGGAGCTTATCAAGCTACGTTCACACCTGCTGGGAGATAGAGCAATACTGAAGGCAGTTGGGGCTAGCCATCCAAGAGGCACTATGGTTTTTCAGTGCTCTCTATCTCCACCTGCTGGTAGGCGGATACAACCCATCAGTTAATGGATTCATCTGCTGCTGATGACAAGGAAAGCAACATCCTACTTACCCTAATACCTAAAGACACTAAGAAAAAAAAAACTAATGATATCACCAACTATCGCCCAGTTGCATCTATCCCTCTAGTAGTAAAATTGATGGAGAGTTGGTGACCAAACAGCTTACAGAATACTTAGACAAGTTCTCAATACTGCATGATTCACAATCAGGATTCCGCTCCCAACCACAGCACTGAAACTGTCCTAGTCACTCTCCTGGCCAAATTCAAGCAGGAACTAGCCATAGGCAAAAGCATACTTCTCCTCCAATTTGACATGTCGAGAGCATTCAACATGGTACACCACAACATACTACTGAGACTCCTTGGCCACTTTGGGATTGATGGAACCGTACTTAATTAGATCAAGGGCTTTCTAATCACCAGAACATGCCAAGTAAATTCAAACTGAAACATATCACTACCTTGGAAAGCAGCCTGCAGAGTACCTCAAGGATCATCATTATCACCAATACTCTTCAACATGATGATGATCCCACTGGCAAAGACATTGTCCAATTGAGGTCTCAACCCATTCATCTATGCAGATGACGTTACAATCTACATTCCCTTCAGACAGGACTTGACAGAAATAACCAATGAAATTAATGATGGCCTCAACATTATGGACTCCTGGGCAAACTCATTCCAATTGAAACTGAACACTGAAAAAACACACTGCCTCATCCTCTCATCACAACATAAGTACAAACCCGCAACCATAAGCACCCCAGGACACACACTCCCTACTTCAGATAGCTTAAAAATACTCGGCGTCACACTCGATCGCAACCTTACACTCAAGAACCAAGTAAATACCGTAATAAAGAAAATGTTCTATGCAATGTGGAAACAAACGAATAAAAGCTTTCTTCCCGAGGGAAACTTTTCGAAACCTAATACAATCAATGGTCCTAAGCCATGCATGGAATCTACGCAGGATGTAAACTACAACTCACAAAAAAACTCCAGACTGCCCAAAATACAGCAGCCAGATTGATATATGGTAAAACACGATTCAAAAGTGCTAAACCCCTACGAGAAAAATTGCATTGGCTCCCAAAGAACGGATCATCTTCAAAATCTGCACTCTGGTCCACAAAATTATCTACAGCGTAGTCCCAGGATATATGACAGACCTAATAGATCTACCAACCAGAAACAGAATCAGATCATCACGATCATACCTAAACCTACATTATCCAAATTGTAAAGAACTAAGATACAAAACAACTTTCGCATCCAGCTTCTCCTACATAAGTGCAAAACTATGGAACGCACTCCCAAATGCTGTGAGAACAATCCGTGACCACTTAAACTTCAGGAAATCACTCAAAACTCACCTCTTCAAAAAATCCTATCCCACCGATCCAACATAAATCCCTGCACCCAGCAACACAGCATAATTAATGATTGTACTGGACAATTTATAATCTTCATTTCCTTCGACCCCATTACGCCTGATCCACACCTACCTCATCTGACCACAACATAACTTTGTATCTGCTATCAACCGAATTGGCAAATGCCTCTACGGTACTATGTAAGCCCCATTGAGCTTGCAAATAGGTGGGAAAATGTGGGGTACAAATGTAACAAATAAATAAAATATATACATTCTCAATATAAAACACTAACAAATCAAAACAGAAATTACACATATAAAAATATATTAAAAATGTATGAAAAAAAACTACATATACACAAAGACTCAGCTAATATCATGATCACCATATATATTTTTTTTTAATTATTTTATTTATAAGTTTTAACAAATTATTACAAGAACACTTGTAAATGAAAAAATGGAAGAAAATATACATCATTTTCATAGGAGAATCAAAATAAAAGGTAATTACTTTATCTCATCCATTTCAAGTCCACAATATGAGAGAAAAAACAAGGTACAATTCCAGGAAAAATTTTTCTCATTGATACACAAGATCAAGAAAAAAAGGGAAGAGAACATAATATGCCTGTTATAATCCTTTTTACGGAGTAGATGTAGACAGAGCCTGCAATTGCTGACTGGAATTAACTGCAAACTTAGAATCAAGAAAATTATTCAATTGACTAGCATCATAGAAAATATATTTGACTGAGCTAACTTTAATCACGCATTTACATGGAAAATTTAACCAGAATAGTCCTCCCAACTGTAGGACCCTTGGGCGGAGCTTCAAAAACGCTTGACGTCTCCTTTGTGTTACTCTGGCAATATCCGGAAATATTCTAATTTTGTTATTCATAAAGAGTTCATCTCTATGACGGAAAAATTGTTTGAGAACCCAATCACGGTCGGGTTCTAACACAAAGGAGACAATCAATGTTGCTGGAATCGTTGTCATTTCTTCTTTTTGAAGTTCTTGCGTTAAGTTCAGCATGTCAAATGAAGCATCAGGTCTTTGTTCTTGTTGGTCCACTACACCTTTTTGTTTCTCAATTTTATATGGAGGTAAATAATAAATTTTTGAGATTGGAGGGAATACTTGTTCAGGGATCTTTAGAATATCTGATAAATATTTTTTAAACATTATTAGTGGAGCCATTAGTGTAGTTTTTGGAAAGTTAATCAACCTAAGAGTTTTAGCTCTTAGTTGATTTTCCAAATTTTCAGTCTTTTGATGCAAAATAATGTTCTCTTTTATCAAATTTGATTGTATTTGTTGAGAAGTTTTTAGTGCTTCATTACATGAAATTAAAGATTTTTCAGTGTTACTCATTCTAGTTTCTAAAGCTTCAATTTTTTCCAAAGGCAACTGAGTTACTTGTAACACCTGAGATATCTTCTGTGTAAAAGAGTTCTCAAGTCCTACCAAGGCTTCCCAAATCGAGTCAAGAGTTATATTCCCAGGTTTAGAAGGCAAAAATGACTTACTGGGTATAGTAAGCTCAGTCAAGTCTCTCTTCATTGTCTGCTCCTGATTCCCAGCCAGCAATTCATTGAATCTTTTTCCTCCGACTTCCACAGCCGGTAATTCTTGGTCTGCTGCAGTTCCCTCTACTGAATGCACTTCCAGGTCAGAGATGCCGAGTGCTTCCTGCCCCTGCTGCAGACCCCTTGCCGGCATCATCGGAGGACTCCGCTGTTCGGGGCTAAAAGTGATATCGGCCTCAAGCTGAGGGAGCAAGGAACCTCCCATTGCTCCCTCCTGCAGCGAGAAATCCTGCCCCGTTGCACCCACAGGCTGCGCAAAACGGTCCATCGGTCCCGAAACCACGGCAGCTGTGGAGGGAGTCACCCGCATGATCACCATATTTTAATATATATTTTCTTTTATGTGGATGATAAATAGAATAAAAGAACCCCCACAAATGAAATTATAATCCACATAAAAGAAAATATATCCTATATATTAAAAACCAACCTCAATGTTCTGAAGCTGACACTGTGGCTTCAGTGAAGAGTTTGTAACCTCTGAAGCTCAGGCTCCATCTCTGTAAGCTCCGCCCTCGCGTCCAAACGTCATGATGTCCAGCACGTCTAAATGTCATGACATCGAGGGCGGGTCAATCGCCATAAAAGAATCGCGCTTCAAAAAACAGAAACAAAGGTCTAAACTCCCGATGGAAGAGTACCGGCGAGGCAACAAAAAAAAAAAAAAAAAGGAAATATAGCTCCGCCATCATGTCACAACGCAATGACGTCGAGGGCGGGGCGGTACACACAGCGGCGATGACAGAGGACTTGGAGGAGATCCCGGAACCCCCCTCGGTATTTCGGAATGGAAAGCCTGCCCGATCTCTTGCAATAATGCAAGCATGGAGGAGGAGGAAGTCAGGGAAGGAAGACAGAAACGCTTAACAGAGGGAAAAGGAGGCGGGGAGGGGGTCCTCACACCAGAGAGATGGGGGTGGGGACCCTGCAAGAGGGGAGGGGCTCACACTCACTCACTCAGTAGACGGAGGGAGGAAAAGGAGGGGGAGGCCAACGGAAGGGAAAGGTAGGATAGGGAGGGAAGGGAGAAGGGGGAAAACCAGACTCTCTGTCAATCAAACTGTATCTCTGAGAAAACTCTGTCTCTCTCACTCACACACAGATACACAAGCACCCGTCTTAATCTCTATGTGACACACAATAGAACAGTCACTCTCTCTCTCTCACACAGTCACTCTCACACACACACTCACTCAAACATACACACTACGAGGAAAACCTGCCTAGCACCCGTTTCATTTCTTTCCAAAACGGGCCTTTTATACTAGTATTAAAATATGATGATCACGATATTAGCTGAGTCTGTGTATATATAGTTTTTTCATATATTTTTATATATGTAATTTCTGTTTTGATTTGTTATAGTGTTTTATATTGAGAACGTATACATATTATATTTTATATGTATGTATTTTTACATTGGTTTTTAATTTATATGTGATTTGCTTTTTATAGCCCCTGACGCAGCCCTGCTGGGCAAAACACGGCCTGTGTCAGGCTCATTATATTGGTTTTCATTCAATAAATTTGTGTTTATCCCCTAC
This sequence comes from Microcaecilia unicolor, assembly GCF_901765095.1. Taxonomy (NCBI): domain Eukaryota; kingdom Metazoa; phylum Chordata; class Amphibia; order Gymnophiona; family Siphonopidae; genus Microcaecilia; species Microcaecilia unicolor. Next base: position 70,819,527 of record NC_044037.1, read on the forward strand.
CGATCTGCTTCGTTGATTTCCATCTTGGAGTTTGCAGATCATCTGCCTTGCTGTTTTCTTGGACACTCCAACAGTGGCCAAGCCAGGCCACAAGTAACTGGCAGAAACCCAACTAGTGGCTACATTCCATGTTCCCAATCCCAGGGCAATCAGTACCTCCCCATATCTATCTCCGTAGCAGACTATGGATTTTCCTCCAGTATCGAAGCACATATTTTATTATATACTGGATACAATTCCCTTCCTTTGATTGTAATTCCATTCAATCTGACTTCAGCACTGTGAGTATTCATAGTATGCGTAGTCACAGCAGTACCTCATCTTCATTACAGTGGACTAGTACTATTCTCGTATTTAGATGTTTGGTTAATTCTACAACAAAACAGTGAAGATGACTAACAAAAGAAAAAATAAAGCATTGAAAAATAAAAAATAAAACCACAAGAATTTAAAAATATATATATAAAAATGTGTAGCGTCAACACTTGGTTGTTGAAATTAAAAAATAAACTTTATTTATCAATGGATAAATTTGGATAGTATAAGAGAACAACATACCGTGAGAAGACTCCTGACGCAGGCCTGTATGGCCGAAATACAGCTGTGCCGAGTCCCTTTCTCCCTGCTATGCATTGATAAAGTTTATTTTTTAATTTCAACAACCAAGTGTTGACGCTACACATATTTTTATATATATTTTTAAATTCTTATGTTTTTATTTTTCAATTCTTTATTTTTTTATTTTGTTAGTCATCTTCGCTGTTTTGTTTGTTGTTATTTCTTGCGAAGACTGGTTTCTTCTGTTTTTTACGCTACTTGTGGTTAATTCTACACCACATACCAGCATCTGCATTTTATGCTTTGCACATTATGGGAAACTACCATTTCATTCACTGTCATAGTTGAAGTGTATGACAGCTTCAAATCATCACTTTCTTCCCTAGGCAGCAATTACCATTGTTAACAGTGCAGGCTATCATCTCGCTTGCACTCTCTATTTAAACCATCAAATTGTGAAGACCTCAGTCTTTCTCCTATTATTCAACCACAGGATGTCAACACTCCATATATTACCCTAATTTTCACATAAAACTGTTGCCTAGTAAGACATTAAGATGGGTGTTCAGAATCAGGTCTTTGAGATGCCTATTAGATCAACCTCTTCCTTTAGTGTTATATGGGAAAATTAGGTTCTTACCTTGGTAATTTTCTTTCCTTTAGTCATAGCAGATGAAGCCATTACGTATGGGTTGTGTCCATCAACCAGCAGGGGGAGATAGAGAGCACTCAACTTTTCACAGTGCCTCTCGGAGGCGAGGTCTATAAGAGGAGTGGACCGCCTGGCCCTTGGAGGAAGGCCTCGGCCTATCTTCGGGCAAGCGCTGGGGTTTAGGATCTCCCAGGCCTTTAATTTTTTTTCCAACTCCTCACCAAATAGGAGAAGGCTTTAAAAGGGCAACTTCATCAACCTTTGCTTAGAGGCCATGTCCGCTGCCCAATGTCGTAGCCAAATAAGACGGCGAGCCGCCACTGCTACTGCCATTTCTTTAGCCAAAGCTCTGACAATATCAAAGGGCATCAGCCAAAAAGGACAAGGCTGACTCCAGCTGCGGAGCCACATCTGAGAAGGGCTCCGCTCCATTTCCGGGCTGTTCCACTGCCAGGCAGGCTCTAGCAGCATAACAACTGCATGCAGACGCCCGAACAGTAAGACCTGCAATTTCAAAGGACCGTTTAAGTGCTGCTTCCAGCCTACGGTCTTGTATATCCTTCAGGGCAACTCCTCCTTCCACAGGGAGGGTAGTTCTCTGTCACCGCAGTGACTAGGGCATCTACTTTAGGCATTGCAAAGCGAGCCAAACGCTCCTCACGCAGAGGGAATAATTGCCCCATAGCCCTGGAAACTTTCAAAGGTCCCTCGGGGTCAGCCCACTGAGCGGAAATAAGCTCTTGGATGGAGTCATGCAAAGGAAAGGCTCGAGCAGGTTTTTTGGTACTAGCCATCCTAGGATTCACAGAGGAGGCCGTGCCACTGTCAGGCTCTTCAATAGAAAGGACCTGTAGGGCATCTGAAATAAGCGCTGGCAGCTCATCACGGTGGAAAATCCTCACCGTGGAGGGATCATCCAGATCCTGTGGTAATTCTGCACCTGACTCTGGCTCCTCAGACCACGAAGGCCTGCCAGAACTCTCCGAATCCTCATAGCCCGACCATGGGGGGGGGGGGGGGGGGGGGGGGGGGGGGGAGAAGGAGGTGCACCACAATCTGAAGGGGAATTAGCCCTTCTATGCTTTTCTTTATGCCAATTATCAGGGAAAATAGCCTCAGCGGGCAGTCCCAGGCCAGAATCCACGGGGGGGGGGGGGGGGGGGGGGCTCAGGGCTCTCCATCTCTACGGAGGCCGCGCCATGCGGAGAATTCAAAATGGCATCCGCTGCCAGCTCTGAGCAGGAAGAATCATCGCTCGCCATGCTCGGTCTGGCTCTTATGCCTGTACAGCACGATTTACAGAGCCCCGCTGCTGATTTGCGCTTGCCACACCGGGAACAGCGCTTTACATTCTCTGCAGCCATCGCCGAAAACGGCAGGAAAATTCAAAATGGCGGTTTCGCGCCAAAAACGCCCAGATCGCGGGCCCACCCCGGAGGAGGTAGAAAACACTCTTACCTCACCGGACCGAGTATCACAGCTCCAGTTCCATAGAAGAATCAAAGGAAAACCTCTGTTCCATTTTTTTTTTTTTAACGCTGTGAGGAAAGCAGAGGTAATAAGAACTCCGGAGGCTCAGATGAGTGGGAAAGGCAGGGAAAGGCGAACCAATGTACCTGCATCCACTGAGTGGGAAAGGACAGGGAAAAGCAAGCTAATATGTCCACATCCACGGGGGCATGGGTAAGGCAGGGAAATGGCTAACCTATGTGCCTTCAAAGTGAAGCTGCTATATAGCCTCTAACACCCCGGCTAACAACTGGCAAGCCAGGAGCCACCCCCAGGCAGATTTTTGATGGAGCTCGAAGAAGCTGCAGCCACCCTGCTTGGGGAGATAGAGAATACTGAAGAGGCAGTGGATCTAGCTGACCATGTGGCACTGTGAAATTTGAGTGCTCTCTATCTCCCCCTGCTGGTTGATGGACACAACCCATACGTAATGGCTACATCTGCTTGATGACAAGGAAACTCCAATTCTCCCATCTTATTTTTTTTTTAGACTTCTAGCATTTGTATACAGATACTTCAAATTGTGCATTTTCCCTGCATCTACAAGCTGCTTAGAAGTTGATGGAGTAATTTGTATCCTTTACTCTGCTCGCCCTTGAAACACACCTGGCTTTTTTCCACCATTGTTGAAACCTCTCTAATGGGATTCCCTAAATGTCCTGTATCAATAATATCCTTCACCGATACGCTACACCCAATCATGTGCTCCTGGGCGACTGTTGGCTTTCCCCCTATTTTAGTTTAAAAGGAGCTCTTTCCCCCTTTAGCGTCAGCAGCCTGGTTAAAGTGAAGTCCATCCTTTTGGAATAGGTGCCCCTTTTCCCAGAATGTTGCCCAGTTCCTAACCTAAATTCCTCATCCCTGCACCATCGTCTCAACCATGCACTGAGACTAAGGAGCTCTGGCTACTTCTTAGGTCCTGCACATGGAACAGGGAGCATTTCTGAAAATGCTAAACTAGAGGATCTGAATTTCAGCTTTTTACCCAACAGTCTAAATTAGGCTTCCAGAACCTCCCTGCCATATTTTTTTATGTTACTGGTATCCACGTGATTAAATATCTTGGACCCTAACATATATTATATGGGGTCTACAGTGCATCCAATGTGAAACATGTACAGCTGTGACATATGGTTTCACACACTTCAAAAGAGAAAGTAAAATTGCTTTTTACCATCTAACCCTGTGTCCATGCTCCTGACTACTCTCTAACCCTGGCAAGGCTCATCAAGAAGCCAATCTAGAAAAGTAGCTCCTTCACATAGTCCCAGAAGAAATTGTTTGAAAAGCAGAGTATTTTTAACGTGCACTAAACCACAATTATGGGAATCTGCCAGGGTAATCTCTTTACTGATTTTCTTTTAAATATTGAGCAGAGGGTTTAGTTTAAATGCCAGTACTCCAGGTTAAATCTGCCTGTTATTAAAGTAAAATCAGAGTCCTAGCTTGATCGTTTGGTGGCAGTGCTGCGCCAGGTCAGAGACCAGAGTTTGATTCCCAAGCTTAACATATGTTAACATAAACAACAGACATACATATTGTGACAGCCCAAAGGTCTGTCAAGCCTAGTATCCCATTTCCAACAGTGGCCAATCCAGGTCATTAGTACCTGGTAGAAACCCATGAAGTATATAGTTTCCATGTTCCTTATCCACAGAGATAAGCACTGGCTTTCTCCATGTTTACTTTAATGGTTTATGGGCATTTCCTCCAGTAATCTGTACAAACCTTTTCTAATATGCTAACTGCTTTCACTACATCATTCAGGAAAGAGTTCAGAGCGTAACTATAGGTTAGGAATGTTGAGAAAATATTCTCTCTCACTCATGTTTTAAACGTTCCACTATCTAACTTCATGATGTGTCCCCTAAACTCTCTTCTTTTTGAAAGAGTAACTAATCATTTTTTTCTGTTTACCCTTTATACCTTACTCATGATTTTATAAACTTCTAACAAATCTCCCTTCAGCTATTTCTTCTCCAAGCTGAAGAGCTCTAACCTCTGTGGCCCTTCCTCATATGCTTCTAAGTCTAGTTGGAATAAGAATTCTGTAGAAGCAGCATTCATAAACTCAACAGGGGAAAGGGGAGGGTAAAGTCTCAGACACTGTGCAATAGCGACATTTACTGTCGGCTACAGCCAAGCTTGTGTCAGATTCCAGAATGAATCATGTACAATGTCTCAAAGTCAGGTGACTGCTGTGGTGGCTAAGAAAAATGAGAGATTAATAACAAGCAAGAAAAGCATGCAGAGCATGGCTCATGTGATTCTTTCCAAATTCACTATATTTATGTGGGCAAATGTCTGTATTGCCTGTGGGCTGTTGGGTGTGGGGGCATGTTTATGTATGTATATTGTGGTTGTGTTTTTGTGTTAGTGTGGCAGTATTATAAATGGTTGGTTTGTGGGGTGGTGGGGAAGTTGAAGAGAGGAGCAGTAAGGTTTTTGGTGTTAAGACAGTTTGCAGGGTGGCGGAGCAGCTGTAGGGGGTATTTTCTGGAGGTGTGCCAGTTAGGTTTGGTACAAGGGCAATTTGCAGGGGGGGGGGGAAGCAGCAAAAGGGGGTATTTCCTGGAGGTGTGGCAGTTACATTTCTATGCAAACACTGTCTAAGGGGTGATAAGGCAGGGTTTGGATGTGAAAGCAGTTTGCAGGATGCTAGGGCAGTTGCATGGGGTACTTTTTGGGGATGGGATAATGTTGTGGCTGGGAGTGGGGACAGCAGAGAAAAATAAGAAGAGGTGGTCTGAAAGGAAGAATTAAATGCTATGTTTCACTGAATACAAGTTTGTAAGCTACAGCAGCTATTACTTCTTTACCCACAGAAATGCACTAGGCCATTATTTCCCTGGAACACTGTTCCAATTTGACCCATTTTTGAACTTGGAAGTCTTTTTACCATTTTTATCCACATACTATATTTCACCCCCATCCCACTAAATTTTCTATGCTACAGAAGCTGGAAATTGCTCCCCATACAAATGCACTGGGACAATTTGACAGAGAGGGATTATTATACTCTGGAACCCCCAGTCCAATTTTGTCCGTTTTTTTGCTCCTAGACAGTCTCAACCTCTTTTGTATAATTCTTTCCAACTTCTATTGGATTGAACAGAGAAAGTTAATGGCTCCAAGCTACTGGGTCATAGACACAAAGAAAAAAAATATATATATATCTGAGTTTACCTGTAGTCTGGCCAAGTTGGAACGTAGCAGTTGATTGTGTATTTCCTGGTGCAGTAGTCACAATATTTGAGGTTCCAAATATTAGACCTGTGGAAGCTGCTGGCTTTACTGCCTGTGCAACAGTGGTGATGGCAAAACTAGAAGGGTTGGCAGTAGTGCCACCTCCAGTGGAAAAGGTAAACCCCGTGTTTGCTGCAGGTTGGGCAGGCGTGGTACTAGTCCCAAAACTGAAGCCAGAAGGAGCTGCATTCTGGTTCACTGGCAAACTGCTGCTGGGTGTACTGTTGGCGAGTCCAAACACTCCTGTGGGCTGGGATGTGGTAGTACCACCTAAATTTATTTTTGGTGGATTTGCCCTAGAGAAAGAAAAATAATAAAGTAGGTAAACATGCAACACCCTAGACACCCATAAAACCCCAGGACAGAGACGGCAGGTGCTCCCCCCCTCCATTTCAGGATATTAACTACATTAATTTCCATTAATTGATTAGTTCTGGTAATTAAAGACAAAATTCTGGAAATTTTCCTTGGTGCCCACACATTTCTGGATTTTGATAAACTCATATTTACCCCAATAGGAAGATCACAAAAATGAGTCTCTTGTAGTACATACAATCCAGTGTTAGAAAATCTGAGAAAAATCATGAGGTACAATTAGTATTCCTCAAGAATGAGTTACTGAAAGAAATTCTCTGCTCTGACTGTACTAGGCCCCTTTCTGTAAGCAGTACAGTTTTATATGTTGGAAAGGCTTTGAAAACTGCCCTCCAGGCCCATGGTCTAATGTTTCTTACAAATAATCATCACTGTAAACTGATCCTCCAAAATTGATGCTCCAATCACTAACTTATGATAAAACTGTAAAACAGGAGAACACAGATCTGGGACTACCTCGGTCACCTGCTTCAATTTCTTTTCTACACCAGCGTGGATTTCCAGATACATTAGTTTTCACTCAGATGCAGAGACCTGTCAAAAGTGTTCACCAACTTATAGATCCATTGACTCTCTGAAAATAAGTCTTTCTTAGGCTCCAAGAAAAATGTCATAGCTGGGTAGCAGAAGAGGCTGCTGTGGCCTGACACACAATCATTCTGCTTTTCTTATGCTTCTGATCAATGCCAAACCGTGGGACCGTGGTATAAGGAGAATTTCTAGGCAAAATGCCGGTGGTTGTCAGCAAAACACTGAGCGTTGCCAGCAGAATATCATCCCCATACACAGACAGACATACACACACAAACACACAACAGTGCCATTTGCTGTACATTTGTAACAAGCTTATTTTCTAGACAAAAATACCTTTTTTCTCTGCAATATCTTTGAGATGGCCATGATGAGAGACAGATAACGTATAGACTAACCAACTATATGAGCCATGAGCTTTCGAGGACCAAAGTCTTATGAAGTGGACTCTTGTCCTCAAGATCTCATGCCTCAATAAATTGTTTAGTTTATAAGGCACCAACTGCCCCTGGCATCTTACAGACAACATAACTACCCCTTCGAACGTTTCTGAGATGTAGCAACCAGAACTGCACACAGTACTCAAGGTGTGGTCACAGTATGTTTTCATACTCAAGCATAACATCTATATCAGTATTTGAAAATTATCAGTTTGATCTTGATTTACAGATATGGTATACATAAATCATTTTCACCTTCTCATAAACAATGGATTTTCTACATGGTATAAAATAACCTTCTGAACAATGCCCAACTTCAATACACAAAGAAAGGTGTGTGCACTGTTTTAACAGTATGCATACTTTTATGCAATGGGAGAAGTGTGTGCCCTGCCTCATAGTAACATGTACATATCTACCCACTGGAATCCAAAAGAACATACATTTTAGCCTAAAAACAACCACCTTGTAGTCTGGAAGAAGAGGTCACCACTTTGTAGTCTAGAATAAGAGGTCAGGCTAACCTATGAGCAATTCTCTCTCACCACTATATCTGTATGGTTCCCTACCAAGTCTACCTTTCACTCAATGTCAGCAGCGTGAGCATCTGTGACTGGAAAGCTTCAGACTGCCTCCTCTGTCATCACCATCTAGGAGTGCAGTGAGTACTTAGAGATCAGACAGATGCCGGAAGGTCGTCGATAAAGGACCGCTCCTTCAGCATTAGTCTGGTCTCTAAATTCTCACTGTTCTCCTACATGACATCTCAGGAATATAATCTTAAATCTCAATTACATAGAGCTGCAACAATTAATGTGCATTTCAATTGTGATCTGCCTAGGATACTGGATAGCGCAGAATATAAATATTGTAAATAAATAAAAGAAATTGTAACAGTAGTAAGGCATGTGAAACTGTAGCAATGAATTTTGACATAAGTACATAAGTACATAAGTAGTGCCATACTGGGAAAGACCAAAGGTCCATCTAGCCCAGCATCCTGTCACCGACAGTGGCCAATCCAGGTCAAGGGCACCTGGCACGCTCCCCAAACGTAAAAACATTCCAGACAAGTTATACCTAAAAATGCGGAATTTTTCCAAGTCCATTTAATAGCGGTCTATGGACTTGTCCTTTAGGAATCTATCTAACCCCTTTTTAAACTCCGTCAAGCTAACCGCCCGTACCACGTTCTCCGGCAACGAATTCCAGAGTCTAATTACACGTTGGGTGAAGAAAAATTTTCTCCGATTCGTTTTAAATTTACCACACTGTAGCTTCAACTCATGCCCTCTAGTCCTAGTATTTTTGGATAGCGTGAACAGTCGCTTCACATCCACCCGATCCATTCCACTCATTATTTTATACACTTCTATCATATCTCCCCTCAGCCGTCTCTTCTCCAAGCTGAAAAGCCCTAGCCTTCTCAGCCTCTCTTCATAGGAAAGTTGTCCCATCCCCACTATCATTTTCGTCGCCCTTCGCTGTACCTTTTCCAATTCTACTATATCTTTTTTGAGATACGGAGACCAGTACTGAACACAATACTCCAGGTGCGGTCGCACCATGGAGCGATACAACGGCATTATAACATCCGCACACCTGGACTCCATACCCTTCCTAATAACACCCAACATTCTATTCGCTTTCCTAAGTAAGCATTTTTCAACTTTAAGAAAATAGAAAAACAGGCTGCTAGATGGAATACCTGGGTTCAAATCCAAGAATAGACTCCTCTTCACTCAACAAGTAATAAGGATACTGCTTTAAAGTATCTACTGGATGGTTTACAGACACGTTTTGTAACAGGTGACAGAGGAAACCACAGGTCTTCATCTCAGAGATGGATGTTATAAAATACTTGTGATAAAATTCAATCTTAAAAAAATGAAGGACCAAGGAACTTCTGTCCTGGATTCTCTAGCATCATAAATGGCAACAAACGGGTTTACAGCAAGTTCCAAACAAGAAAAACGAGGGAAAAAATAATATACAACACCGGGCTACAAGAAAGAAATTAACATGTTTATGTTTTAATATTTTCAAACTACAACAGATACTAGACTAGGAAAAATGGAGTTTGTGTTTCTGCATTTTCCTAGCTCTTGCTAAGCACTAACTTGAAAGTTTGGTTCTGAATGTGAAGATGAGATGAAATTTTATTCTGTACCAGTTGTAAAAATTAGGATGCAGGCCTAAGTCCAAACATTAACTATGGACAGGCAGGTTATAAACAGTTTTAAGTAAATAATAAATAAATTTAAATAAATACTGTCTCTCTTTTACATTACATTGATATAAAAGGATTCACAAGTCTTACCCTAATGAGAACCCTACTGTTGCTGCAGTAGAGGCTGATGTAGTCTGGGTGCCGAAGCTGAATCCAGGCATCTGAGTGGGTGTAGAGGAGGTCGAGAGGGAGAAGAGGCCTCCAGACTGTGTGGTAGCTGGGGGCTGAGTTGGCGTCCCAAAACTGAATCCTCCTGTTGTGCCAGGGGCAGAAAAAGAAAACCCTGCCGCAGCTGCTGTTGACGTGCTGTTTGTGGTTTTTGGGGTACCAAAACTGAATCCTCCCCCCGTGCTCCCAGATTCACCAAAGTTGAACCCACTCATTGTTCTTCAGGCTGTAAATAGAAATAAAACAGAACAAAAAGAAGAAATTAAGATGTCACCATTTTATTGAACTTATATATATATATATATATATATATTTGATTAGCTTTCAAAGGCAATACTTTCTTTTTCAGATCAGAATATGCAAGTGAAACATAAAAGATTTTATGTTTCTTCAGGCTATGAAAGGAAAAGACAGTTACCTGAAATTTATTTTAAAAAGCACAGCACAAATCCAAAGCTGTAAGAAGTACACAAAATAAACCTAATAAAATGAAGATACTGTAAATCCAACATAAATCATATGGAAATAAATACAACCCAACAAAAATATGTAGCATTAAAAAGTCAGGAGGAGAATCAAGATGGCCATGCATAGCTGATTGGCTGATCGGCATTTGTAGTTCTCTGCTGTTATCTGGATCTTTGATTTCATGTCTCCTAAAAGAAGAGGGAAGATTCAGGTGACTGCTCCCTCTTTTAAGTAATTGCCAATTGAACACTGTGCCATCCAGCACCCTAAATCAGAAGCCGGTGGGGCAGGTCTCTAAGGCAGCAGCTGACCTGGGAGAGCCTTTACAGTCGAGCCTGGGAATATTGAATATTGTCTCAGCTGGCTCGTCAACCTATGCCCTATTATGCTTCACTCTATCTGACATCAGCAAAGAAACCGGGTGTGCAAGGCGTTGGCTGTTTTGGTCTCTGCCGGAGGACCATCAAGGGAACAGACATCAGGAGCAGTCCTTTCTATGGTGTCCCCAACGGTCTCTGCTGTGGAGCCAATGAGGAGTGCTGCTACTGGGCAGCCGGGTGGATATCTGTGCACTCCCGAGTGTGATCCCTTCTGCTGCTACTGCCATCGCTGCATGCCCACCCACCACAAGTAATTTATTTATTTGTTGCATTTGTATCCCACATTTTCCCATCTATTTGCAGGCTCAATGTAGCTTACAGTTTTCCGTCATGGCATTCGCCAATCCAGACTGAAAGATACAATTGGTATTACATAAAGAAACATGGATGACATAATAAAATTAAGCGATCAGGTAGAGAGAGAAAACCCTGATCCATCATCCCATTCTCTTCTCCTCCCTTCCCCTGAGTGCCAGCTGTCCTGGTCCTCTCCCTCCCCCCCCCCCCCCCCCCACCCGATACCGGCACTCCCCAAGCATGCTCAGATCATGCACAAACTGAGCATGCTTGGAGAGTGCAAGCATTGGTGGATGGAGGCACCATGCTGACTTCCTCGTTGCTGAGGCAGTACGAGGAGAAATGGGGTTACTCATGAAGTGGATTTTGTCAGTTGGCAGGGCTTCAAGTACCCCACCAACCATTGAACAGGTATTGTAACTTTGGGGGGGCGGGAGGGGCTTCACTCATTTTCTCTCATGTGCCCCCCTGAGCCTTCACCCATTCTCCCCCCTCTCTCTCTCCCTGAGCCTTCACCCATTCTCCCCCCTCTCTCTCGCTGAGCCTTCACCCATTCTCCCTTCGTCTGAGTCTTCACCCATTCTCCCCCCCCTCGCTCTCTCTCCCTGAGTCTTTATTCATTCTCCCCCTCTCTCTCTCTCCCTGAGCCTTCACCCATTCTCCCCCTCTCTCTCTCTGAGCCTTCACCCATTCTCCCCCTCTCTGAGCCTTCACCCATTCTCCCCCTCTCTCTCTCTCTCTGAGCCTTCATCCAATCTCCCCCCTCTCTCTCTGAGCCTTCACCCTCCCTCTGAGTCTTCACCCATTCTCCCCCTCTCTCTCTCCCTGAGCCTTCACTCATTCTCCTCTCTCTCTCTCCCTGAGCCTTCACCAATTCTTCCCCCCTCTCTCTCTCCCTGAGCCTTCACCCATTCTTCCCTCTCTCTCTCCCTGAGCCTTCACCCATTCTCCCCTCCCTCTCTACCTGAGCCTTCACCCATTCTCCCCCTCTCTCTCTCCGAGCCTTCACCCATTCTCCCCCTCTCTCTCTCTCTCTCTCTCTCCCTGAGCCTTCACCCATTCTCCCTCTCTCTCTCTCTCTCTACCTGAGCCTTCACCCATTCTCCCCCTCTCTCTCTCCCTGAGCCTTCACCCATTCTCCCCTCCCTCTCTCCCTCTCTACCTGAGCCTTCACTCATTCTCCCCTCCCTCTCTCCCTCTCTACCTGAGCCTTCACTCATTCTCCCCTCCCTCTCTCCCTGAGTCTTCACCCATTCTCCCCTCCCTCTCTCCCTGAGTCTTCACCCATTCTCCCCTTCCTCTCTCCCTGAGTCTTCACCCATTCTCCCCTCCCTCTCTCCCTGAGTCTTCACCCATTCTCCCCTCCCTCTCTCCCTGAGTCTTCACCCATTCTCCCCTCCCTCTCTCCCTGAGTCTTCACCCATTCTCCCCTCCCTCTCTCCCTGAGTCTTCACCCATTCTCCCCTCCCTCTCTCCCTGAGTTTTCACCATTCTCCCTCCCTCTCTCCCTGAGCCTTCACCCATTCTCCCTCTCTCCAGATAGCAAATGTGCACTCTATTAAGATCCAGTTTATGGAGTATCATCAATGCCCCTTCCTTGGAACTCTTCAAAAACACAGCAAGACTCCCCGAATTACATGAAAAGGAGAGACCACCTTAGGCAAGAAGGACAGCACTGTGAGACTACAAACAGAATTAGCAGTAAATGACATAGGGATCCGTGCAAGAGGGCCTGCAACTCAGAGACTCTTCTGGCAGAGCAAACCACCAGGATCACTAACTTAAATGATATGTCCTTCAGGGAAGCTAGTTGCAAAAGCTCAAAGGGAGAACTAATTAGAGCAGTCAGCACTAGCACAGGAACTGAATGTGCTTCACCGCACTATACGCATCTGAGCTGTTACGGAAACCCTGTTTACCTTGCCTCTGAAATACAAGGCGGCTTTCATATGAAACTTAAGTGAGCCAAGAGTCAACCTTTAGTCACGATTCCCCTGTAAGTACGCCCATCAACTATGCTCCAGACACCACTCAGACGCTTCACACCCAGACATACACCAAAGATGGAAAACTCCTGCAGGCCTTCAAAGGGATTTTTATGTCCGACACTGTGTAACTTCTGAACTTCAAGAAATACTTTTCAAGGGACAACTGTAAGCCAGAAGGGATTTGGGTCCTCCACGGTAACTGGTGCATGCAACAGAAGAGCCAAATGCCTTGATAACAGAACTGGGGAGTCGACCAACAATCAAATCAGACCCACATACAATGTCTGATGAAGCTAGTCCAGATCAACAAGAAACGAACAAAGTCCCTTGTAAGGCACAAAAGTAGCAAACACAGCAAAGGTGAAGCCAAAAAAGGAATAGACTAGATGATGTACATAGATCATACAAAATTAAAATTTTGTATCATCGAAGTGAGACTTGCAAAGGACCCAGTCAGGTTAACATAACACCCCCTTCCCTTTAAGATGTTGGCATTCTGACACCACAATGGCTGCCACTCCTGCCAAATTGAAGGAACTGTGGTCAACCCGAGAACTCCTCACTCAAATCTCACCATCCAAAACCAGCTTCAGGAAACTTGTGTGCCATCTGTAGCCAAAGACACCAATTTCCACATCACAAACAGGACAGGAGAAGGAAGCACCATTAACCCACCAGCTCCCACATGCCCTGCAGTGCCTGCTGCCCAGCATCCTGCCAAAGCCCTGCTGCAAACGTCAGCTCTCCACTCCCCCCCCCCCCCCCCAAGGAACCCTTCTACCCTTTCTAGGTCTGGGGAATCTCACTTCCTCTGCCTCAGTTTGCTCCTCTTTCCTTTTACTGAGGAGCTCTCAGTGACTAAGAGCCTATATGTCTTTATCCTTTTACTTTTTTTCCAGCTCCGAAGAGACTCTCTTGCGGAAAAAAAATAAAAGGGAGGAGTGTAACAAAATTTACTCACTTCTGCTGGCAAAAGCCCTATGTGACCCCTACCAGCTAGCTATACCAAGCAAAAGCCCATAGGCTAAGGCTCAGAGCTCCACAGAGATGAACTCATCCAGGATCTACCAAGGTAAAAATCCATGGATTAACTTATAGAACCAATACTAAGACCTGTCTGCCCAATATTCACAGCGATTTTAAGTGGGCAGCTGTGGCTCCGGGAAGTCTAACCCCAGATATTCAGTGGCACTAAACAGGACAGTACCACTGAATTTTGCCTCTGACTGCCTATGAAAAAGTGTCAGGTCATGGACAGTACAGGGGGAGGCATTGGGGAGGAACCAAGGAGCTGGGGGTTATGTGGGTGTTGACAATATTCAGTGCTAGCACCTGCATAGCTAGCCCACTTAGCTATACAGGCCCTGGCACTAAATATTAGCCAGGAGTCACATAACTATTTTTACTGGAAAATTAAGTATCCCTGACCTCCCTTCCAACCCCCCCCCCCCCAGCCAGTCTGCCAGAATCAAAGCCCTCCAACAGAATCTCCCCTCCCCCCCCACACACAGGCCTACCTGGTATCCCTGGTTGTCCAAGTGGGGGCACTGAGGAAGGAACAAAGCCTCCTTGCTCCTGTCCCTTGCAGCTGCCAGCTGCAAATGGCTGCTGCAACCTCTCACGGTTGCCTCTTTGTGCTAACCAAGATATTGCAGCATCCATTTGCAGACAGTAGCTACAAGGGTAGGAGCAAAGGGGGTTTGTTTCTATCCCACAACAGGACCACCAGGGATACAAGATAGGCCCCGGGGGGGGGGGGGGGGGGGTTACTTTCCACTTAAAATATAGTTTTGTGAGTCCCGGCTTATATCCAGTCTGGGCCTGAATAACTGGCTCATGCGAGTCTCAGCTGAATAATGGCGGAGACCCGCACAGGCTCCTGCAGCTATCACATCTAGCTCCCAGTATTGTACTGGTACCCAGATATGGCCTGGCATCAAATATCGGAGGCTAATCTAGCCAATGACGAACAGCGTTTAAAAAAAACACTGACTGCTGCCGGATGAATATCGGCCGGTTTATCTCTAGGGCCACAGGCTGTGGACTGCACCCAGGGATTTCAGGCCTGTACCAAGGAATCCTGTTACACCAGTCCAACCTACACAATCTACTGGAGGCAAAAAAAAATACTGCCAAGTTCCAGGCTACACTGTCCCTTATACCAGCAATGTCACTGGAATCGTCATCTTCTCTACAGCCTGCTGGTAGGGGGAATATAATCTGTTGATCTGGACCGGTCTGACAGGATGAAAAAGAACGAGCCATGAGCACTGCTTCCTCCAGGCAAAATCTCCAATAAACTTATGACAAGAACCATTCTAATCTACTATTTGCTTAGAAAGACTCAGCTAATATAGGTGACAAATGGGGCCCCACAAAGGTCTGTGTTTGAACTATAGATATTTTATACTGTTATTAGAGATCTGAAAGGAAACAAGCAGCAATATTGTGAATTGTAAATAACATCAAACTGTTGCACTGTAAAAATGTAATTGTGACCCACATTCTAGGTCAATGGGCAGAGGAATGACAGATGTGTTTTAATATGAACAAGTGAAGAGCAATATACATTACTAAAAAACTAGATAATAGCATTACTGTTATGTTCCAATATATATTTTAACAGGAAAAATGACTAATGCTATCCGCGGGGGGGGGGGGGGGGGGGGGGGGGGGAGAAGAAAAAAAAAAAACAGACGTGAACTAACTGATAACTAAGCATCTGTAAGCAAAGCAAGAAGCAGTATAAAAGCTGGGATTTTTTTTTTTTGGGGGGGGGGGGGGGGAGGAATTCATTGTTACAATCACCAAATGCCATCTTCAGCACTGGACAGCTGCCTGCAACTGTCAGCTAGCTGTGCCACCCTAAACTACTTGGAGCGGCAGATCACAAACTGCTCAGGATGCATACCATCCGACCATTTTGACATACCAAGGCTTCCAAACAAGGTCAGCTCTGCACCATTCCCTCTCTGATGTTGAGCCTTTCTAATATTACTCTGCACTACAAAAATATGGCATCCAAAATGCCCTTCCCATTTCCTCCACACACATACACACACTCCATCACTTAGTGATCCAACTTGAGCACATTTTTCCTCTGAAGAAACTGATAGAAGGGTTTTATCCCCAATACTCCTCCACAGTCCTGATCTGTTACCAGAGCTTCTGCTGCTGCTGCTGCCTCCTCCCTCCTAGCACAAATCTGCTGCTTCCACATCCTTCTCTTCACTCCCAGTCACCATCATAAACATCACCAACTCAATCTCCAGTGTCTTAGTTTGCTACTATCACTTCTAAGTCCAGGAAGAAAGAAAGGGGGCAATCTGCCACTGCCACTTATTTTTCTTCCCTAGGCCCTGATGCAGTTATCACCTTCTCTTTATCCTGACCCCAATATTCCACAGCAAGGAAAGGTTCAACATTATAATCAGCAGAGCTGGCAATTTTGCATCTTGTTCATGATTAATTGCACCATCAATAAAATTAGGTCCACTAATTTCAATGGGCTTTTTTCTCTCATCCCACTATCACTTACTCTATAAAAGTATCTTATCACTCACAAATCCTCTTGGCTACTCTATATTTTTGTTCTTCTCTTCTTCTCACCTGGAATATCAATCTCAATCCCAGCCCTTCAAGGCAATTCTTATCCACCTGCACACATCAACCTACTACTCATTTAACTTTATCCTCTCTCCCCCCTCCCCCGGTTCCCTATGGAATGACCACTCAATTTTCAACAAGCTTGTCTATATTCACAATATCACTAATTCCTTCCATTTTCTCACTCTGAGAGACCTGACTTTTCCCAAAGGGCTCTCATACATACTTCACTCTTCCCTGCCTCCTCATTTTCTCTTCATAAGAGCATCCATAATGAGTCAGATCAAAGGTCTATCAAGCCAAATATCCTCTTCTCAACAGTGGCCAATCCAGGTCACAAATGGCTGGTAGGATTCCAAAAAGTGGTCAGATTACATGTTGCTTTTTAAAAGTTTATCTTGGTTAAGGATCATTCCATGCCAAGTGGTCTAAAATTTAAAAAAGGTTCCCACCATCATGTTCTCCAATTTTGTTCAAATTTTACCTGTTGCGCAAGTCAGGTGTTAAATGAAGTTTCCCAAAATTTGAGGTCTCTAACTGCAATAGTTGCAGATCTAGACCCCCTTTTCTGAAAGGTTGTCAGTCCTTGAGCGCCCGACATTTACCAAAATGCCATTTTTGGGGTCTAATAAAATCCAAACACATTTATAAGAATGGCTAAAAAATTCAAATCCTGTACAGTTTTTGATGCTAATTCCGATGAAATACATTTTAAAATTATGGATGCAAAATCCAGTCAAACAAGTTGACTCAAAGTGTGCATCAAAATTGGTCGCAACTCATTGGGAGGACATCATAATATTAACAGCCTCAATCACCAAAATCAATGAGCTGACCAAACTCCTCACACAAACAGTGGATCAGTGGGGGAGTCTCCCTCCTTTGCCAGTAAGATGCACAAAGCTCCAGGAAATCCACCTCCCACAGCAAGTCCCCTTTGCCCTCCACAGCAAGGTACCAAGGGCCCCACAACAGGGACACAGGTAGAAAGAGGTCTTGGTCCAGGTCTGAATCCCCACTCAGCTGCTGAAGTTTCTTGGGGCCAGGAGAGATAGGAACTACTGAAACTCTATACTGGCTTGAAGCCATCCAACTCCATGCCCTCAAAGACATTGCTGAGGACCACAACAACTGAAAATGGATGGCTGAAGAGCCATCCGACCCCTCCCCAACCCCGATAGAGCCACTCTCCATCCAATGTTCAGCAACATGTTGGGAGAGTGGCAATATGGCTGCTGGGCAGGACAGCCATTGAGAGCCAGCACGAGACATCTCCCCCCTGGCACACGACCATTAACTTACAAGGATCCCTTGGGCCAGCATGAAACATCTGCTCCCTGGCATCTGTTAACCTACAAGCATCCCTTGGGCCTGCTTGGGGCATGAATAAAACAGGCGCAAGAAGCTTCTCTCTGCCAGTCTTCCCCACACCTCCCCCCCACAAAAAAATTTCATTCCCCTAACAATGATTAAGGGGATAAAATAAAATAGCCAATGAAATCAATGTTTTCTTGTGCTATAAGGGTATGCAAGGGGAGGGTGAGGAAATATCTCCAGACCCCCCAGTCCAACAAGAAAGTATGTGGGCTAGAGTTTGAGGATGCAGAGGGAGAAACTCCGAGTTTCACTGGAGCAAGGAACATAGCCCCCAAGAGTAACACCAGCTGCTACCTCTCCCTGTTAGAAGCAAGGTATATTCTGATTTGGAGTGGTCTTTGAGAACTCATTATTTCTGCATAAGAATAGCCATACTGGGTCAGACCAATGGTCCATGTAGCCCAGTATCCTGCTTCTAGCAGTGGTCAAATCCAGGTCACACGTACATGGCAGAAACCCAATTAGCAGAACCATTCCATGCTACCAATCCCAGGGCAAGCAGTAGCTTCCCATGTCCATCCATCATTTCTTCCAGGAACTTGTCCAAACCTTTTTTAAACATCGATACGCTGCCATTACCACATCCTCAGGCAACAAGTTCCAGAGCTTAACTTTGCTCTTCTTTGTTTTAAAAGTATTCTCATGCAATTTCATTCAATATCCCCTGGTCTTTGTACTTTTTGAATGAGTGAAAAATTGATTCACTTCCACACCACTCAGGATTTTGTAGACCTCAATCATATCCCCCCCCCATCTGTTTCTTTTCCACACTGTAAGACCCCTAACCTCTTTAGCCTTTCCTCATATGGGAGCAGTTCCATCTCCTGGGAGGAGTAGTCTAGTGGTTAGTGCAGCCAACTTTGATCCTGGGGAACTGGGTTCGAATTCCCACTGTAGCTCCTTGTGACTCTGGGCAAGTCACTTAACCCTCCATTGCCCCAGGTAAAATAAGTACCTGTATATACCACATAAACCGGTTTGAATGTAGTTGCAAAAATCACAGACAGGCAGTATATTGAATCCCATTTCCCTTCCCCCCTCTATCATTTTGGTCGCTCTTCTTTGAACCTTTTCTAATTCCGCTGGAGGAGTGGCCTAGTGGTTAGGGTGGTGGACTTTGGTCCTGGGGAACTGAGGCACTGAATTCGATTCCCGGCACAGGCAGCTCCTTGTGACTCTGGGCAAGTCACTTAACCCTCCATTGCCTGCCGCATTGAGCCTGCCATGAGTGGGAAAGCATGCGGGGTATAAATGTAACAAAAATAAATAAATAAATAAATAAATATCTTTTTTGAGGAACAGTGATGAGAACTGAATAATACTTAAGGTGAGGTCACACCATGGAGTGACACCAAAAAAATTATGCCTTACCTGATAATTTTCTTTCCTTTAGTCGCAGCAGATGAATCCAGATACTTGTGGGTTTTGACCATCTACCAGCAGGTGGAAATAGAGTGCGCTGAATTGCACTGTCTTATGGGATTAAATGCTCCCTGGTCAGTCAGTATTTCTCATATCAAAGCAGAAGGAAACAGAATTAAAACACTTCTCCTACCCCACAGGGGAAAAGAATAAACCAATCTGCAAACAGGAAAACCAAATCCAAAATACCATGTAAAAAGACAGTAACCTGGAGCCTAGCGAGAGAACTAATTGAGAGAAACTGCAGGAAAAATAGGGTGGGCCTCTGGATTCATCAACTGTGACTAAAAGAAAGAAAATCATCAGGTAAAGCATAATTTTTCGTTTCTTACCATCAGCAGCAGATGAATCCAGACACTTGTGGGATCCATTTTTATACAATGCTCACGCCTAATTTAAAGTCCTAACCTTTGCAGCCGACCCTTTCAGCTTCTTTTTAACCATTTTCCTCATTTTGTCATAGTAGCTCTTTCGAAAATTAAAAGCTGCTACAGTAGATTTCCTTAGTGACTTCACTCCAGGTATTAGCACAAATCTGATCATGTTATGATCACTGCTTCTCAGTGGATCCAATACCGTTAACCTCTCATACTATGCCCCACATTCCATTAAGGATTAGATCCAAAATAGCTCCCCCTCTCGTTGGTTCCTGGACTAGTTGCTTCAAGAAGAAGTCATTTATTACATCTCAAAATTGTACCTCCCTTGCACTACCTAATGTAAAATTTATCCAGTCAATATTAGGATAACTGAAATGACCTATTATTATAATGTTGCCCAATTTGCCAGCTTTCCTAATTTCTGTAAACATTTGTCCATCTGTCTGTTCGTTCTGTCCTAGTGGGTGGTAGTACAGCCCTAAAGTATACTCCTTCCCTTCACATATTGGATTTCAATCTATAAGGATTCCACGCTGCTGTTTCATGTAGAATTTTTATTTTGTTTTACTCAATTCCCTCTAACATGCAGCGCAACCACCCCCCCCCCCCTTTCAATTTGATCCACTCTGTCATTGCAATATAATTTGTACCCTGCTATCAGTGTCCTCCTTCCACCAGGTCTCTGAAATGCCTGTTATATCTACCTTTTAATTTAGTGCTATATACTCCAATTCTTCTATTTTTAAGGCTTCTAGCATTTGTATAGTCTTTTTTCCTTGCATCTATAGGTTGCTTTAAAGTTAATGGAGATAAATTATTGAAACCTCTTTATTGAGATTCCCTAAAGATCCTGTTTCAATAGTATGTTTCATCAGGTCCCATTTCCAATTCATTCTTCTCCCAATCTTTTGCACCCCTACCACTATTCTTCCCTATCTGAAATAATGGAAAAGGTAACTGCCTATCTTCTCCTTGATAAACTTCTTAGGTTTTTCTTCAACTTCACTTGCACCCAGCTCCTCATTTCTCCTCTCCTTTGTTGATTTTAGCCATGTTTTTACTGTAATAAATAAATTTCCTGAAACACTGTCTTATGCATGTGTCTTGACTATACTATGAGCTCCAGGAAGTAACAGTCTCTGGTATATCTGGTAGTGCTATACTAATATGTAATAGTGTTAATAATAGAAGGCTGGCAACTAGGAAAGCTGCACACAGACAGAACTGAACCCATTTCTCCAGATCATCATCACCTTTTCATGTCATTGCCTCAAACAACTGTTTTCCTATCATATCAACCAATTCTAGATTAGTTAATATTATTATTATTACCATTTGTATAGCGCTACCAGACGCACGCAGCACTGGACACCTGACACAGAGAGACAGTCCCTGCTCGATATGCCACCAAAGCCTCAATGTACAATCCAATTTTCTCTCTCTGTCTTCTAACCTAAGTTCTACAACCTCCTGCATTTTATATATTTTTATTTGCTGCATTTGTATCCCACATTTTCCCACCTATTTGCGGGCTCAATGTGGCTTACATTATGCCACAATGGCGATCGCCATTAACGCAATGAAAAGTTCAGATTATTTATACAATTAAGGTACATAAAAATATCAGACAAATTGTGAGTAAATGAATAATTCATATCAGGTATATGATATCAAGGACAAGGTATAACATACAGTAATAATAATGTGATTAAAGTAACCTAATAATAAGAGCTCAATATTTTTTTGGTTACATTTGTACCCCGCGCTTTCCCACTCATGGCAGGCTCAATGCGGCTAATATGGGGCAATGTAGGGTTAAGTGACTTGCCGTTCTGGTGTAGGTTTGAAGTTAAGTCGTTTATGAAGGATTCATTTCATAAGTCTCTTTAAAGAGATTAGTTTTCAGTAGCTTCCGGAAGGTTGTCAGATCATGCGTTGTTTTTATAGCATTCGGTAATGCGTTCCATATTTGCATGCCGATGTAGGAGAAGCTAGATGTATGTATTGCTTTAAGTCCTCTACAGTTGGGATAGTGGAGGTTTAAGAAAGTGAGTGATGAATTTTTTGTATTTCTTGCTAGTAGATCTACTAGGTCTGACATATATGATGGGGCCTCTCTATGAATGATTTTATGAACCAAGGTGCAGATTTTGAATGTAATTCGATCTTTTAGTGGAAGCCAATGTAGTTTTTTTTTCTAAGGGGTGTGGCGCTTTCATATTTCGCTTTTCCAAATATGGGTCTGGCTGCAGTGTTCTGGATAGTCTGGAGTTTTTTTAAATAATTTGTGCTTTGCATTCTGCGTAGATGGAATTGCATCCAAATGGCTTAATACCAGTGATTACCTGCCCCTCCAACTATCGCCCCATCTCTCTCCTACCCTTCCTTTCCAAAATACTTGAGCGCGCCGTTCACAGCCGCTGTCTTGATTTTCTCTCCTCTCATGCCATCCTCGACCCACTCCAGTCCGGTTTCCGCCCTCCCCACTCGACAGAAACAGCACTCTCTAAAGTCTGCAATGACCTGCTCCTGGCCAAATCCAGACGCCACTACTCCATCCTCATCCTCCTCGATCTTTCTGCCGCTTTTGACACTGTCAATCACGATTTACTTCTCGCCACACTGGCCTCATTTGGGTTACAGGGCTCTGTCCTCTCTCTCCCACCGCACATTCAGGGTGCACTCTCATGGATCTTCCTCCACTCCCATCCTGCTATCTGTTGGAGTTCCCCAGGGATCTGTTCTTGGACCCCTTCTCTTCTCTATCTACACCTCTTCCCTAGGCTCACTGATCTCATCTCATGTCTTCCAGTATCATCTTTACGCTGATGACACCCAGCTCTATCTCTCCACACCAGACATCACTGCAGAGACCCAGGCCAAGGTATCGGCCTGCCTATCCGACATTGCTGCCTGGATGTCCAACCGCCACCTGAAGCTGAACATGTCTAAGACCGAGCTCCTCGTCTTTCCACCTAAGCCCACTTCTCCTCTTCCCCCACTCTCTATCTCAGTTGATGGCACCCTCATCCTCCCCGTCTCATCTGCCCGCAACCTCGGGGTCATCTTCGACTCCTCCCTCCTTCTCTGCGCATATCCAGCAGACTGCCAAAACCTGTCGCTTCTTCCTTTTCAACATCAACAAAATTCGCCCTTTCCTCTCTGAGCACATCACCTGTACTCTCGTCCACGCTCTCATCACCTCTCGTCTCGACTACTACAACTTGCTCCTCACTGGCCTCCCACTCAGCCATCTATCCCCCCTTCAATCCATTCAGAACTCTGCCGCACGACTCATATTCCGCCAGAACCGATATACTCATATCACCCCTCTCCTCAAGTCGCTTCACTGACTTCCGATCAGATACCGCATCCAATTCAAGCTTCTCCTCCTTACTTACAAATGCACTCACTCTGCTGCTCCACCCTACCTCTCTACCCTCATCTCCCCCTACGTTCCTGCCCGTAACCTCCGCTCACATGACAAATCCCTCCTCTCAGTACCCTTCTCCACCATTGCCAACTCCAGGCTCCGCTCATTTTGCCTTGCCTCACCCTATGCCTGGAACAGTCTTCCTGAATCCCTACGCCAAGCCCCCTCCCTACCCATCTTCAAATCCTTGCTTAAAGCTCACCTCTTCAATGCTGCATTCGGACCCTAACCTTTCGAACATATAGGTTGCCCAATCTGTCTGACCTATCTGATTAACTGTACACTCGTCTTTTTAGATTGTAAGCTCGTCGAGCAGGGACTGTCCTTCCATGTTAAATTGTACAGCGCTGCGTAACCCTAGTAGCGCTTTAGAAATGTTAAGTAGTAGTACTGATTGTAACAAAGTGCGGAATACCTCCCTTGGAAAAAAAGGTTTCACTCTTAAGCTTCCACATTGCATGGAACATCTTCTTTATAACATTTTTCACGTGACTACCTAAGGTAAGATTTCAGTCTATTATGACACCCAGGAGTTTCAGGGTGTCCGCAACAGGAAGAGTGTGGCTTGGTGTATTTATAGTAGTATAGTTGGTTTTATTATGCTGCGATGAAAGGATAAGGCATTGTATCTTTTCTGCATTAAGCTTTAGTTGGAATGCATCCGCCCATGAGTTCATTATTTGGAAACTGTGATTGATTTTATCTGTGATTTCTTTTAAGTCATTTTTGAACGGGATATATATTACATATATACACACACATACACATTTAGATATCTATGTATATAATTTGGAAGAACTTAAATAATGAGTAAAATTGTATCAATGAAATCTTCAAGCACATCTGAAGACATACGAGGTCTTAAAAAGCTCATGTACCACATTTTCCTTGATCCTTTACAAAAAAAAAAAAAAAAAACACTCACTTTAATAAGTTTATATTCTACCATTCCCAAAGGCTGCAAAAACTTACAAAATCAAAAATTATATAAACGTAATGGTCACAAACAGTAACAAGAAAGCATATATCAGTATTTATATAAAACTAGGGCTGAGGAGTTGGTACATCAAACCTTCGACTCCTCTATTTTTCTACTATCTAACCCCAATTCCTACTATGTATAATAAATTTAAGAGAACATTGATTACAGAAACATGGGATATTTATGTATAAAATTAGGACTAAGAACGTGAACAAAAAATATATAAAAAAACATAAAATGATAAATTTACCTTATTTTTTAAGATTATATTTTGAAGCTGGAGTCAAGAGTCTGTACATTTTTACAGACTCCGCCTCCACCCAAAATTGCTTCCACCTCTGACTACACAGCCCTTTATACAAACAGCTAAAGACTCTCAAATAACCCAGCAGGATACTGGGCTAGATGGACCATTGGCCTGACCCAGTATGGCTATTCTTATGTATATAGATTTTCTGCTCCTGAAGTCTTTTCTGAAGACTGTCAAAATTGATTTAGAAAAAAAAACATTGAGAATTTGTTTTCCAATATGTTTTTATTCTTTTTTGTTTAAATTTCGTGCTTATCCTGCCTTTTTTTTTTTTTTTTTGCCAATTTCATGCCTTTGTTTCTCTTTATGACTATTTGTCCTTCCTTTAGCTCCTCTCTTCCTTCACCTTCTTTCCAGCCCGACTATAATCTTTTGACAAGAGCCTGAAAGTGCCATGGAACAGATAGGAAGAAGGACCTAGTGAAGCTACAGGAATGGACCGATATTTGGCAACTAAGGTTTAATCCCAAAAAATGCAAGGTCATGCACTTGGGTCGCAAAAATTCGAGGGAACGGTACAGTATAGGGGGTGTAGTGCTTCAGTGTGTGAAGGAAAAGCAAGACTTGGGGGTGATTGTGTCTGATGACCTTAAAGCTTTCAAACAGGTAGAAAAAGCGACAGCCAAAGCCAGAAGGATGCTTGGGTGCATAAAGAGAGGCATGACCAGCAGGAAAAAGGTGATAGTGCCGTTGTATAAGTCTCTGGTGAGACCTCATTTGGAGTACTGCGTGCAGTTCTGGAGACCACACCTACGGAAAGATATAAACAGGATGGAGTCGGTCCAGAGGGCGGCTACAAAATTAGTAAGCGGTCTTGAATACAAAAATTATAGGGACAAGCTTATGAACCTCAACATGTATACGCTGGAAGAGAGGAAGGAGAGAGGAGACATGATAGAAACTTTTAAATTTTTCAAGGGCATTTATGTACAGGAAGAGAGCGTTTTTCAAATGAAGGAGAGCTCTGGAATGAGGGGGCATATGACAAAGTTAAGAGGGAATAGGCTTAGGAGTAACCTATGGAAGTATTATTTCACAGAAAGGGTGGTGGAGGCGTGTAATGGCCTCCCGGTAGAGGTGGTGGAGTCAAGGACTATTCCAGAGTTTAAAAAGGCATGGGATAAGCATGTGGGATCACTTAGGAACAGGAAGAATTAGGGGTTACAGAGGATGGGCAGACTGGATGGGTCATATGGCCTTTATCTGCCATCATGTTTCTATTTTAGGTACCCAAACTTCCTGGAACCTGAAATTTTTCCACTCCTGTCAAACCTCATCAAAATACACAAGATTCTCATATCTGAACCCTTGTCATTATTTTACATAGTATATGAAAATTTTAGAGTACGAGTATGGGTAAACAAGCAAAAGCCATCCAAATACTGCTGGAGATTCTCAAGCAGTCAGTCTTCCTTTTCAGATCCACAGCAGCAGCAGCAGGATGAAATACAGATAAGCTAAAATACCACTACGTTTATTGTCCTGTGCCCATTACTCTGGGTGTACTACCCATGTGCTTCCCATATTAAGTAGAGAAGGAATGGCCACAAAAACAGTGAGCACAGGAATCACCATTACTCTAGGATAAAACATGGGAGATATGCAAGGGAGAAGGAAACAAAAGAATAGAAGATGACAAGAGGAATAAACAGAGGAGTGAAAGAAGATGGAGAAATGGAAAAAAAAAAGGCTGAAGAGAAGTAAATGGATAACACAATAACTTTAGTCATCGAGTCACTTTACTAAAGCTTAACGTCCATTAACTACTAAGAAGTCAATTTTATACCTATGGGCTATGCTTTTTTTGTAGCCAAGTTATATGGATAGGTAGCAAATCCCAGCCCAAAAAAGTAGCATAATTTTTAAGTAAATTAATTAGGACTCCACATTAATCATTAATCGCGATTATGTTATCAAGGATTTCTCTCTCACCAAATCTATAAAATTTAGATTCATGGCGAGTTACTACATAAGAGACTGACAACAGAACATTAGGAATTACACAAATACAAAGAAAACAATTACATGTAGTAAGAAAATCAGCCACCCCCCCAGATCTAGTAAACAGGTTTTATGAAACAAAAAATAATTCATTATACATAGTTCACACACATTATTCCAATAAAGAATAGCTAGAGAAAAAAAAATGATTGAGCAAAAATGACCTTAAACCATATATACTTAGTTGAAGGAAAATATATCAATGTTATTACATCTTCTAGAAGCCATCCTGGATGTCAACATATTCACCAACTGAAATCCACTTCCAGGGTACAAACCATCCAAGAACTTAAACTCTAAGTAAAGTGTCATAAAAATGACCAGAGATTTCACAGGCAATCAATGCAGTACTCCTAATAAAAGACTTGTATGGTCGAGTTTTCTGAAATATTAACCTAGCAGCTGAGTTTTGAATCATTTGAATTTTAGGAAGTTTCTTAGAAGAGTCAAATATAATGAATTTCTATAATCCAGTAGCGATAGGATTGTTAACTGCACAATAATCTTAAAATGATCTTCCAAAAAATAAGATGAATTTATTTTTTAATCATGATTAATAATTAACCACCCTATCTCTCTCCCCCCACCTGAACACTTGTCCTGCATCTCTTCCTCCTCTCCCACTTTAAACCTTCATCCTGCAGTGGCAGTGTACTGAAACACTGCCTCAGCCGGCATCGGGCTTTTCCTTCTGACCCATCTCACCCCCTTCTGATGCAACTTCCTGTTTTCAGAAGGGGGAGCCAGGTCAGAAGGAAAGGCCGGATGCAGGCCGAGGCAGCATTTCAATACAAAGACTTAAATGGCAAGATAAATCATGAGGGGAGCCAGTGATCCGGGAGAGGTGGCAGGCAGGCGTGCGAGCATGGGAAGGCATTGAGGGAGAAAACAGAAGGCAGTGTGGGCACATGGAGGGAGAAGGAGAGAATGTTAAATAGTAGTAGTAGAATGGGTGAAGCCACATGAAGAGAGAAGGGGAGAGGGAGAGAATGGGTGAAGCCACATGAAGGGAGAAGGGGAGAGGGAGACAATGGGTGAAGCCACATGAAGGGAGAAGGGGAGAGGGAGACAATGGGTGAAGCCACATGAAGGGAGAAGGGGAGAGGGAGACAATGGGTGAAGCCACATGAAGGGAGAGGGGGAGAGGGAGACAATGGGTGAAGCCACATGAAGGGAGAGGGGGAGAGGGAGACAATGGGTGAAGCCACATGAAGGGAGAGGGGGAGAGGGAGACAATGGGTGAAGCCACATGAAGGGAGAGGGAGAGAGAGAGAGAATGGGTGAAGCCACATGAAGGGAGAGGGAGAGAGAGCGAGAGAGAATGGGTGAAGCCACATGAAGAGAATGGGTGAAGCCACATGAAGGGGGAGAGAGAGAGAATGGGTGAAGCCACATGAAGGGAGAGGGAGAGAGAGAGAGAATGGGTGAAGTCACATGAAGGGAGAGGGAGAGAGAGAGAGAGAATGGGTGAAGTCACATGAAGGGAGAGGGAGAGAGAGAGAGAGAATGGGTGAAGTCACATGAAGGGAGAGGGAGAGAGAGAGAGAGAGAATGGGTGAAGTCACATGAAGGGAGAGGGAGAGAGAGAGAGAGAGAATGGGTGAAGTCACATGAAGGGAGAGGGAGAGAGAGAGAGAGAGAAGTGGGTGAAGTCACATGAAGGGGAGAGGGAGAGAGAGAGAGAGAGAGAATGGGTGAAGTCACATGAAGGGAGAGGGAGAGAGAGAGAGAGAGAGAATGGGTGAAGTCACATGAAGGGAGAGGGAGAGAGAGAGAGGGAGAGAGAGAGAATGGGTGAAGTCACATGAAGGGAGAGGGAGAGAGAGAGAGGGAGAGAGAGAGAATGGGTGAAGTCACATGAAGGGAGAGGGAGAGAGAGAGAGAGAGAGAGAGAGAGAGAGAGAAAATGGGTGAAGTCACATGAAGGGAGAGAGAGAGAGAGAATGGGTGAAGCCACATGAAGGGAGAGGGAGAGAGAGAATGGGGGTGAAGCCACATGAAGGGAGAGGGAGAGAGAGAATGGGGGTGAAGCCACATGAAGGAAGAGGGAGAGAAAGAATGGGTGAAGCCACGTCAAGTCAAATGCAAAACGCTGATAAGGAAAGCTAAGAGGGACTTCGAAAAAATTGCGTTGGAGGCAAAAAACACATAGTAAAAGTTTTTTTAGGAATATTAAAAGCAGGAAGCCGGCAAAAGAATCAGTTGGACCACTAGATGACCGAGGAGTAAAAGGGGCGATCAGGGAAGACAAAGCTGTAGTGGAGAGATTAAATGAATTCTTTGCTTCGGTCTTCACCGAGGAAGATTTGGGTGGGATACCGGTGCCGGAAATGGTATTCGAAGCTGACGAGTCGGAGAAACAATGAATTCTCTGTAAACCTGGAGGATGTAATAGGGCAGTTCTACAAACTGAAGAGTGAGCAAATCTCCTGGACCGGATGGTATTCATCCCAGAGTACTGATAGAAAAATGAGCTTGTGGAGCTATTGTTAGAAATATGTAATTTTTATCCTTAAAATCGAGCATGGTACCGGAAGATTGGAGGGTGGCCAATGTAACGCCGATTTTTTTAAAAGGTTCCAGAGGAGATCCGTGAAATTAGACCGTCGAGTCTGATGTCAGTGACGGACAAAATAGTAGAGACTATTATTAAGAACAAAATTACAGAGCATATTCAAAAGCATGGATTAATGAGACAAAGTCAACATGGATTTAGTGAAGGGAAATCTTGCCTCACCAATCTACTACATTTCTTTGAAGGGGTAAACAAACATGTGGATAAAGGGGAGCCGGTTGATACTGTGTATCTGGATTTTCAGAAGGCGTTTGACAAAGTATCTCATGAAAGACTCCAGAGGAAATTGGAGAGTCATGGGATAGGACGTAGTGTTCTATTGTGGATTAAAAACTGGTTAAAAAATAGAAAACAGAGAGTAGGGTTAAATGGTCAGTATTCTCAATGGAGAAGGGTAGTTAGTGGGGTTCCCCAGGACTCTGTGCTGGGACCGCTGCTTTTCAACATATTTATAAACTAGGAAAAAAGGCCCGTTTCTGAAACCAATGAAACAGGCGCTAGCAAGGTTTTTCCTCAGAGTGTGTATGTCTGAGAGAGTGTGTGTGAGAGTGACTGTATGAGAGAAAGTGAATGTGCGAGTGTAGTGGGCTTGGAGGGGGGTAAGCGGCGGTGAGGGTTGGGCGATACAGAGATAGACAGTGAGTGTCCATCTATCCATGTCCTGCATCAGTGTGTGTGAGAGATTGACAGAGGGGGGAGGGGCGGGTGTCTGAGAGATCATGTGTGTCACATAGAGATCATGTGTGTGTGTTGCAAAGTCGGAGGGTAGGGGCGAGTATCTGTGTGTGTGTGACTGCATCCTCCCAATTAATTCCTGCTCTCCCCCCAATCCCCAATCTGGTTTTGCATTCTTGCATTCTTTACTTCCTCTCTCCACACCTCAGCGTCCAGAGAGAGTGTTTGTGAAAGTGAGTTCAGTGTGTGTGTTGTGTGCCCTTTTTTTTCTTTTTTTTTTGGTTTACCTGTTTAGCATCTGCTGTCTTTTTGTCTTCCCCCATTACAATCTTATGCAATAAAATAGGTTTAAGAGGCATGTCAGTGCTGGTGGGAGGTTGTTAAAAGGGCAGCAAAGCCCCAGCTCTGACGTTTGTCTTTCCACCTCCAACACAATGGCCTTTCTGCTCCTCTCTGCCACAGCTGCACTGTAGTGCTACTGTTTGTCCTGGAACCTCGTCCAGAGAAGGCTCCAGTTCGCCCTAGCGTCGGTCCCAGCATGCTCAGAGCTGTTAAACATTAGCTGCTCTGTCCCTCCCTCCTCGCCGCTAGACACCGTCCCCCGCATAGAGCCCTCACCCACCTCCTTTTCCCCGATGGACACTCGCTGCAGCCGGTCGCTCACGGTCCTGGCGCCCTCCCTCTCCGAGAGTCCGACCGCAGACTCGGAGAGGAGAGGGAGGACGGCAGGACAGCGAGCTTTGGTGAGTGTCCATCGGGGAGGAGGGTAGGTGAGGGGGGTGAGGGACGGGGTCCAGCGGCCACTCGGGAGGGGGGAGTGAGAGAGCACGATTGGTGAGGGAGAGAGTAGAGGGTGGTGTCCAGGTCCAGCAGCGCCTGAGTCGGTACGGGAGGGGGGAGGGTTCATTGGCGACTCGGGAGGGGCTGGGTGTTGGAGGTGTGCGGGGGACGGGTTCGGACTGCAGGCAGCCGCGACTGTGTTTGGGGTGGTGTGACTTGTCCGTTTCGCCAGTCAAGTGTCAGTGGTCCGCCCTCGACGTCATTACGCTGTGACACGAGGGCGGGGCACACACTCATGGGGAAAAATTCCGATCTAGACCACCTCGGAAGTTGCAGCTTCATTAGAACGTTGGGGTTGCGAATTATGTGCGGAAGGGGCATGGCTGAGGGTGGGTCTATGAGTGACAATGAATGGTGCATGAGTGACAGTGAGTGGTCCTGACAGCCTAGCCTACCAACAGTGCAGGGCTTCAGTGTTTCCCTGCCACACTGAGCTTCAGAATGTTGGAGGTGAGAATTATTTATATAGAAGATGACCTAGAGATAGGAGTAACTAGTGAGGTAATTAAATTTGCTGATGACACAACGTTATTCAAAGTCGTTAAATTGCGGGAGGATTGTGAAAAATTACAAGCGGACCTTACGAGACTGGGCGTCTAAATGGCTGATGACGTTTAATGTGAGCAAGTGCAAAGTAATGCATGTGGGAAAGAGGAACCCGAATTATAGCTACGTCATGCAAGGTTCCACGTTAGGAGTCACGGACTTAGAAAGGCATCTAGGTGTCGTCATTATGATATGTTGAAACCTTCTGCTCAGTGTGCTGCTGCGGCTAAGAAAGCAAACAATGTAATGTTAGGTATTATTAGGAAAGGAATGGAAAACAAAAATGAGGATGTTATAATGTCTATGTATCACTCCATGGTGCGACCGCACCTCGAATATTGTGTTCAATTCTGGTCGCCGCATCTCAAAAAAGATATAGTGGAATTAGAAAAGGTGCAGAGAAGGGCGATGAAAATGATAAAGGGGATGGGACGACTTCCCTATGAGGAAAGGCTAAAGCGGCTAGGGCTCTTCAGCTTCGAGAAAAGGCAGCTGAGGGGAAATATGATAAAGGTCTATAAAATAATGAGTGGAGTTGAACGGGTAGATGTGAAGCGTCTGTTCATGCTTTCCAAAAATACTAGGAGTAGGGAGCATGCGATGAAGCTACAATGTAGTAAATTTAAAACGAAGCAGAGAAACTTTTTCTTCACTCCACGTGTAATTAAACTCTGGAATTCATTGACAGAAAATGTGGTAAAGGCGGTTAGCTTAGCGGAGTTTAAAAAAGGTTTGGACGGCTTCCTAAAGGAAAAGTCCATAGACCGTTATTAAATGGACTTGGGGGAAATCCACTATTTCTGGGATAAGCAGTATAAAATGTTTTGTACATTTTTGGGATCTTGCCGGGTATTTGTGACCTGGATTGGCCACTGTTGGAAACAGGATGCTGGGCTTGATGGACCTTTGGTCTTTCCCAGTATGGCAATACTTATGTACTTAAGGGAGAGGGAGAGAGAATGGGTGATGCCACATGAAGGGAGAGGAGAGAGAGAGAAAGAAAGGGTGAAGGCACAGGAAGCAGGGAAAGAGAGAATAGGTGAAGGCACGGGGGCACATGGAGGGAGAGAGAGAATAGGTGAAGGCAAAGGCGTCAGAGGAAGGGAGGGAGAGAGAATGAAGGCACGGGGGGCACATGGAGGAGGAAAGAGAGAATAGGTGACGGCACAGGGGCACACAGAGGAAGGGAAAGAATAGGTGACGGCACAGGGGCACACAGAGGAAGGGAAAGAGAATAGGTGACGGCACGGGGGCACACAGAGGGAGGGAAAGAGAATAGGTGACGGCACGGGGGCACACAGAGGGAGGGAAAGAGAACAGGTGACGGCACGGGGGCACACAGAGGGAGGGAAAGAGAATAGGTGACGGCACGGGAGCACACAGAGGGAGGGAAAGAATAGGTGACGGCACGGGGCCACACAGAGGGAGGGAAAGAGAATAGGTGACGGCACGGGGCCACACAGAGGGAGGGAAAGAGAATAGGTGACGGCACGGGGCCACACAGAGGGAGGGAAAGAGAATAGGTGACGGCACGGGGGCACACAGAGGGAGGGAAAGAGAATAGGTGACGGCACGGGGGCACACAGAGGGAGGGAAAGAGAATAGGTGACGGCACGGGGGCACACAGAGGGAGGGAAAGAGAATAGGTGACGGCACGGGGGCACACAGAGGGAGGGAAAGAGAATAGGTGATGGCACGGGGGCACAGAGGGAGGGAAAGAGAATGGTGATGGCATGTGGGCACATGGAGACAAGAGAGAGAATGGGTGAAGGCATGGGGGCAAATGGAGGGAGGAAGAGAGAGAATGGGTGAAGGCAAAGGCGGCAGAGGGAGAGAGAATGGATGAAGGCACAATGGGGGAACCTGGAGGGCGAGAGAATGGGTAAAGGCACGGGGGGGGGGGGGGGGAACCTGGAGGGAGAGAAAATGGTTAAAGGCACGGGGGAGGGGGAACATGGAGGGAGAGAGAATGGGTAAAGGCACGGGGGAGGGGGAACATGGAGGGAGAGAGAATGGGTAAAGGCACGGGGGAGGGGGAACATGGAGGGAGAGAGAATGGGTAAAGGCACGGGGGAGGGGGAACATGGAGGGAGAGAGAATGGGTAAAAGCACAGGGGGGGGGAACATGGAGGGAGAGAGAATGGGTAAAGGCACGGGGGGGGGGGACATGGAGGGAGAGAGAATGGGTAAAGGCACGGGGGGGGGGAACATGGAGGGAGAGAGAATGGGTAAAGGCACGGGGGGGGACATGGAGGGAAAGAGAGAATGGGTGAAAGCACAGGAGGCACATGGAGGGGGAGAGAAAGGGTGAAGGCACATGCGGTGAGAGAGAAATCATGAAGGCACATGTGGCACATGGAGAGAGAGAGAGAGAGAGAGAGAGAGAGAATGGGTGAAGGCACAGGGGGGCACATGAGAGAGAGAGAATGGGTGTACATAAGAACATAAGAGTAGCCATACTGAGTCAGACCAATGGTCCCATCTAGCACAGTTATCCTGTTTTCCAAACAGTGGCCAAGCCAGGTCACAAGTACCTGGCAGAAACCCAATTAGCAGCAACATTCCATGCTACCAGTCCCTGGGCAGTTGCTTCCCATATCTGCCTCAATAGCAGCCTATGGATATTTCCTCCAGGAATTTGTCCAAACCTTTTTTTAAACCCGGATACACTAGCCACTGTTACTACGTCCTCTGGCAATCTGGCAAAGAGTTCCAGAGCTTAACTATTCGCCGAGTGAAAAAGTCCTCCTGTTTTGAAAGTATTTCCATGTAACATCCTTGAGTGTCCCCTGGACTTTGTACTTTTGGAATGAGTAAAAAAAAAAACTGATTTACTTTTACTCATTCTACACCACTAACGATTTTGTAGACCTCAATCATATCTCCCTTCATCTGTCTCTTTTCGAAGCCAAACAGCCATAACCTCTTTAGCCTTTCCTCATATGAGAGAAGTTTCAGCCCCTTTACCATTTTGGTTGCTCTTCCGTGAACCTTTTCTAATTCTGCTATACCTTTTTGAGATATGACGACCAGAACTGAATGCAATACTCAAGGTGCAGTCTCACCATGGAGAGATACAAAGGCATTACAGTACCTGTTCAATGGCTGGTGGGGAAGCTGAAGCCCCACCAGCCGAAGAAATCCACTGCCTGAGTCACCCCCTCATACTGCCTCAGGAGCGAGGAAGTCAACAAGGTGCCTCCAGCTATCAACGCTTGTACTCCCCGAGCATGCTCAGTTTCTGCATGAACTGAGCATGCTCAGGGAGTGCCGGCATCAGCAGCTGGAAGCACCCCGCTTACTTCCTCGCTCCAGAGGCAACACAAGGAGGAAGGGGGACAATTTGGCAGTAGATTTCTTCAACTAGTTTCAGCATCTCCACCAGCAAAGGTATGATATCTAATGGGGGAAGAGAGCAAATGAGTGCCTTCCCAACCCACCCATGAACAGCTGGCTATGCTGTACAATTAATCACAATTACAAATTTTAATTGAAATGCAGCCCTAAAATTAACTAATCATTTTAATATATTTATGTACCTATTCTCTTAATGATGAAAGTTTCAGGTATGCTTTCCTTGGATCCTTTTCTCTTTTGACTGCAGGGAGCCGCAAGTTTGTACTTCAAACCTCTGTTTGGCACTGGGTCATATCTGTGTTCTAGAGATGAACAAGCAAAGTGAAGAAGTCTGGTTTATGCTCAAGTCATACAGCAGGCAAATCAAATTAGCTAGCACCATAAATTTAAAAAAAAAGGCCAAAAAGTGTCAATTCTCACTAAATTAAAAACAATTCCACAACTTTGTATCTAGGATTTAGCTTTTCCTGCTTCTGTTTACTCTGTCTCTTTTTTATTTCCTCCTAGTTCAATGTCTCGTTTCTTTCCACGGTTCTCATTTACTCTGCTTTTTTGTATTCCTATCTTTCAGCTGTGTGCCACCACCCCCACCTAACCATAGCCAACATTCAGCACCTATTTTGTAAGCACATAAACCTAAGGTTCATCAAGCCCAGTATCCCGTTTCCAAAAGTGGCCAATCCAGGCTACAAGTACCTCCTCCACACTGTTGTTTTCTATCAACTCTTACTCTATTTATATGACCTCTCCATCTGATATTTCCTTCCTTAGCCATATACATGTTTTGACCCTTTGTTTTCTACACAGCCTAAGAACATGTGTTGAGACAGACCAAAGATCCATCAAGACTAGTATCCTGTTTCCAACAGTGGCCAATCCACCTGGCAAATCCCTAATTCGTATCCTCCACTATTACCTCGCCATGCGACTTCCTCCTCTCTGAATAGCAGCATTTTTCTACTAACTTAAAAAAATGCTCATGGATTGGCTGTCCGCTTAATGGCTGCAACCTAAGGATAGATTCTACATGCCTGCGATGGGGGCTGCAGGTTGTCAAGCCTAATGAAGGAACTTCAGAAATAAGACGCTCCCCAGGGCCACTGCTTCTCTGAGAATACGATGAGGGGGTGGGTTCAGACTTGAACCGTTGCTACGTCTTATACCAGGTGGTACGTTCGGTGGGCCACTGAAAAAGACCAGTGAATGTCGATAAAGCAGGTCTCCTACCCGTGCCCAGCCGCTGTTCTTTAATCTCCTATCGGTCTGGCAGCAGGAGTAAGAAACGGCAACCACGAAATTGAAACACTTCCTGTTCGCTTAGAGAGAAGCGTTGCTGCCGAAACCCCACAGTTGTTACAACCACGTGCTAAATGTAAGAAGACATATCTTCTGCCTTCTCCGCACCTCTTTCTGCTGCGCCTAAGTTCCCGCGTTTTCCCGGTACTACTAACCTACTCTACCGAGAAAGTTTAGAACCCGCGACGAAACAAGTCTCTCATCTCGCGGTGTTTCTGATTGGGGAAATTAAAGTATCGCGAGAGCAGAGCTCTGTAACTACCGCTGCCGGTTTCGTACAAACTTATTTACATAGCCATGCTATACCGGAAGATGGGAAGGAAAAGATATTGCGGGAAGTGAATCAAAAGAGAAGAAAGAAAGCAATAGCTCAGAATGGAAGAAAAAAAACGGCGACTGTAGGAAAAGGGAATGGAGCGACAGCCTATGGAAAGAGAGAGAGAGAGAGAAAGAAAGAGAGAGGGGGGGAGGGCGGGCCACAAACAA
Organism: Microcaecilia unicolor; assembly: GCF_901765095.1. Classification (NCBI taxonomy): domain Eukaryota; kingdom Metazoa; phylum Chordata; class Amphibia; order Gymnophiona; family Siphonopidae; genus Microcaecilia; species Microcaecilia unicolor. Next base: position 70,855,655 of record NC_044037.1, read on the forward strand.
ATTTGTGATTGGTTACAGCGTCTGCCAGTCCGAGTTTCTGAGGCGGCGCTCCGTGGCTGTCATGGTAACGCGGACGCTGTGTGCTTGTGCCGTGGTAAATGAAGAAGGTGAAACTTGGAGTTGTGTTTGTGTGCTGTGCTGGCAGGAAAAAGCGCTGTGCTGGTGAGCGGGTCTTCTTGCTGCTGATTACGGGGGAGGAGGAAGGTTAATTCAATAACTTCCAGAGGCGATGGAACACCTTTTTAGATGAGGGGAAGGGGCAATTTAGTAACTCCCAGAGGCGATGGAAATCCTTTTAGATGTGGGGGGAGGGAATTACGCAATAAAGTTCCACCTTTGCACCCCAAGATCTTTGTACCAATGCTGTATGGAGCAAAAACTTGGTTGAGCTATGATAGCCCCAGTGGGCTACACTCACCCCTTTCTGCTACCGATCTTCCTTGTTTACTAAGCCACACTGCAATGCCGACAGCCCATTCAAAGGGGTCCTTTTACCAAACTGCGGTAAAAAGGGCCCTGTGCAAGCGGTGGGGGCTTTTTTTGCCGCATACTGCAGCCCTTTTTACTGCAGCGGGTAAAAATGCCAAAAAATGGAATAGCCATGAGGTAAGATTTCACTTATATGGTGCACGTAATATAGTAGGCAAAAGTAGAGGCTGACCAAAGACAAATCACCACTGGAAATATGAATCCAACAGTCTTTATTGATATTGTAATAACTGTAATCCTGGTAGCAAACCCTCAGGGGAATGGTAGGCTACCTTCAGCAGTCCAAAAACATAGTCCTTCCAGACGACTCAGTTTTAGTTCAAAGTAGTTTATTTCCCCTCCTCCACAAATTTCAGTTCAAAGGGGTTAAGGTCTCATTCAGTTTCAAAACAAAGCAAAAAAGGAAAAACCCTCCCTTTAAATCCAAGTTCTCCCAAGTCCAACCGCCTGGGTTTCAGTTTTTAAAGTCTTTCCGCTTGGGTGGTTGCAGAATGGCAGTACACCTCCCACAACACAGCTACTTGACTCCTGTGACCACCCACTGCCTTCAATCCCCGCAACTCTGCCCCAGAGCACAATTACAGTCCATGTCAACCGGTTCCTCCAAACCTGGTGTGCTGGGCCCTCCAGACTCTCCTTCCTCCAAGCACTCCATTAACTCTGCTTCTCTGCTAGGTTGTTGGTTAGAGACCTCCTCCCCCTCCCGGGTGGAAGGAATCTTGTACTGATTTCTGACCCAAGGGAATTAAGCTCTGTCATCACGGCTCCCCCTTCTGGCCCTCGTCTGCCATAGCAGCTGCTCTTTCCAGTCCTTTTCCCCCTCCCTTCCCCGTGGTGTTCCTACCGGGTTTTGGGACCTACCCCCCCCCCCCCCAATTCCTTCTCTCAGGGCCTTGTGGGGAATGTAGTCTGGCCTCATACCTCCTCCTGACCTGCTTAGACCCTCCAACCTCCTTACAATATGAATAAAGGAAGGACCCGACACAGGCCGTGTTTCGACTCATGCAAGCGCCTACATCAGGGCTCAAATAATATACTCTGGATGAAAGCACAGGGCCACAGCTCTGCTGGTATATGAAGCTGTAGACTTTCCAAAACGGCTTTAGCACTAAACACAAATGAACAAACACTTGCAACGACTGCAGGAACAGAACTTGCACATCCTTAACAAAGCTTGCCCGCTTGTAGCAGTTCACAATGGTTGCCTGTGTAACATGATTCCAGGCTTCTTTCTGCATATGTAGGGAATCCAACAGTGATAGATTACGAGCCAGTTCAACAGCACGTTTATCCTTGCCAGGCTGGTCATCCATAACGCTCATCAGACGACGTAGCACAAGAGCCCGATAATGTTGTTTGAAATTGGCTATTATGCCCTGATCCATAGGTTGGATCAGAGAGGTAGTGTTTGGTGGCAAGAAGACCACCTTGACATTAAACAGCCTGACATCATCCCTGTGTGCAACACAAATTATCACAAAGCAACAAAATCTGATGCTTTTGTGCCCACATTCTAGTGTCTAACTTCTTTAGCCACTGCTTCCAAATTTCCCCAGTCATCCATGAATTTGTGTTAGCCTCGTATGACATAGGAAGTTGCTTAACATTCTTGAAGTAACGGGGCTGTTTGCTCTTTCCAATGACGAGTGGTTCCAACTTCTCACTCCCATCCATATTGCAGCAAAGGAGGATCGTCAGTCAGTCCTTCGACATTTTACCTCCAGTAGTTTCGGCATGTTTGAATGCAAGTGTTCCATCAGGAATCGTTCGCCAGTAGAGACCGTTTTCGTCAGCATTGAAAATGTCACAAAGTGCAAACTCATTCAAGACGGAAGGAAGAACTGAAACAACCCAATTTTCAGCACCAAAGTCATCAGTGTCTTGAATTTTATGTTGTTCCTGTCCTTCCATCTTTCCAACCATCCAACAGTGGCTTTGAATTGAGTTAGTCCAAGACTTTCAGCTAGCTAGCTAACTTTCTCCATAAGCAGTGAACCACTGACAGGAAACTGTCTGCTCCTGACTCGAGAAAACCACCGAAGAGCATCTTCTACCTCCTCAGCTTTTCCCACCCTTTTACGTTTCCTGTGTGGATTTGTGTTGTTTTGCCAGTCTTCCAGAAGCTGATTTTTCTGCTTCAAGACACGTGAAATTTGACTGGGATTGACACCATATTCTTTAGCATAGATGCTTGACTTTGTTTATTTTCTAATTTTTTAAGAACTTCTATTCGTTCAGCCAGTGTTAAAGTCTTACTGTTGTGTGATGACGACTCCAGTGTACACTCTAACAACATTCTTTCACTTATTCTGCCTGTGGCAGTTAAAGGAGCAGTAAATTTGAAATCTCGTTGGTTGTCACGCGCCAATCGGCTTCCATATTCCGTGCGCGCGCTTATGTGGAGTCTTACCTGCAGAGGAGCGGTCTTAAACCATGCATGTAAGCGAATCTTGCACTTATCAGTGGTGCGCTAAACCGAAGTTTGTCCCCATAGAAATTGATGGCGCCAAAAACGGGACCGAAGTACGGCATGCAGTTAAACGGAGCATGCGCTTATCCGACATGCACTTAAATGGAGTGCACTGTATTTTCTCTTGATTTGTTTTAAATTTACCACTCAATAGCTTCATTGTGTGCCCACTAGTCCTAGTATTTTTGGAAAGAGTAAACAAGTGATTCACGTCCACCCATTCCATTCCATTCATTATTTTATAGACCTCTATCATATCTCCCCTCAGCTGTCTCTTCTCCAAGCTTAACAGCTCTAGCTGCTTTAGCCTTTCCACATAGGGAAGTTGTCCCATCCCCTTTATCATTTTCATTGCCCTTCTCTGTACCCAGTGGCAAACCAAGGGCGGGGTGGTGGGGGCGGTCTGCCCCGGGTGTCAGCGGGTGGGGGGTGCTCCGCTGGCACCCCAGTCCCCACCTGCCTACCAGCTTCGTCGCCAGATGACACTCTTCTCCTGCCACCCGGCACCTGACACAGCCTTTAAAAAAAATCTATGAAGCGGTGTCGCGGCGCCTCGCATCTGCTCTGCGTGTAAAGGAAGAAAAATCGCCTCGGCCGGCCTTCCTTCACTGTGTCCCGCCCTCTGATGTAACATTTCCGCGAGGGCGGGACACAGTGAGGGAAAGCCGGCCGACAAGGCGATTTTTCTGCCTTTACACGCAGAGCAGACGCAAGGCGCTGCGCCACCGCTTCATATATTTTGTTTTTAAAGGCTGGGTCAAGTGCCGGGTGGCAGGAGAAGAGGGTCGTCTGGTGATGGAGCTGGTAGGCAGGTGGGGACTGGGTCGGGGAGGGGGGCTCAGATGGGAGACGGGGACTGGGTCGGGGAAGGGGGACTCAGATGGGAGAAGGGGGCTGGAACTGGGATCTGAGAAGGGGGCAGGAGGAAGAATGGGGCTATGCCTGGGACAGGTGGAGAATTGTTCTGGGGCTGAAAAGGGGGGCCCTAATGCAAAGCATGTGGATGAAGGAGACTGGAACTGGGGGTTGAAAAGGAGGGTAGGTGGGATAAGGGGGCCAGTACTGGAACTGAGGGCTGAAAAGGGGCAGGGACTGAAACTCTGGGGACTGGTGGCTGAAAAGGGGACAGGGAGAAGTGGCTGGGGCTGAAGCTCTGCACTGGTGGGAGAAAAGGGCTGGGGCTGAAACTTGGGGCTGATGGGATAGTGGGGGTGAAACTGGGGGCTGAAAAGGGGAGCAGGTGGGAGATGTGGGCTGGGGCTGGAACTAGGGGCAGGTGGGATAATGGGGCTAGAACTGGGGGCCAAAAGAGGGGGCAGAGAGAGGGGACAGATCCTGGATGGAAGGGGGTTTGAGAGGGAGGGCAGACCCTGGATGGAAGGGGGAGCGAGAGGGAGGGCAGACCCTGGATGGATGGGAGAGGGAGGGCAGACCCTGGATGGATGGGAGAGGGAGGACAAATGGTAGATTGAAAGGGCAGAGAGAAAGGGCAGATAGTGGATGGAAGGGATAGAAACGGCAGACAGTGGATGGAAGGGGGAGAGAGAGAGGGCAGATGGTGGATGGAAGGGACAGAGAGAGAGGGAAGATGTGGATGGAAGGGAGAGAGAGGGCAGGCAGTGGATGGAAAGAGCAGGGAGAGAGGGCAGACATTGGATGGAGGGGACAGCAGAGAGGGCAGACACTGGATGGCAGAGAGAGAGAGCGAAGACAGATGCTGGATGGAAGGAAGACAGTGAAAAGAAGATGAGGAAAGCAGAAACCAGAGACAACAAACTGTAAATAAAATATATATTTTTATTTTTTTTGCTTTAGGATAAAGTAGTATTGTAGCTGTGTTAATAAATGTTTATAAATAGAACTTGTAAATAAGGTAATCTTTTTATTGGACTAATTTTAATACATTTTACTTTCGGAGAACGAAACCCCCTTCCTCAGGTCAGGATAGGATACTGTAACAGCACTATACTGTATTGACCTGAGGAAGGAGGTTTTGGCCTCTGAAAGCTAAATGTATTAGTCCAATAAAATGATATTATTTGTTTTATTTCTATTTGTTAATTTGTAAAGTGGTGATTGGTATTTGTTAGTTTTTTTTCAAATTTATATCTCTAAGATGCTTTCCTTTTCCTTGTGTGACTTGTAGAAATGACTGCTTATGGTACGGTAGAATTGCTCTATAGGTCCTGAGTGTTTTGTATTTTCGGTATACCTAGTACTGGATTTTGGAGGAGGGTGTTAAAAAATGACCCGTCCCGGGTGTCAACTATCCTAGGTACGCCACTGTCTGTACCCTTTCTATTTCCACTATATCTTTTTTGAGATGCAGTAACCAGAATTGCAGGTAGTATTCAAGGTGCAGTCACATTATAACATTCTCATTTTTGCTTTCCATTCCTTTCTTAATAATACCTAATAATAGCTTTTTTAGCCACCGCTGCACATTGAGCATAGGATTTCAAAGTATCATCAATGATGACACCTAGCTCCTTTTCGTGGTTGGTGACTGCTAATATGGAACCTTGCATCACGTAGCTATAGTTTGAGTTCTTCTTTCCCACATGCATCACTTTGCAGTTTGCACTTGCTCAGATTAAATGTCATGTGGCATTTTGATGCCCAGTCTCATAAGGTCCTCTTGTAATTTTTCACAATCCTCTTGTGATTTAATAACTTTGAATAACTTTATGGCAGCAGCAAATTTAATTACCTCACTAGTTATTCCCATCTCTAGATCATTTATAAATATGTTAAAAAGCAGCGGTCCCAGCACAGACCCCTGGGGAACCCCACTACCTACCCTTCTCCATTGAGAATACTAACCATTTAACCCTACTCTCTGTTTTCTAGCTTTTAACCAGTTTTTAATTCACAATAGGACATTACCTCCTATTCCATGACTCTCTAATTTCTTCAGGAGTCTTCTTCCATCCTCTTCTGGTGACTTCTGTATGTTCTTCTTTTTTTCTTTACCCTGCCACTCCATGTTTGCTCTCACTTCTTTTCCATGCTTCCAGCCCTGCACTGTCTCCTCCAGAAGGCTCACTTTCCTTCCCTTCCGTCTCTGTTCTTTTGAGATAATGCCCCTTATTACTATTATAAGGGGCATACATTAGGGGTATCCCGTCAGGTTTTCAAGATTTCCATATTACATATGCATGAGATCTATTTTCATACAATAGAGGCAGTGCATGCAAATAGATCTCATGTGTATTTTTTATTTTATATTTTCACATAATAATGAAGAATACTCTTGATAAAGAAAAGATACAGAGAAGGGAAAAAAAGATTAACAATATTATCATCATATTACACAGTTATAGAAAAAATAAGTAATCTTTCTGATCTCTAGTCCACTATTAGAAAGAGGAACAAGGCACAATTCCATGAAACCAGTTCACTTGAATAAATCTCACGTGTATTCATTGGGAAAATCCTGAAAACCTGACTGGGTTGCAGCCCTTGAGGACCAAAGTTGGACACCTCTAGCATAGAGAATGAGCCCTTCAACAGATAATGCATAGTTACATTGTTATCATGTACTAACTATTAGTAAATAACCCCCTAAATCAGAATGAAACATTAAATCAAGATTCAGTACTATGGACCAGGAGTTCCCAAACCTGTAGTAGGAGAACCCAACCAATCGGGTTTTCAGGATATCCACAATTTAGATTTTCAGTAGTAGCTCAAGGTGAGTTACATTCAGGTACAGTGGATATTTCCCTGTCCTTTGGAGGGCTCACAATCTAAGTTTGTACCTGAGACAATGGAGGGTTAAGTGGCTTGCCCAAAATCACAAAGAGCAGCAGTGGGATTTGAACCAGGCACCTCTAGATGTCAGGACTAGTGCTCAAACACCTAGGCCACTCCTCCACTCCATGCATGAGATAGATTTATATACCAGGAATATTCATTGTGGATATCCTGAAAACCTGACTGGCTGGGTTCCCCCAGGACAAGTTTGGGAATCACAATAGACATTCAAGTTCCCATTGTATTTTTTTGCAAGCTAGGAATTTTAATTCCTTTTTCCTTGTTCATTTTCTAGGACAGGTTTTATATTCTGGAATGTCCGAACCTTTAGATGGACAGAACCAAATTAAACTGAGATAAATCCTACAGTAGATCTTTTAAGATGTGCACTTTTTGCAAGGTTTTCATGTATGTGGACTACATCAGTGTCTACTTGGAGAGCAGCTAAAGAAATCAGGCAGAATGCAAGATGTGAGCCCAGTTTATCTTTTTGCAGTGGAATATAGAGCAGTGGTTCATGTATCTCCAACAGGTGGAAGGTGTGTCACAAAAAAATTGATGTAGAAGCAAGCCTGTGTTTCTTTTACAAGCATCAGTGCCTGCAAGCCATGAAGACCAGTAATCTTGAGAGTCGGGTTCTTGATTCCCTATTTCTGCTTTCCCACTACCCCCAATAACAGCTGCTGCCTCAGGGCTTCCAGCCCCAGCTGAAAACATTGCAAGTCTGCTATCCATAGATTCTGTTTTCTATATAGTTTCTGAGTAGCATATTTGCAGGTGTTTGTGTTGCTTCACAGTATCTGGCAATGAAGGGATTTTGTGTTGCTGTTAGTGAGGTGACATGAGAATTTGAATATATATATATTTGTTTTGTTGTATGTCAAGTGAGAAATCGGGGACAGATGTGTTGCATACAGCTTTTTGATATGGGATAGACAAATTCATATTAAACTTACAGTTAAACAATGAAACATTTAGGCTTGCTTTGTTCAGCTGTGAATTTTAGTGTTCAGTGTGTCACATACATGAACCTTGTCTGTCAGGTGTGTCACAACAGAAGAAAGGTTGAGATCCACTGATATAGGGTAACTTTGAAGTTGGGTGATAGGGAATTGTGAGGGAAAGAAACCACATGGGAAGAGAAGCAGCTTAATGATGAGAGATAAGAAGGCAGGACTTACTGAGCAAGGCAGGACTGGATACCCACTAGGCTGAACCAGGACTGAGGGTCAGAGGGGACAGGAACATACAGGGGCAGCAGGGTGAGGAAGGGAAAGCTAAAGGGCAGGACTGAAAGCTGCAAGCAGCCACTAAAACAGGAAACAAAACACTGATAATAAGACACAGAACTGAAAGCTGCAGAGCAGCCACAAAGACACAAACAGACAAAGACTAAACACAAAACTATAACCCAGAGACAGGACTAGCAAACAAACAACAACCTAATCTAAACTACACACAGCCTAACTAGAAACAAACAAGAATCTCAGGCAAGAACTTAAACAGAAATGCAACAAGCAGCAACATACCAGGGCCTAAGGCGATTCAAAGGCAGAGAATTTCCAACTGACTAATAAGCCCTGCAGCAGCTGAGGCTCAGCTGCAGCAATCACCAGGCAACTACGGGTGCTGTGTAGGTTCAATCCAAGCAAGCAAGTCTGGCAGCCCGGAAGATCCGGACTGGGCTGAAATCTGGAACGGGTGACAATAACCAGACAGTCCATTGCAGCCACCAGGTATGGCCACCAGGTGGCGAGAGGAAGGAGAGCATGAAACATGGGCACAACCGTGACAGTACCTCCCCTTCAAGGCCCCCCCCCCCCCCCGACCTCCACGGGGAATTCAGGTCTCCACGGGTAACAATGGTGAAACCTACGGAGGGACTTCCAAACATGACCGGGAGTAGCTTGGCTGGAACTTGAACAGGAGTCAAGACTGGAACCCGAACTGGCATCAGGACTGGCCTGCACCTCTTGGCTGGAACTGAAACTCGGCTCGGACTCAGCCTTTTGACTGGAACTGGAAGTCAGCGTGGACTCAGCATCATCTTGGTTGGATCTCAAACTCGGAGTGGACTCAGCATCATCTTGGCTGGAATTCAAACTCGGAGTGGACTCAGCATCATCTTGGCTGGAACTCAAACTCGGGGTGGACTCAGCATCATCTTGGCTAGCACTCAACCTCGGCAAAGGCTCGGCTAGGAATGCCACTTGAACAGGAATCGGAGGCTCGGCTCCAAGTGCGACTCGGACTGGATTCTGAGGCTTGAGCGGGAGCGCCACTTGACCTGGGATTGTTGGCTCGGTTCGAAGTGCCACCCAGACTGGAATTGGAGGCTCGGTCCGAAGCATCACTCGGACTGGACTCCGAGGCTTGAGTGGAAGCACCACTTGAACTGGGCTAGGAGGCTCGGTTCAAAGCGCCACCCGGACTGGAATCGGAGGCTCGGTCCAAAGCATCACTCGGACTAGACTCTGAGGCTCGAGTGGAAGCGCCACTTGAACTGGGATTGGAGACTCGGTTAGAAGCGTCACTCGGACAGGACTCAGAGCTTGACTGGAACTTAGCATGGACTCTGGAGCAGTTCGGCTGAGAGCGTCCCTCAGGATGGACTGATGGTACTCCTGGACCACAGGATTCGATTCGCAAGACGCTTCCTTTCGATGGCAGCTTCCCGAGTTTCCTGCAGAGCAGGGTCGGAGAGAAGTAGGTGGCGATATTCCCAGAGCGGGGTCCTAGGATCAATGACCGAAACTGGGTTTTCCACGAGCCCAAGCTGCCTGATACGCTTCCTCTCTGCTGAAGCTTCAGGCAGTTTCTTCAAGAGTGGATCAGACAAAAGTTTCCTACGATATTCCTCCAGAGTCATGAAAAGGTCAGGAACAATCATATGGCCAGAACTGAACTTCACAAGGGAAACAAGAGCAGAAGTTCTAGGCTGGAGGCCCAGCAGGTAGGGTGATCTTGCCGAGCTCATGGCCTTTGCATACTGTCACGTTTTCAAAGCTGGAACTAGGTTTGTGAGCCCTTGGGCCACTGCCGAGGAGCGGCAGTGGCAGGCAAAACCACCCCACACCGGAGACTAGGCAGAACAGGACTGGAACCCTGGACAGGAGTTGCAGCAGAGGCAAACAAGCAGGAAAGCAGAGCAGGCACACTTAAACTTCACCTGCACTTGGCCGCCTTTCACCAGGAGTTGAGCCCCTGACTGCAGGTGGCCAGCAGGACTTTACTGGGCAAGGCAGGACTGGATACCCACTAGACTGAACCAGGACTGAGGGTCAGAGGGGACAGGAACATACAGGGGCAGCAGGGCAAGGAAGGGAAAGCTAAAGGGCAGGACAGAATGCTGCAAGCAGCCACTAAAACAGGGAACAAAACACTGATAACAAGACACAGAACTGAAAGCTGCAGAGCAGCCACAAAGACACAAACAGACAAAGACTAAACACAAAACTATAACCCAGAGACAGGACTAGCAAACAAACAACAACCTAATCTAAACTACACAAAGCCTAACTAGAAACAAACAAGAATCTCAGGCAAGAACTTAAACAGAAGTGCAACAAGCAGCAACATACCAGGGCCTAAGGCGATGCAAAGGCAGAGAATTTCCAACCGACTAATAAGCCCCGCAGCAGCTGAGGCTCAGCTGCAGCAATCACCAGGCAACTACGGGTGCTGTGTAGGTTCAATCCAAGCAAGCTGTGTAGGTTCAATCCAAGCAAGCAAGTCTGGCAGCCCGGAAGATCCGGACCGGACTGGGCTGAAATCTGGAACGGGTGACAATAACCAGACAGTCCATTGCAGCCACCAGGTGGCGAGAGGAAGGAGAGCACGAAACATGGGCACAACCGTGACAGAAGAGATAAGAAAAACAAGCGACATGAGAGGGAAAGAGAAAAGGGAGGTGGACAGGAAGAAAAGTGAAAAAAGATGAGGCAGGCTTTGAGTAGGGAGGCATACGTGGAGAAAAGGACAAAAATGCTGAAAACATGAGGAAGACAAGAAAATAGAAGTGTGAAAATAGAAAAAAATGAGATGTCCAAATCAACATTTTAAAACTTATTTTTCAGATGTTTTTCTATACTGTTCTTCTGCAATGAGTCCAAATCAAAAGAAGTCATGTTGAGGGTGTGTTAAAGGTGGGATGTGGGTGTTCCTAAGGCTTGGACATTTTTCAGCTGTAATGGAACAAAACAAAAACGTTCAGGACTAAAACTAAAGATGTTTTGAACTAGACCTGTTTTTATAATGAATAAGGCACAAAAATGTGCCCTAAATGACCAGATGACCACTGGAGAGAATCAGGGGTGACCCCCCATACCCCCCCAGTGGTCACTGACCCCCCCCCCCTCTCCCACCCCCAAAAATGTGAATAAAAGTTTGACTTGCCAACCTTTAAGACAGCCTCGGACATTAAAGTCAGGTTTATTAGAGCAGCATGCGGGTCCCTGGAGTAGTGTAGTGGTCAGTGCAGTACACTATGGAGTGGGGGACTCCAGTCCCTATCGCCCTCTGCCTGCCACACTTGTGGAAACTGTGACCCCCCCCCCCCCCCCCCAGAAGTCACCAAAACCGCACCCATAAGGGCTATTGTAGTGGTGTACAGTGGGGAGTAGTGGGTTTTGGGTTTGGGGGGAGCTCAGGGGACAAGATAGGGGAGCAACGGTGAGATGTGTGTCTGGGAGCATTTTTATGAAATGCACAGAAGTTCCCTCTAGAGTGCGCCATTGCTCTTCTGGGATGTCTGGGGGACCGTCTACTAAACATGCTGGCTCCTCCTACATCCCAGTGGCATGAATCTATGTTTTGCATTTCTTTGTCTTTTTTTGGAAAATGGACCAAACAAGATGTCCAAAGCACAAAACCTTGTTCAAATCAATATTTTCAGGGGAAAAAAGACATTTTTCAAAAATGACCTTCTTTCTTATTCGAATTTTGGATATTGTGTGCAAAAGTCCAAAATCGGACTTGGACATCATATCAAAAATGCCCCTCATGGTAACCTATGGAACTTTATAAGTCTAAATGCTTTAAAATTAAGCCCCTCTGTATCCTAGATGGTTTCTAAGCTTCTGTAGTTTGTCAACGCTTGATGAATAAGGTCTGATGTTTTGTAGTTCTGAGTTGCTTTCATTAGCAATCATCCTACATAGCAAAAAAAAATGCCCTGATGGTTTAGGCCAGAGGTTCAGTTAGCCCATCATCCTATCTTTAAATCAAATATGATTAACATCCAGGACCAGATTTACATCTATAATGCCTTACGTGGTGAAGGGTCCTTTCAGAACTTCCAGTAGGGGAACCTTCGGCCCATTCCTCAGTTGTCTGCCTTCTTTCCCAGTCCAACCCCAACCCCATCCCTCTTTTTCTTGTCCCTATCCAAGGTCCTCTGCATTTTGTCTTCCTTAACAACCCCTTCTTGTGTCCTTTCCCTTCTTGCCCTATTTCTTTGGCCCCTTCCCAGTTCCTCTCTCTCTCGCCTTCCTTTATCTCATTTAGCTGGACCTGGGCCCCGTAGAGATTTTCAAGTCTCAGTTTCTTTCGCTACCATAGGAAGAAAAATCAGCACAGGGCCTTTAAGCCATCCTGAGCTGAGAGACTGCAGTGTTCTTTCACTCTTGTCCAACATGGGCCTCTTGTTCCTAAGCAAACATTTGTAAAGGGCTAGACTAATGCAGTTTCTGTGATCATGTACCAGCGTTCAGATCCCGCACTGAAGTTTCTTCCTTTTGTACCTATGGAGGATGTTGTCCCTAAGTGGAATGGGTACATGGGTGATGTCTTCTGGGTCCAGTAATGCTTCAAGGGGTGTGTACATACTGGTTGATGTAGCTGTAGAGGAATGGGACCAGTCCAGGAAAGGCTGAGAAAATTCTAGACATAATCAGTGGTGTGATGTCCGTCAGCACATGCCTAATCTATTTTACAGGAAACCAGCTCCAGTAAGTATGGCTTAAATGAAGGCATAAGAAATCAAGCTTGTGTAGAGTTGTCCATCTGTTGTCATACTCTTCCATTTTCTGGCTCCACTGAACTTAGGTTGATATTCCTGCTAGTCATTTTAAATAGCTTGTAATCAGTCCAGTGTTCATGAGTTTATCTAATTTTCTATTGAACCCAGTTATTCTATTAACCTGCATGATGTGATGTGGAAGTAAATTCCTCAAGTTAACTGTATGAAACTTTCATATGTTTGTTTAAAGCATTCCTCCTGATAATTTCAATTTAGTTTCTTTTTACCTTTCATGATCTCTGTTGTATTGCCTCTCATTACTGTCTTTTCCAAGTACAGAAGTCCTATTTTTCTGCGTTTCTTCTGCATGTCTTATGACTCTACTTAAAATATTCTTCTGAGATGAATAAAATCAATCTATTTATTCAGCTTCAGTCCTGCAAAGTTGACCTACTTAAACTGCACCTATTTGGGGATAAAGCGGAATCTAAATATGGAGGAGTGAAACTGGTGAGAATAATATTTTCTTTCTGACACTGCTTCAGGTTTAAATCTAATCTAATCAGTGTAATTACTTTCTCTGAAAGGAAAACAAATCTTGGAACCTGAATTTAAGTTGGTAACATTGTCTGGCCTTCAACATCTCACTGTTCAGGCAGCTCCTGACAAAAAATGGGAAAATATAGCAAACACATTAAATTCAATTCAATTCAATTTAGCTCTTATATATCACTAATATCCCCTCTTTAGGGTTCAGTGCGGTTTACAATATTATTGGAATAGCAGTTACAGTTTTATAGTTAAGACGTTAGGTGAATACTGCTGTGACTGCTTTGCTACATCCCATTGGTCTGGACTGGTCTGGTATTGATAACAAGGAAAGAAAAATTATTTTCTTACCTGATAACTTTCTTTCCTTTAATCATACCAGACCAGTCCAGATGCCCTTCCTTTCTGGTTTATTTTACATTGTTTCTTTGTTGTTTCCTCTAGGACTTGCCTCCAGCCCTGCTGTGACTGGGTCCTGTTGAGCTCCTGGAGACAGGATATCCTTTATAAGGGCAACCTTTTCTTTTGCCCTCGATGCCACTTTACTATGGCTCTTCATTGTATTTCACTACTGGGCCATTTCTCCTACTACAACGGTGCTTCGGCATGATAGATGGGAACACTGAGTGGTACCTACATTCGTTTCTCATGGGGTGGTATGGCTACCTTTGGGTCATCCGGGAGTCTTGATAAGACTGCTTCCTGAGTATTCTTGGTTTCTTGGTGGATTCTATTTCTTATGTTCTTTTTCTATCAGTTGAGAGCACCATTGCTCTGAGCATTCCAGGCTGTATGATATCCTTTAGGGGCAAAGTACTTGGAACTATTTTCTGTCTCCTTCCGCTGGTAGATGGACATAATCCATTGGTCTGGACTGGTCTGGTATGATTAAAGGAAAGAATATTATCAGATAAGAACATAATTTTTTCTTAGTATCCATTGTAGAAGACATTTAGGAGATTCAGCAAGTATCAGCTGGACAAATAGTGAGAATGCTGAGACCCATGACATCCACAGTATACATAACTCCCTTGGCATCAGGACCAGCAAACAGGGAGGCATAGTCTGCATTCAGGCTGTCCTCCCCCTGCTTGACATAAAAAACAGGAAGGAAACCAGTGTACAAAATCCACTGTGGAACAGAAGAAAAGAGCAGTCTTTGTTGCAAAGCACCCAACACTTACAAACGAGTGCCCAGCATGACGCAACCTGTACTTCTGGTGAAACATGGCTGTGTCAGGCACTCATTTGTAAGTCCTGGGAGCTTTGCAACAACCTATTAAAGACTGTTTTTCTCCATTAATGTCTTCTCTGTTATTTATTCATTCATTCATTCATTCTTATATCCCACTATTATCCAAAAACAAGTTTTAGTTCAATGTGGCTTACAAGTAACAATTAAAATAAATTTAATTCTTCTTCTGTTCCCCTTGCTTGGCATGCCTTCATTTGAGGCAGGCCCAGTGGACCTTATCGACTCGATGATCTCAGTCCACGAGGAACTTTCAGGATGTAATACATCCTGCTGGGGAGATAATTCCAGTCTGACCAAAGAAGCACCCTTCCAAATTCCTCAAATTTAAGAAATTCTTACTACAGATGTGTCCAAAGTGGATTGGAGGAGCTCATATAGATGAGGGCGTATGATCTGCTCAGGAAAAATATCATCAGATAAACTTCCTAGAGCTAAAGACAGTATGGAACATTCTAAAGTCTTTCAGAGATCAGTTGTCCAACAAGGTTGTCCTAGTTCAATCAGATAATCACAAAGCCATGGTCAGTACTATATGAACAAGCAAGGAGGGAAAGATTTGTACTTGTGTTGGGAAACTGTCAGAAAGTGGAAATGGAATGTTCTCAGGTTGCATATCTGGAAGGCATGGACAATATTCTGCCAGAAAAACTGAGTCAAGTCCTACACGAGTGGTCTGTGGACAGTGAAGTCACAAGCAAGATCTTTCAAGAGTGGGGCACTCCCTTGATAGATCTATTTGCCACTATATTCAACAAGAAAGTTTCTCCATTCTGCTGTAGGATGGAGGCATACAGCAAACTAGTCATGGATGCCTTGCTTCTTCATTGGGGAGAGGGTGTTCTATAAGTCTATCCTCCAACTCCCCCACAGCAAAGGCTTATGTGAAATTCAGACAAGATTGAGGGAACATAATTCTCATAGCTCTCTACTGGCCATGGTAGGTCTGGTTCCCTCTTCTGTTGGATCTTTCCATCAGAAGTCCACTTAGACTGTAATGTTTTCCAGCGCTAATCATACAAGAGAGAGGAACATTGTTACATCCCCAAATCAGTGTTACCGTAGGTCTCTATCCCTCACAGTGTGAGTGTTGAAAGGTTGATATTAGCTTCTCTGGGTTTATCTGAAAGTGTGTCTCAGGTTTTGTTAGCTTCCAGAAGAGCTTTGAGAGAGGTCCTGTGGTTTTAAATGAGAAAAGGTTTGCCGTCTGGTGTGAGGGCACAGCCCTAGATCCTTTCTTTTTCATTCTAACAGGATGGGAACTGCCATCAACAAACACACTCTCCCTGATATTCAAAGCGATGTAAACAGGCAGGAGAGGCTACTGCCCACCTAAATCCCCCGAAGCCACCTAAGTCCCAATTTTTTTTTTGTTGAAAGCAGCTTGTAGCTAGGGAGTCCCATGTGAGGATTCATTTATCCTGCTTGTCATTTGAGAAAACACAGTTACTTACCTGTAACAAGTGTTCTCCAAGGACAAGATAAGAACCCTCACATTGTGCTCTTCTTCCCAAGGAGTTCTATTCTAAAAGCTTGTAATGGACTGAGGCGGTCCTGCATGACAGTGACATCAGGGGAAAAGTCTCACTGTACAGGCAAGCCTTCTCAAAAATTCTGGAGAGGGCTGGACGGAACTTCCTTCACAGACTCCATCAGATCACATCACACATATTTGAGTATTCTTATCCTGCTGCAGGTAAGTAACTGTGTTTTCCCCAGTTAAAGGATACTTAGAGAAAGCACTTAGACTTACAAAGTTTCATAGTAACCTATGGAACTTTATAAGTCTAAGTGCTTTGAAAATGAGCCCCGTGGTGTCAGGTGATGAAACCTGAATTATGCAGAAGACCACATGGGAAACACATATTGGAGTTTGAAGCCTCTGTGAGTTGAGTTTTATGGGGGGACACTATTCCCCTTGAGGAATCTATTTCTTCAGCTTTATTCTTCCACATGAGATTTAGAGGGAGATAAACTCACAACTGTCACAAAGGGCAGAGGCTGGCTCTGGGACAAAGGCACAAAAGCTTCCTTACTACTCTTATAGATAAGATACTCTCTTTTGAGGTGTTGAGCATGCATGGCCACTGTTTGGAATCTGGGTTTAGTCCTGAGGGCTCAGTCCTCCTTCAAGCCTTGCAGGGTTACATCTGTTAGGTTTTCAAGCAGCGGATGGTTTCCATGGGTAATTTTAAAGGAAAGGGTGTCTCTATGCCAGATACTCATCTCCTTCTGAGGCTGGTGTTATGTTCTGTGGGAATCAGGCTTTTCCTCTTGTGATAGCAAAAATAAAAACAATTTTAAAAAGTCAGTTGTCAGTCGCCTTTAAAATGTGTGTAAGTGCCCAGACTTGAGTCATTGGGATTCCATTCTTCTATGTGGATGATGTCATTATCTGCATCCCTTTTCGAGGTGGCATCTAGGGAATTCTATATAGGATTAAAACTGGCCCTGATTTAATGGAATCCTGGGCCTCTGAATTCAAGCTAAAATTAAATCAGGAGATTACATTTTTTATAACAAATCTGTTTCACTACGATCTCTGCAGCAATTTTAGCACTGACTGTCCATCTCATTTTCGAACAAGAAGGCCGGCCATCTTCCGACACAAATCGGGAGATGGCCACCCATGTCCTAAACCCGGCCAAATCGGTATAATGGAAAGCCGAATTTGGCCATCTTCAACTGCTGTCCTGTAGCGGGCCCGGCTAAACTCCAAAGGAGGCGTGTCGGCTTGGTAGCGAAGGCGGAACGGGGGCGTACATTGAGATGGCCGGCTTCACTCGATAATCAAAAAAAGAAAGCCGGCCCTGACGAGAATTTGGTCCGGTTTTTTTTTATCCTTTTTTTTTGGTCCAAGTCCACAAATAGTGCCCCTACTGACCAGATGACCACCAGAGGGAATTGGGGATCACCTCCCCTGACTCCCCCAGTAGTCAATAACCCCCTCCCACCAAAAAAACCCCAACTTAAAAAACTTTTTTTGCCAGCCTGAATGCCAGCCTGAATTGTCATACCCAGCTCCCTGACAGCAATATGCAGGTCCCTGGAGCAGTTGTTAGTGGGTGCAGTGCATTTCAGGCAGGTGGACCAAGGCCCCATCCCCCCTACCTGTTCCACTTGGGGTCGTTAATGTTGAGCCCTCAAAACCCCCCTAACTCCCACTGTACCCACATGTAGGTGCCCCCCTTCAGCCCTTAGGGCTATGGTAATGGTGTAGAGTTGTGGGCAGTGGGCCTTGAGGTGCATCTGGGGGGCTCAGCACTCAAGGGAAGGGTGCTATGCACCTGGGAGCAAATTTTAATTTATTTTTTACTTTTTTACAGTGCCCCCTAGGGTGCCCGGTTGGTGTCTTGGCATGTGAGGGGGGCCAGTGCACTACAAATGCTGGCTCCTCCCACGGCCAAATGCCTTGCATTTAGTCGGATTTGAGATGGCCGTCTCCGGTTTCCATTATGGCTGAAAATCGGAGCCGGCCATCTCATCTAAACCCGGCGATCCTGTCTCAACCCTGGCTAGCGATTTGGCCGGCTCCAAGCGTATTTTGAAAATATGCTTGGTACCGCCCCCTCGTGTAGCCGCCCACGAAGATGGCCGGCCATCTATTTGGCCAGCGACGTTCGATTATGCCCCTCCACGTTTCTTATCCTTTGGAGTCCACTCTAAAACTTTTAGGGGTTGTTGATTGGCACTTAACCTTTGAATCTCAGCTGTCCTCAGTGGTTACTAAATCTTTTAAATTAATTTGGAAGCTGAAGCGTATTAGGCTCTTTTTTTTTTTAATTGATATTTTCCGATTACTTGTCCAATCTCTTTTTTTGACCCAGTTTGATTATTGCAATTCTGTCTATGCAAGGTGTAAAGAATGTATCTTAAGGAAACTGCGAACTGCCCAGAATACTGCGGCTAGATTTGTCATGCATGTACCACGCTTTGAGAAGGCTGCTCCTTTGCTGATACATTTGCATTGGCTTCCCATTAAGGCTAGGATTGTACTCCAATTCTGTGCTCTCATATTTCAGATTTTGTGTGGCATTGTCTTGACTATATGTTGCCCCAACTTGACATTTCTTCCTTTAGATTGTAAGCTCCTTTGAGCAGGGAATGTCCTTCTTTGTTAAATTGTACAGCACTGCGTAACCCTAGTAGCACTTTAGAAATGTTAAGTAGTAGTACTTTGCCTTCTCGCAATTCAATCTTTGGTGTAAAAGACTTCCTGCATCTTTATTTTCCTACCTGTAAGAAAGTAGTTTATAAATGTATATATTCAGCTACTTTTTCATACCAAGGTACTAAATGGTGGAATTCCTTGCCGAAAAATATAAGATCCCAACATGATTACTTGTTTTTTATGTAAATTTTTGAAATCTTTCCTTTTCAAAAAATTTCTGTCAATTGATCCTATTCCATTCTTCCCATTATGCTTTATTATTGAATTCTTTATATATTTACAATTCTTTCCTTATTTATAAGTGTGGGTTTATGTATTTTGATTCATATTTTGTAATGACTTCTTTTTAGCTTGTTAGCTATATTGAACTCAAAATTGTGTGGCAAAATGTGGTGTATAAATGTTATAAATAAATAAATGTTGGACTAGGTCTTTGGTGTCACGCTAGGGTAGAAGTGTGCCCTTGTGTCGCCACCAAGTGGAAGCCCTGGGTTCTTCACCTGGACCAACCACCATTCTCCTAGGGTTGAGTCCTCAAGTGCAGGTGGCCAGTAGGACAAGGAGGATTTGATGTCAGAGACGCTGAGGAGGGTTAGGGCTGGGTTTGGCTGAGCGAAATGTGGAGTGACTCTAGATCAGGAATGGAAATCCAGGCAGAGCCCGAATCCAAGCAGGGGTCAGGTCAGGCAGCTATCCAGGCAGAGCCAGAATCCAGGCAGAGGTCAGGTCAGACAGCAATCCAGACAGAGTCAGAGTCCAGGCAGAAGTCAGGTCAAGCAGCATTCCAGGCAGAGTCAGGATCCAGGCAGAGATCTGGTCAGGTAGCAATCCAGGCAGAGTCAAGTAAAGTGGCAATCCAAGAAGTACACAGTCAAAACAACTGCAAACAGAACCTGTTGCCAAGGCCTTGTTTGCAGAGTTAGTGCGCCAGTGCAGCTTAAAATGGAGAAGGAGGATGTCCGGAGCTGCGGGCTGGAAGTGCAGGCCTCGCCGTGCAGATGCCAATTTATGTCCAGAACAGTACGTACTGCGAGTAGGAAACTGTCAGTACCAGGAAGAGAGCGCGCCGTGAGGCATGAGCTGCCAGCAACAGGACATGTCGCCACTGTGGGGCGGCGTGACATCTGGTTATTGATATGTCCCAATAAGTCATAGTAGGCCGATATTCAAAGGATTTATGCACCTTTGAGAGTTATGCTCATAAATTGGCCTCTTTGAAAATTTACTAGGGCTGAGTGCATAAATCTTTACTGAAAAGTTCACTAAACTTAAATTTAGGAGCACAAAAAGTGGATGACAACAGGGGTGGATATATAGGGTGGGGAAAATAAGTTAGGAGCTTAGCACATATTTTCAGCACCAGGCTCATAAATCTAAGCAAACAAGTGGCAGGCATACATTTATGAGTAAAACTTGTAAACTCCAAAATTAGGAGAATTTTCAGCTAAAAGGTTATGCCCCTAAGTTTGGCTGAAATTAAAGCACAAATTTAGGAGCTCAGCATTTTCTGAATATTGGGCCCAGTGTTCTGTAATGAATTGATTACAGGAGGAGTGAAGGATATAATCACCTCAGATCACACCAGCAAGAGTTAGCAATTCCCAGAGGGCTGGCTAGCCCATTCACAGCACGAGTCTTCATAAGCAGAGTTAGACATTGTCTTTCTGATAATAATAGTAGGACAGTGCCCTTGCCTCCCCTGCACTTCTTTGGTGTCTCAGCATGGGTATGCAGGTCTGTAGGTTTGACACCTTAGATGTAGGAGTTTTGAGGGCTATCATGGCTTCCTCCCGTCCAATCAGAGTACAGATTGGGTATGTCTCAATCATCTAGACTGGTCTGGCATGGACAATATGGAAGTAGATATGTGGACTTGCCTGTTACTTTCCTTTCACTGAGTTGTCCCAGATCAGACCAGAACCCACCCATCGAAACCATCGCAATCAAGGGTTCTCAATTGACAAATTCAGGGGGTCTTTTACTAAAGATTAGCTTCAGTTATCTGCAGCAGGGCCCATAGGAATAAAATGGGACTTGCAGCAGATAACTTGAGCTAATCTTTAGTAAAAGATCCCTTCAGCAAACTAACAGTGAATATGTTGTAGCTCACTCTGAATGTAGTTGTTCCCTTCAGGTATGTAGTTTTCATTCCTGAGTTTAGTGACCATGAAATGATGAGTTTTGACTCTACCAAGTTTTGTTTTGAGGGTGAATTGGAAACCCAAAACATAAGAATTGCCTTCATTAGTCTTAGCTTTGGTATAGTATACTGAGGAGCTGAAGACAGCACCAGCCCCCTATAAGCAGAGTAGCATCAGCTTTGAGCTGGTTTTCTCTGGTTTCATTTGCTGGCAGGGAGACATGACCCACTCATCTAGACTGGTCTGGCAGGACTCGAAGAAAGGAAAATAATAGGCAAGTCCAAATTTCCTCTTGCTATAGAAAGTTTAAAATTCCTTTACATGACAGTTTGAAATATTCTGGTTTATGGTATGAATCTGTGAGCCTAATTAACTGTAAAAACATAGATAAGCTCATTTAAGAACCCCAGATGTTGCTTATTAAGATAATATTAAAAGTTGAGTGACTCAGATTATTATGGAATAGAAATCTTAGTTTTATTAATCTTTGCAGGCCATCCTATTGCTAAAATGTATTATCTCAAGAAACCAGAGTAACTTGAAAATGCATCCCATTATATACAGATTAAACATTACAAACTTTACAGATGCTGTATATTTAGGTGGCAATTCTACAAATGGGTGACTCCATTTAGATACTCCGAAGACACATAGAGGGGCATTTTCGATAGAACATCTAAATCAGACGGCGTGATATTTGGTTATTGAAATGTCCCAATAAGTCATAGTAGGCCGATATTCAAAGGATTTATGCACCTTTGAGAGTTATGCTCATAAATTGGCCTCTTTGAAAATTTACTAGGGCTGAGTGCATGCTATTCTAATGGACCTGAGTATAACATCTGAGGCTGGCAAGTAATATTTTTAATTTTGGAGGGCGGGGGGGGAGTGTGAGGGGGATAGTGACCAATGGGGGAGTAAGGGGAAGTGATCCCCGATTCCTTCCAGTGGTCATTTGGGGCACCTCTTGCATGGAGTAAAGGAGTAGCCTAGTGGTCAGTGCAGCAGACTTTGATCCTGGGGAAGTGGGTTCAATTCCCACTACAGCTGTTCATTATAAAAACAGGTCTAGCTCAAAACATCAAAGTTTTAGTCTTGGAAGTTTTTGTTTTGTTCCATTATGGCTGAAAGACATCTAAGTCTTAGGAATGCCCAAGTCCCACCTTGAACACACCCCCTTGAGATTTAGACGTCCTTCTGATGGACTTCAGAGAAAAACATCTAAAAAGAGGTTTCGAAAATACTGATTTGGACATTTTTGTGAGAAAAACGTCCAATGCAGACATGTCACTTTTTGGATGTTTTTCTCTTTTGAAAATGAGCCTAACTGTTACATACAGTTACAGCACAGACATGGCGTAACTGCAGACACATAAATGCTGCAAATACACACATAACTTACAATATTCTGTAAGCTGCATTCACAACTGAGAACCCTGCCCATACTCCACCCGCCCCTTGCATTTACACACTGTCCCCCAAATTCTATAAATAACACTTTAAATTGTGCATGCAAATTTGGGTGTGCACCCAATTTGCATGCGTAGTTTAATTAATGAGCCATTTAGCAGCGATAATTGGGCCGTGACAATCAATTATCAGTGCTAAATGGCATTAATTGAAATCTATGCATTCAAATTTATATACCCAGATCTGCACAAATTTTACACATGGCTCCAAAAACAGAGTATGGCCATGGGAGGGTCAGGGGCAGATCAGGGGCATTTTCACAGTTTATGCACGTTGTTATAAAATAAGGGGGATATGCACCTAATTTAGGCATGAAGATTTACACCAGGGTTCAGTTGGTGTAAATGCTCGTGCCTAAACGTAGTCGTGGATCCCGGCGCTAAGCAGTGTTCTATAAACAGTGCCTAACTTTTAGCACTGTTTATAGAATAGTGGAAAGCACTATATATTTTTTTCAGTGCTGATCTTTTGGTGTCATTTAGGTGCCCTCCTGGCACTTTCACGGGTAAGTATCAGTTACGCATTTAAGTGGTAGTATTCTAGACCTTTACACATGAAAGGGGCATGTAAATCTGAGCACGTAGATTATAGAATTGCCCTTTTTAAAGGGTAATTCTATAAAGGAGCATCTTATTGGAGCCTATTCTATGAGAAGGAAAGTAGGTGTCTAATTTCCTGTATAGATTAGTGTTTGTGTTTAGGCACAAGCTCTTACACCATCCATACAGCTGATATAAATGCTTGCACCTAGATTCCAAAGATACACATGTAACTCATTCTATAAGTTACCCACATAATTGTGTGCTGCTTCAAGACTCCACCCATTTGTATTCCTGTCTTCAAATGCCATCACATGTAAGCAGCATTAGCCAGAACATTGGCCTTTGCATGCAGATGTGTATATATCTGCACATATATGCCAGTACTCTTGTCATTTTCACACATATTTGGCACCCACTTTATAGAACTAACCCCCTTACTGTTCACATACTGTTTTTTGTGTGCATATAGGTAAGTGTTGGAATGAACTTCGATGACTTTTCTTCGGCCTCTTCTCTGCAGGCTCTTGCCAACTTGCTCTGTCCAAATGCAGAGGATGAGGATTCTGATAATGAGGTCAGTATTTGTTTTGTATTGTAACAGAGCTATTAAATCCAGGTTGGGCTGCCCTTACTTGTGAGCTAATTTTCTGTGTCATGGTAGCCTTTGCTTTTTCATGAGTTCTCTCATCCCCAAAGACGTCAAGAAACCCAGATGAAGAAAGGCAGAGATTAGAGTTGAAGATGCTAAACAGGAGAGCAAATACTGAGGGACCAGAGAGGAAGTTTGAACAACCTAATGATTGTGGAGTCAACTTTTAAAAAACTGCTCACCACCTAAATTTAAGAAAATGTTCAAATTAATTTAACAATGCTGTAACCAGCCTTGCAGAGTCTTAATAGTCCCTTTTGCTCAGACCTCAACAAATTTTGTTTAAATCTAGGAACCAACACAAAAACTTACTAGTGAATATTCAGCACCATGGGCAAAATTAGCCCCAGATATTCAATGTTGGGCTATGTGTGAGCACCAGCATTGAATATCCAGGGCTAATTTGTTAAGTGCTAGCCTCTGGGTTCTATGTGGCCGGGACCCACAAAAGGATATCTGGCCAGGCCCCTGACACCCCTTCCCCAGAACATCTAGACACCCCCATTGTGATCTTCCCCCCCCCCCCCCCCCCCCCCCCCCAGAAAAACATGACCCCCCCCCCCCCCCCCCATTCCATCCAGGTCTCCCCTAGAATCGGAGTGGTAAGTTTTGTTTTCTTAACCAATGTCCTTCTTACTTATTAAGGACCGTTCCAAGCCAATTAGTTGATTGGATAACATTATTAATAAATTCCTTACTTAAGGAAGGCAATTTCTCTCAGGAACTTGGGAAAATAATTTTAACTCCAATTCCAAAATGAAACGGTGCAACTTAACAGAAGTGGCTAATTTTCCCCCTTTGCTAGTATCCCTTGACTTGCTAAATTAATAGAATCTATCGTTGCATCACAGTTAATGTCTTATTTAGATTTACACCACTGTCTTTACATTTTTCAGTATGGATTTAGACCTGTGCATAGTACTGAATCTTTATTGGTTCCTAAATTTAAAACCTTATTAAACCAAAACATTCCATCTATCTTAATGCAATTTGATGTTTCAGGCGCTTTCAACACTGTCAACCACCCAACTTGGGGATATCTCAGATTATTATTTGTTTAGGAAGTTTTTGAAAACTTTTTTATTTAAGAAATATTTTGATATACTTATCTGTTTATTGATTATCCGCTATGATTCCTTGAGGGGAACTTAGTGGGATAGAAAAGCCGGAATAGAAAAGGTGTGAGCAAAATCTAAATAAATAAATATGTAGGCACTGTCGATACTCAGCTGGTACCCGCATGTAGGACAGCACAAAAGCAGTTCTAAATTTGTCTGGTTAGCTATGTGGTTATGGCACTGAATATTGACTGTACCTGCATAACTTGAAGACTTTTTTGTTTTAGAAATTTCTACTTTCTAACAAAAGTAGTTTGTAGATCTATCGGTTGATTTGAATTATATAATTTTGTAATTCATCCTGAGAATGCTCAGTTCTTTTTAATGTGAGCCGCTTTGAATTCTTGAGGTAATGGTAGGTTATAAATGTCATATGTAATGTAATGTAAAGTCTAGATAGGGACCAGCATAGAATATCCGGGTCTAATTTAGCTGATGGCAATCAATGTTTAAAGAAATGCTGACCATCACCAGATAATTAATGACCTGTGTGGTTCCTGGGTAAAGTTCTGAACTCCCTTTTCCTTCTTTTTTAAATATGTGGCTTACTCTTAACATTCTTATCAGTGTGTAATTGGTTAGATTAATAAACATTTATAAGTTTAGAGAGGTATTTGATTTGTGGTATTTTGTTATTAGTTCCACAACCTGTATTAAAGGAGCAATGCTGTTTCTTCAGTGGTGGTTGTGACCAATGTAAAAAAATAAAAAATAACATCCAGCAAAACACAATATTGAGATGTGTGAAATTGCCAGAGTGCAATTTCTGGGCAACGTAGCATCTTGGTGTCTAGGATTTGTTGAACCGTGGTTTATCTACAGTATTATAAGTTCAATGCCATATTTATTACAGAGGAAGCAATGTCGCAAAAAAAATTGTTTTAAATAAAAATACAATCCTTGGTGGAGTTAATATGGATATTTGATGTTATTTCCTAATGCAGTATAAATTAATTATAAACTTGTGACCAGAACCAGTTTTAGGCAGACTGGGGCCCCCTCCCCCAATCTCCCCACCCACCACTGCTGCCATATATGAAACAACTTTAAATGGCTTCTTCACACACAAAACACAGACAGGCCTTCACCAAGTACAGAACAAGGGATCAGAAATTAGAAAAATGGAAATATGAACACCAAAATTGAAACATGGCAATTACTGCAACACTGAAGAAATAAAAACAGAACTGCACTTCCCTTTTGTATTCAACACAATTGGTAGCATCACTATGGGGGGCCTGTCCCCCCCCCCCCCCCCCCCCCCCACACACACACACACACACACACTTTGGGCTCAGACCCTCCATAAATAGCCAGTACCCTTGCTGTGGCTGGCAGGGATCCCCAAGCTGTGCCAGCTGAAGACCACTTCCTCTGGTCCAGCACCCAGAGCTCTCCAAGCGCCCCCCCCCCCATGCACTCTCAGTTTCAATGCAGAAAAACCGTGCATTCATGGGTGTGGATCAACAGTGGTGGTGGTAGCTCGGGAACACTGCCACTGGCTGTCGGAGCAGCAAAGAAAGAGGAAACCTTCACCTGGAGAGACCTGGAGATCCCTGCCAGCTCAGGTATTTATATTTTGCATTTAGGCAGGGGCAGGAGGCAGGTAACAGGGAGAGAATTTGGTGCCCACCCATTTAAGTTCAGCCCTGCCCCCCAAATCAACCATCTGGCTATGACAATAAACACATTAAAAAGTCATTTGTGATACACAAATCTCAAAGTTAAATACCAGTTAATAAATTGAAAATAAAACACTTTTTTCTACTTTTGTTGTCTGGACATTTTGTTTTTCAGTCATGTTAGTCCTAGTTTCTCCGTCTTCTGCTAATTCTCTTTTCAGTGACTTTTGTCCATTTGTCATTTCTTCTCTCTCCTGTCTTGTTCTATTCCTTCACTACACCTGTCTCTGACGTATTGATCCTTCCCTTATATATCTTATCTCCTTTTTTTTCTTTTCAGCCTCTCTATCCACTCAAATTTCATCTTCTTTCTCACCTTTCTTTTAACTTTTTAGCTACATATTAACTTTCTATATTCTTCTCTCATTCCTTAACTGTCCCATTTCCCATCACTCCTTCCCAGCCTGCTATTCCCTTCCATCTTTTATCTACCCTCCATTACTACATTTCTGCCTCTGTATTCACTATCCTCCTCGCACTAAATTATCTTGCTATCCCTTCTTGGCCTGTCCCACATGGTTCTGCCATTTCTATTATTTTCCCTCCCTCTCCCTCCCTCCCTCCACTGTTGGAGCCCAATATTTCCTCTCCCTATCCCCCCTCCCACCATGGCCTAACACCTCCCTGTCCCTTTTTCTCCACACCCTTATCATCTTCCTGTCCCATCTCTGTACCCCCTGCCCCCCCATGGTCAATCATCTCTCTTCCTCTCTCTCCCCTCATGGTCCAACTTTTCTCCCTTTCTCTTTCCTGCTATTTTTCCCCTCCCACCCTATCCCACATAAGCCAGCATCTCTCTCTACCTCCTCCCCTCCCATTGTTCAACACCTCCCTCTCCTTCCCTTTCTTCCATGGGTCCAACATCTTTTTCTTTCTTCTCAACTGTCTCCCATCTGGCATCTCTCCCTCCCTCCCTCCCTCCCAGCCACTCCCAAGTCCAATATCTTTCCCTCTCTTTTCCTTCCCTCCAACCCATTGCCACCTATCTCTCCTCCTCTCCTGTTCCCAGGCCCATCATTTCTTCCTCTACATCCCCTCCTCCCGGTCTATTTTAAAATAGCTCCAGGGAGCCCCCATTGTCCTCTATCTCTTCCCCCTACTTGCCACTCCGATCTGACGTCTCCCTTCCTTTCCTGTCTGCCTTGCATCATGTTTTGTTCACAGGAGATCATCGACTGCTTCGACGGGTCAGTGATTCTGAAACGCTGCCTGTGATTTTCCAGCACAAAATACAGAGTTTATAACTTCTGTTTCTCTACCAGCTGCAGTAATTTTTAAGCTATTTTAGTGATATTGAATTGTTATTTCATTATATTTATATTTACATATAAGAAGCTTTCAAATACATTAAAAAGCTGTCAAATAAGTTATATATATATATATATATAGTTCTCCACCTTTTAAGGCACTGCCTATCCAACTGGAACAGCTTTAGACTTTTTACAGTTGGACCATGCATAGACAGTCCATGATCTAATATAATAAAACGCACCGTGAACGTTCTGAAGACAACGTTCTGAAGCCACTCAAACACTCCCTGGCTGTAGGGTTCGTGGATTCGTGGTGTGAAGCCAGCCAGGCTGCCAGCCGTCTCTGCCCCGCCCTCGCGTCAAACGACATGACGTCGAGGGCAAACGACATGACGTCGAGGGCGGAAAAAAAACAAACAAACCGCAGCATCAGGGAAGGAGGCGGCGCCCCCGACGTCTCTAGCCTTCCCTTCGCTGTGTTCCGCCTACTTCTGACGTCAAGGATGACGTCAAAAGAAGGCGGAACACAGCGAAGGGAAGGCTAGACGTCGGGAGCGCCGCCTCCTTCCCTGACGCTGCGCTGCCAGAACCGCCATTGAGGTAAATTTAAAAAGAAAAAAAAAAAAAGGGATGTTGGGGGGAGAGAAGAGGGTGGGCAGTAAAGTTGAACAATGGGAGCGGGAGGGCAGGGGAGAAACTACAGCATGGATGCGAAGGGGGGGCGCATGGATGCGAAAGGGGGGGAAAAGAGGGCGGGCCAGGCAGGGACATGGGAGAGAGAGGAGCATGGATGCGAGGGGGGGGTCATGGAAGGGAGAGAGGGAAATTGCTGGAAAAGGATGAATGGAGGGGGCAGGGGACAGAGGAGCATGGATGGGCATGGATTGGGATGGCAGGGCTCAGGGAGAGAGGGGAATTGCAGGAAAGGGATGAATGGAGGGGGCAGGGGACAGAGGAGCATGGATGGGCATGGATTGGGAGGGCAGGGCTCAGGGAGAGAGGGGAATTGCTGGAAAGGGATGAATGGAGGGGGCAGGGGACAGAGGAGCATGGATGGACATGGATTGGGAGGGCAGGGCTCAGGGAGAGAGGGGAATTGCTAGAAAGGGATGAATGGAGGGGCCAGGGGACAAAGGAGCATGGATGGGCATGGATTGGGAGGGCAGGGCTCAGGGAGAGAGGAAAATTGCTGGATAGGGATGAATGGAGGGGACAGATGGCATGGATGATATGGATTGCAGGACAGGGCTCAGGGAGAGAGGGGAATTGCTGGATAGGGATGAATGGAGGGGGCAGGTGACAGAGGAGCATGGATGGGCATGGATTGGAAGAGCAGGGCTCAGGGAGAGAGGGGATTTGCTGGATAGGGATGAATGGAGGGGACAGATGGGCATGGATGGATATGGATTGCAGGGCAGGGCTCAGGGAGAGAGGGGAATTGCTGGATAGGGATGAATGGAGGGGGCAGGTGACAGAGGAGCATGGATGGGCATGGATTGGGAGGGAGGGGAATTGCTGGAAAAGGATGAATGGAGGGGGCAGGGGACAGATGGGCATGGATTGGGAGGGCAAGGCTCACACTCTCTCTCTCATATACAATGTCTTTCTGACTCTCACTCTCACACACTCTGTCTCACACTGTATCACATTCACTCTCTATGTGCCACACAGTCACTCACACACTCGCTTGGTCTCATACACTCACTCTCACAGAGAATCTGTGTCTCACACACACTCTCTCTCACACTGTGTCTCACATACACACTTGCACACACTCTCATTCTCACACACACTCTCTCACACTCACACCCAGACTCACTCTCACACACACACACTCACACTTTCACTCTGACTCTCACACATACACTCTCCCAAACATACACACTCCGAGGAAAACCTTGCTAGCGCCTGTTTCATTTGTGTCAGAAACGGGCCTTTTTTTACTAGTTTCTAATAATCTTTTTACTGTTGTTTTCAATAGCATTTGCTGTTGTTTGGGTCCTGTCCAATCTTAACCAGTACATTTAGGAATCTTCAGGCTATTGACCCTTCTACTCTGTCCTCCAATGTTTCAAATCTCTTCTCTACCACTATGTTATCCAAGTCTGTCAATGAGGCTGTCTCTTCCTATAATACTATTCTCTCCTCTGCTCTGGATACTCTCACTCCTCTCATTCCCCATTCTGTAAAACGTACCAAACCCCAACCTTGGCTGACCTCTAGAATCCGCTGCCTACGTTCCTGTGCCCGCTCTGCCGAACACCTTTGGCTGAAATCCCATGCCCATGCTGACTTCATACATTTCAAATTCTTGCTGACCTCCTTCCAGTCTGCTCTTTTACTTGCCAAACAGGACTATTACATCCAGTTGACAAATTCTCTTGGCTCAAACCCTCATCGTCTCTTTGCCACACTGAACTCTCTCCTCAAAGTGCCTTCACCTCCAACCCCCCCTTCACTTTCCCCCCAGACTCTGGCTGAGTTCTTTCATGATAAGGTTCACAAGATTAAACTTGAATTCTCAACCAGGTCACCTTCACCTCTCCTTCCCTTTGTCCATTCTCTCAACCCTCCAACCCCTGCCTCCTTTTCTTCCGTATCTGAAATCACTGAAGAGGAAACTACACATCTTCTTTCCTCCTCGAAACTGACTACCTGTTCCTCTGATCCTATTCCCACCCATCTACTTAACACTATCTCTCCTACTGTCATCCCGTTTATCTGTCATATCCTCAATCTTTCACTGTCCACTTCCACTGTTCCTGATGCCTTCAAACATGCCGTAGTCACACCACTCCTTAAAAAACCTTCATTGGACCCTACCTGTCCTTCCAACTGTCGCCCCATCTCCCTCCTCCCTTTCCTATCCAAGATACTTGAACGTGCTGTTCACCGCCGTTGCCTTGACTTTCTTTCATCTCAAGCTATTCTTGATCCACTTCAATCTGGCTTTCGCCCCCAACTGAAACAGTGATTGCTAAAGTCTCCAATGATCTGTTCCTGGCCAGATCCAAAGGTCTCTATTCTATCCTCATCCTTCTCGATCTATCTGCTGCTTTTGACACTGTTGATCATAGCCTACTCCTTGATACACTGTCCTCACTTGGATTTCAGGGCTCTGTTCTTTCCTGTTTTTCTTCTTTTCTCTCCCAGCGTACCTTTAGTGTATACTCTAGTGGATCTTCTTCTACTTCTATCCCACTGTCAGTTGGTGTACCTCAGGGATCTGTCCTGGGACCTCTTCTTTTCTCCATCTATACTTCTTCCCTTGGTACTCTGATCTCATCCCATGATTTTCAGTATCATCTTTATGCTGATGACTCCCAGATCTACCTCTCCACACCAGAAATCTGAGCCGAAATCCAGGCCAAAGTATCAGCCTGCCTGTCTGACATTGCTGCCTGGATGCCTCAGGGCCATCTGAAACTAAACATGACCAAGACTGAACTTCTTATCTTTCCCCCTAAACCAACCTCTCCTCCTCCCCCATTCTCTATTTCTGTGGATAACACTCTCATCCTTCCTGTCTCATCAGCTCGTAACCTTGGGGTCATCTTCGACTCCTCCCTCTCCTTCTCTGCACAAATTCAACAGACTGCTAAAACCTGTCATTTCTTTCTCTATAATATCAGCAAAATTTGCCCTTTCCTTTCTGAGCACACTACCAGAACCATCATCCGCACTCTTATCACCTCTTGCTTAGACTATTGCAACTTACTTCTCACAGGTCTCCCATTTAGCCATCTCTCTCCTCTTCAATCTGTTCAAAATTCTGCTGCACGACTAATATTCTGCCAGAGTTGTTATGCTCATATTAGCCCTCTCCTCAAGTCACTTCACTGGCTTCCTATCCTTTTCTGCATACAGTTCAAACTCCTCTTATTGACCTATAAGTGCATTCACTCTGCAGCTCCTCAGTACCTCTCCACTCTCATCTCTCCTACATTCCTCCCCGGGAACTCCGTTCACTGGGTAAATCTCTCTTATCTGCACCCTTCTCCTCCACTGCTAACTCCAGACTCCGTTCCTTTTATCTTGCTGCACCATATGCCTGGAATAGACTTCCTGAGCCCGTACGTCAAGCTCCATCTCTGGCCGTCTTCAAATCTAAGCTAAAAGCCCACCTTTTGATGCTCCTAACCCTTGTTCCACTTGTTCAGAACCCTTATTTTATCATCCTCACTTTAATATTCCCTTATCTCTTGTTTGTCCTGTTTGTCTGTCCTAATTAGATTGTAAGCTCTGTCGAGCAGGGACTGTCTCTTCATGTTCAAGTGTACAGCGCTGCGTACGTCTAGAAGCGCTATAGAAATGATAAGTAGTAGTAGTAAACCAGTGTGGTGGCAATCTTCACATATACTAGATTCAACCCATATAATGCTATTATATGGACTGAATCCAGTATATGTGGAGATTGCTACCACACTGGTTCACCCAAAACAATAGCAAATGCTATTGAAAACAATAGTAAAAAGATTATGGGCTATATAGGTTCACCCCGTCTCCTGTTTTATCTAGCCTCCTTTCCCCGAGCCCAGCTTCTGTCACACTCTCTCCCCCCACCCACCCAGCAGGCCAGCATCTCCCCTCTTCCTCCCTCAACGCTCTTCCCCTGAGCCTATCTTTAATTTGTATTAAAACTTGCTGGGCGGCAGCAGCGATTCACAGGTGCTGCCCTGCAGCCAGCCTGACATCTTCTCTCTCTACTGCACGGCCCACCTCAGCAGAAATAGGAAGTTACTTCAGAGAGGGACCACCGCAGTAGAGAGAGAAGGTGAGGCTGGCAGCAAGGCAGCAGCTGTAAATCGCTGCCACTGCCCAGCAAGGTTTGAAACAAATTAAAGATAGCACTCAGGGGAAGAGGGTTGAGAGAGGGAAGAAGGGAAAAATGAGATGCCAGTCTGAGGGGGAGTGGCGGCAAAGGGAAGGGAAAGATGCTGGAAGAGGAGTGTGATATAGTGCCTCATTATATGACTGCCCCTGTCAACAGGAGACTTTCCCGCTTTGACGGGAAGGCAGAAGATGACCCACAAAAGCAGGAGTCTCCTGCTCAGGGGCGTAGCTACGGGTGGGCCTGGGTGGGCCAGGCCCACCCAAACGACGACGACTGGAACGGCGACTTTTACCCGAAGTCGCAACGACGAACGGGCAGGCAGCGCTGCAGTAGTAAAAGCAACAAGGAGACTGGTTCGACTCTCCGTCCACTTCCCTCCCTCTGCGTCCCGCCCGAAAGGAAATGACGTCACAGGAAGGCGGGACGCAGAGGGAGGGAAGTGAAGGATGGAGAGTCGAACCAGTCAACTTGTTGCTTTTACTACCGCAGCGCTGCCTGCCCATTCGTCGCTGCGACTTCGAGAGTAGAATGGAATGGAAGTTGGCTGGGAGATGCTATGAAGGGGGAGGGGGAGACGCTGGATAGAAGGGGGAAGGGGATGGACAGAAACAGGATGGGCAGGGGAGAGAGGAGAATTGCTGGACAACAGGGATGGATGGAGGGGAAAGGGGAGAGAGGAAATTTGTTGGAGATGGATGGAGGAGAGGGCAGGGGAGAATGGAGAGTTGCTTGACGGAGAGGAGGGCAGGGGAAAGAGGAGAATTGCTGGACATGGATGGATGGAAGGCAAAGGCGAGAGAGGAAATTTGCTGGAGATGGATGGCTGGAGGAGAGGGCAGGGGAGAATGGAGAGTTGCTGGACATGGAGCGGAGGGCAGGGAAAGAAGAAAATTGCTGGACATGAATGGATGGAGCGGAAAGGGGAGAGAGGAAATTTGCTGGAGATGGATGGATGGAGAAGAGGGCAGGGGAGAATGGAGAGTTTCTGGACATGGATGGATGGATGGAGGGGAGGTCAGGGGAGACAGGAGAATTGCTGAACATGGATGGATGAATGGGAGGGGGGCAGGGGACAGAGGACATTGCTGGATAGGGGGAATGGAGAGTTGCCTGGACGAATGGATGGAGGGAGGGGAGAGAAGTCAGGAAGGAGGTGCACATGGATAGAGGGGATGGAAGAGAGGAGAAATGCTGGACATGGATGGAGTGGAGGGCAGGGAAGAGAGGAGAAATGTTGGACAAGGATGGAGGCAAGGAAAGACAAAGGAAGGAGATGCACATGGATGGAGGGGAAGGGAGAGAGGAGAAATGCTGGACATGAATGGAGGGGAGGGAAGACAGTGGAAGTAGATGCACATGGATGGAGGGGAGTGAGGAGAAATGCTGGATATGGATGGAGGGAAAACTGCTGAGTTTAAGGGCTGGTTTGGAACACGTTGAGGGCAGATACTGAAACTCGAGGAAGGATAGAGGCAGGGCTACAGATGGTAGACAGGACGCATAAGGACACAAGAGGATGGTGGACATGGTGAGTGAAAAAATATCAAATGGAAAGAAGACACTGTGTAAAACAGAAGACACTGGGACCAAAGCGAATAGATGAGACAACAAAGGTAGAAAAAAGTATTTTATTCAGAATTTATTAATTTGAATATGTCATCTTTTGGAAATGTGCATCTGTGATATTTTGCATGTAAGTTTAAATTTTTCTGGTATTGCTGCATGCTGAGTCTGACTTCTTGAGTTAACTTTCCAGTTCTGTATTTTGCCTTCATATTTTTTGATTTCTAGTTCCTTGTGTCATGTCTGTTGTGTCATGTGTTTTTCAAGTGTGATCAAGGTGCAGTATTCTGCTAGCATGTAGTATTTGCAGCCCTTTTTGTTTGCTTTTTTCACGAGGGTAGTGTATTGGTGTTTTAGAGCCTAGTGTAATTACAGTTCTGCCTTTTCAAGCATAAGGTTGTAGCTCATCCTGTCCTTGGAATTAGTGCTGTTATGGTTTTAAAGATATGAGTGTGTTTTTGCACAAGTTTGTGTATAGCATTTTGCAGTGGAGAGATTGTGGGATAATGTAATTATATTTAAAAATATCAATTTTTCCATTAAGTATGTATGTGGTTTTCTCCGAGGACAAGCAGGCTACTTGTTCTCACGACTGGGTTGACGTCCACGGTAGCCCCCACCAACCGGAACAAAAACTTTGCGGGCGGTCCCGCACGCAGGGCACGCCCACCGCGCATGCGCGGCCGTCTTCCCGCCCGTGCGCGACCGTTCCCGCTCAGTTTTTTTCGATTCCGCGCTGAGGAGAGTCGTGTTACCATCTCTCTCTTGGTCAGCCCCGGAAACCGGATCGCAGCCTAGCCGCGAATTTTCTCTTTTGTGCGCGTTCGCGATTCTTTTCTTTTCTTTATTTCAAAAAAAAAAAAAAAGTTTTGTTTGCCCCTCATCGTCTTAGCGCAGGGGTGCTTCGTTGCGGCCTTGTGGCCGCTCGGTCGTTTCTTTTTCGGGTGTGCTTTTCACCGCCACCATCGATGACTTTGACTTCGCCGACGCAATTTTTCCGTCGATGTCCTCAAAGGTCCCGAGTGGATTCAAGAAGTGTGGTTTGGATCTCTTTCAGGGAGAGAAAACTAACAACTTATAGCAGCAGCTTCAGAGAGCATTTTCCATCTCACAGATAGGCTGCAGAGAATACCTTCTCCTGCTTTAGACTTAATCCTACCCACCCTACCCCTCTACCCACCCACCCCTAGAGTGACATGTCTTATATAACCTCCCTATCAACCCACTCATTACTTTACCTCACCCATTTCTATTCTTCTATCACCTTCTCGCACTACTCCAACCAGAGTTACACCTAATCACACTGACCACCCTTCAACATCTTCTGTCCTTCTGTGACTGTCTCTTGTGCTTGACTGCTTAAATATTTTAAATTTAAATGCTTTACTTTTTGTCTATTAGATTGTAAGCTCTTTGAGCAGGGACTGACTTTCTTCGGTGTTTGTACAGCGCTGCGTACACTTTGTAGCGCTCTAGAAATGTTAAATAGTAGTAGTAGTAGTAGTAGTGGTCGGTGCGGCCGGCACATCTCGCAAACCGATACTCACGCTTGGTGTCTCCAGTGCCTTGGCCTGGAGCATAATACCAAGACGTGCACCTTGTGTCTCGGATTGCGAAAGCGGACAAAGGTGGCGAGGCAAGTTCGTCGGGACCAACTTTTTGGAACTTACGCCGGCCCTTTGACGTCGACGGCATCGGTGTCGACGGCTGGGTCTTCGGTACCGGTACCGATGTCGACGAAATCGACACCGACGATGGCATCGACCCCAGGAGCACAGGTACCGTTGGCCCACCAGACCTCCGGCGACGGCGGGGGTGAGCGGCCGCGCGGGCAGTCGGCCCCGGCCACTCCCTCTACCCAGGGCCATCGGGACCGAACCCTGTCAGACCCAATCCCTCGAGGCCGGGGGGGTTCTACCTCCTCTTCATCTCTGCCACCGAGCGTCGATGATGGGCACCGAAAGAAACAAAGAAACATCGGCATCGGTCGCCCACGGCTCACGGGACTGCTAGTTCCGGCGCCTCCAGAGATGGATCGACACCGAGGAAACGGCAGTGCCGAGAGGAGCGTTCCCCCTCGGTCGAAGAGGTGTCGCTGCGTCAGTCCATGGGTGCTTCGGTACCGTCTCCTGGACCCGAGCAGCTTCCGGCACCGGCACCCACTCCGGCCCCCCTGCCTTTCCCGACAGCGGGCCTTGACGAGTGCCTCCGAGCCATCCTTCCAGGGATTCTAGAAGGGCTGATGCGCCAGGCCTTGCCGGCTCCGGGGGTGCTTGCGCCCCCGACGCCGTTGATGGAGGCGCCGGCGTGCTCCAGCCCGATGCCAAGGCCTCCGACACCGACGCCGCTTGCGGTACCGGTGTCGACCGCCACGCAGGTGGAACCCCCGTCGATGTTGATGGAGGGAGCTTCATCCCCGCCGGCGCGGTAGTCCACCGCTCGACGCCACCATCGAGGACGTGGTTCCTCGCAGTCGAGACGGGCCCGGTTCAGGTCTGAGCTGCAAGAGCTCATGTCCGATACCGAGGAAGAGGCCTCGTGGGGGGAGGAGGAGGACCACAGATATTTCTCCTCAGAGGAGTCTGAGGGCCTTCCCTCCGACCCCACTCCTTCACCGGAGAGGAAGCTCTCGCCCCCTGAGAGCCTCTCCTTTGCCTCCTTTGTCAGGGATATGTCTATATGCATTCCCTTCCCCGTGGTCTCTGTGGATGAACCGAGGGCTGAGATGCTCGAGGTCCTCGACTATCCATCACCACCTAGAAAGTCTTCCACGGTACCGTTGCACAATGTCCTCAAGGAGACACTGCTTTGGAACTGGCAGAAGCCATTATCTAACCCCACCATTCCCAAGAAAGCGGAGTCCCAATACAGAATCCACTCTGACCCAGAGTTAATGCGGCCCCAATTGCCTCATGACTCGGCGGTCGTGGACTCTGCTCTCAAGAGGGCACGGAGTTCAAGGGATACCGCCTCGGCGCCCCCGGGACGGGAGTCTCGCACTCTGGACTCTTGTGGGAGGAAGGCCTACCAATCTTCCATGCTCGTGACCCGCATCCAGTCGTACCAGCTCTACACGAGCATCCACATGCGGAACAATGTGAAGCAACTGGCGGACCTGGTCGATAAGCTCCCTCCGGAGCAGTCCAGGCCTTTTCAGGAGGTGGTCAGGCAGCTGAAGGCGTGCAGAAAGTTCCTGTCCAGGGGTATATATGACACCTGTGATGTGGCATCACAAGCTGCGGCCCAAGGTATAGTGATGCGCAGACTGTCCTGGCTGCGTGCCTCTGACCTGGACAACCGCACCCAGCAACGACTGGCGGATGTCCCTTGCCGGGGGGATAACATTTTCGGCGAGAAGGTCGAGCAGTTGGTGGACCAACTACACCAGCGGGAAACCGCCCTAGACAAGCTCTCCCACCGGGCGCCTTCAGCATCCACCTCTACAGGTGGACTTTTTCCCGGGCCCGGCAGGCTGCTCCCTACGCCTAAAGCAAGCATAGGTACACCCAGCCGGAGCGAAGGCCTTCTCAGGCACAGAGACAGTCCCAGCGCGCTCGTTCCCGTCAACAGCGTGCGCCCAAGCAGCCCCCTGCGCCTCCACAGCAAAAGCCGGGGACGGGCTTTTGACTGGATCCATGGGAACATAGCGGCCATCAAAGTGTCCGTACCGGACGGCCTGCCGGTCGGGGGGAGGTTGAAAGCTTTTCACCAAAGGTGGCCTCTGATAACCTCCGACCAGTGGGTTCTCCAAATAGTGCGGTGCGGATACGCCCTGAATTTGGCCTTCACTCCACCAAATTGCCCACCGGGAGCTCAGTCCTTCAGCTCCCATCACAAGCAGGTACTTGCAGAGGAACTCTCCGCCCTTCTCAGCGCCAATGCGGTCGAGCCCGTACCACCCGGGCAGGAAGGGCAGGGATTCTATTCCAGGTACTTCCTTGTGGAAAAGAAAACAGGGGGGATGCGCCCCATCCTAGACCTGAGAGGCCTGAACAAATACCTGGTCAAAGAGAAGTTCAGGATGCTTTCCTTGGGCACCCTTCTCCCCATGATTCAGAAAGACGATTGGCTATGCTCCCTGAATTTAAAGGACGCTTATACTCACATCCCGATACTGCCAGCTCACAGACAGTATCTCAGATTCCATCTGGGGACATGGCACTTTCAGTATTGTGTGCTGCCCTTTGGGCTCGCCTCTGCCCCACGGGTGTTCACGAAATGCCTCGTGGTGGTCGTGGCGTATCTACGCAAGCTGGGAGTGCACGTGTTCCCATATCTCGACGATTGGCTGGTCAAGAACACCTCGGAGGCAGGGGCTCTCCGGTCCATGCAGTGCACTATTCACCTCCTGGAGCTGCTGGGGTTTGTGATAAATTACCCAAAGTCCCATCTCCAGCCAGTCCAATCTCTGGAATTCATAGGAGCTCTGCTGAATTCACAGACGGCTCAGGCCTTTCTTCCCGAAGCGAGGGCCCACAACCTCCTGTCCCTCGCTTCCCAGACCAGAGCGTCTCAGCAGGTCACAGCTCGGCAGATGTTGAGACTCCTAGGTCATATGGCCTCTACAGTTCATGTGACTCCCATGGCTCATCTTCACATGAGATCTGCTCAATGGACCCTAGCTTCCCAGTGGTGTCAAGCCACCGGGAATCTAGAAGATGTCATCCGCCTGTCCCTCAGTTGTCGCAATTCGCTGCACTGGTGGACTCTTCGGACCAATTTGACCCTGGGACGTCCATTCAAAATTCCGCAGCCCACGAAAGTGCTGACGACGGATGCATCTCACCTGGGGTGGGGAGCTCATGTCGATGGGCTTCACACCCAGGGACTGTGGTCCCTCCAGGAACAGGATCTTCAGATCAACCTCCTGGAGCTCCGAGCGGTCTGGAACGCACTGAAGGCCTTCAGAGACCGGCTGTCCTATCAAATTATCCAAATTCGGACAGACAATCAGGTTGCAATGTATTACATCAACAAGCAGGGGGGCACCGGATCTCGCCCCCTGTGTCAGGAAGCCGTCGAGATGTGGCGTTGGGCCTGCCAGTTCGGCAAGCTTCTTCAAGCCACATACCTGGCAGGTGTAAACAACAGTCTGGCCGACAGACTGAGCAGAGTCATGCAACCGCACGAGTGGTCGCTCCATTCCAGAGTGGTACACAAGATCTTCCGAGAATGGGGAACTCCCTCGGTGGACCTTTTCGCCTCTCAGACCAACCACAAGCTGCCTCTGTTCTGTTCCAAACTACAGGCACGCGGCAGACTAGCGTCGGATGCCTTTCTCCTCCATTGGGGGACCGGCCTCCTGTATGCTTACCCTCCCATACCTTTGGTGGGGAAGACCTTACTGAAGCTCAAGCAAGACCACGGCACCATGATTCTGATAGCGCCCTTTTGGCCTCGTCAGATCTGGTTCCCTCTACTTCTGGAGTTGTCCTCCGAAGAACCATGGAGATTGGAGTGTTTTCCGACTCTCATTTTGCAGAACGACGGAGCGCTTCTGCACCCCAACCGTCAGTCTCTGGCTCTCACGGCCTGGATGTTGAGGGCGTAGACTTTGCTTCGTTGGGTCTGTCGGAGGGTGTCTCCCGCGTCTTGCTTGCCTCTAGAAAGGATTCCACTAAAAAGAGTTACTTTTTCAAGTGGAGGAGGTTTGTCGTTTGGTGTGAGAGCAAGGCCCTAGAACCTCGTTCTTGTCCTGCACAGAACCTGCTTGAATACCTTCTGCACTTATCAGAGTCTGGCCTCAAGACCAACTCAGTAAGGAATCACCTTAGTGCGATTAGTGCTTACCATCATCGTGTAGAGGGTAAAGCCATCTCTGGAGAGCCTTTAGTCGTTCGATTCATGAGAGGCTTGCTTTTGTCAAGGCCCCCTGTCAAGCCTCCTGCAGTGTCATGGGATCTCAACGTCGTCCTCACCCAGCTGATGAAACCTCCTTTTGAGCCACTGAATTCCTGCCATCTGAAGTACTTGACCTGGAAGGTCATTTTCTTGGTGGCAGTTACTTCAGCTCGTAGAGTCAGTGAGCTGCAAGCCCTGGTAGCTCATGCTCCGTACACTAAATTTCATCATAACAGAGTAGTGCTCCGTACTCACCCTAAGTTCCTGCCAAAGGTGGTGTCGGAGTTCCATCTTAACCAGTCAATTGTCTTGCCAACTTTCTTTCCCAGACCGCATACCCGCCCTGCTGAACGTCAGTTGCACACATTGGACTGCAAGCGAGCGTTGGCCTTCTATTTGGAGCGGACACAGCCCCACAGACAGTCCGCCCAATTGTTTGTTTCTTTTGACCCCAATAGGAAGGGGGTCGCTGTCGGGAAACGCACCATCTCCAATTGGCTAGCAGATTGCATTTCCTTCACTTATGCCCAGGCTGGGCTGGCTCTTGAGGGTCATGTCACGGCTCATAGTGTTAGACCCATGGCAGCGTCGGTGGCCCACTTGAAGTCAGCCACTATTGAAGAGATTTGCAAAGCTGCGACGTGGTCATCTGTCCACACATTCACATCTCATTACTGCCTACAGCAGGATATCCGACGCGACAGTCGGTTCGGGCAGTCGGTGCTGCAGATCTGTTTGGGGTTTGAATTCAACTCCACCCTCCAGGACCCGAATTTATTCTGGTCAGGCTGCACTCTCAGTTAGTTGTTCTTCGTAGGTCAATTTCTGTTATGCCCTCGCCGTTGCGAGGTTCAATTGACCTGGGTTCTTGTTTTGAGTGAGCCTGAGAGCTAGGGATACCCCAGTCGTGAGAACAAGCAGCCTGCTTGTCCTCGGAGAAAGCGAATGATACATACCTGTAGCAGGTGTTCTCCGAGGACGTTCTCACCTACCCACCCTCCTCCCCTTTGGAGTTGCGTTTTTCCTCATTCTTTTGCTTGTCATTCAACTGAGCGGGAACAGTCGCGCACGGGCGGGAAGATGGTCGCGTATGCGTGGTGGGCGTGCCCTGCGTGCGGGACCGCCCGCGAAGTTTTTGTTCCGGTTGGTGGGGGCTGCCGTGGACGTCAACCCAGTCGTGAGAACAATCAGCCTGCTGTCCTCGGAGAGCACCTGCTACAGGTATGTATCATTCGCTATACTGATGCAGGGCAGCTGTTGGGCAGACTACTTAGAAATCCATCATCAAGTGAATTCTTAGGCATTATTTTGTAGGAGCCCAAGAGACACTACTCATACTTATATAGACAGTGCGTGCCCACCCATATTAGCTCTGGGCCCACCCAAAATCTCAGGTCTGGCTACGCCACTGCAACTGCTCAATGCAAGAGACTTGGGAGGTCTGGGGTGCAAGAAGGGGGAAGAGATGGTAGACTGCGGGGGCCCTCTGGAGTGGTAGGGCCCAGGGCAACTGCCCTGTTTGCCCCCCCTAACGCCGGCCCTGCTTGTGACTCAAGGAAACTATGATCTAAAATTTCATAGG
The DNA here is from genome assembly GCF_901765095.1 of Microcaecilia unicolor. NCBI lineage: Eukaryota > Metazoa > Chordata > Amphibia > Gymnophiona > Siphonopidae > Microcaecilia > Microcaecilia unicolor. The sequence goes on from NC_044037.1 coordinate 70,896,973, forward strand.
GTCAATATTCTGTGTGAGTTAACCAGGTAGGAGCGGCTTTTACCTGTTTAGCCCATGCTGACTGGGTCTAGGTGAAATTCAGCAGCACTTCACTGGAGAGTGATGCTGAATATCAGGTCTAACCACCTCAGCACAATTCAGGTAGTGCCGGGGCAGTCTGGGGGCAGAACTAAGGCAAAGCCAGAAGTTATCCAGGCACTGCAGATATTCAGCACTGACACATTGTAACTATTTGGGCAAATTGGACCAGCTGAAAGACTGTCCTAAATTGCCCGGCCAGCTATTTAGGCACTAACGCTGAATATCAACGGTACCCGGCTAACTTCTGATAGTGGCATATCCATTCAAGATGAGTGTGTTTCGTAAGCACCCCCTGTCAGACCTTTTGCCCTCTGCAATTAAGGATAGGCGGGAGAATGCAAATAAACTGTCTGAAATCTCTCACTTCCCTTACCAGCAAAGCTCTGCAATTCCCTTCCCCCCTCCCCACGTACGCCTTCAAATCACTTCTGCTCCAGTCTTTGCCCGGGCAACAGCAGCGGTACTAATAGGCTGCCTGCGCCTACACCAGAACTTTCTCTCACTGTGAACCGGCCCTCCTCTTCTGGCACGACTTCCTGTTTTGTGAAGGGCAGGATGGTTCAGAGCAGTGGCGTAGCTACGTGGGGCCTGAGGGGGCCGGGGCCCCCGCAGATTCACCCCAGGACCCCCCTCCCGGCGAACCCGCCCCCGCCGCCGCCTACCTTTACTTTTGCTGGCGGGGGATCCCATTCCCCGCCAGCCGACGTCTTCTCAGTCCTTCCTGCACTTCAATTTGTTTGCTGACGTCCTGCACGTAATTATACGTGCAGGACGTCAGACTCAGAGAACAGTTCTGTTCTCTGAGTCTGACGTCCTGCACGTACAACGTGCAGGACGTCAGCAAACAAATTGAAGAGCGGGAAGCGACTAAGAAGAAGACGTCGGCTGGCGGGGAGTGGGATCCCCCGCCAGCAAAAGTAAAGGTAGGCTGCAGCGGCGGCGGGTTCGCGGCGGGAGGGGGGGCGGCAATGTCGGCGGTGGGGGGGGCAGCGCCGGGGGGGAGGGCTAAAATGTGCCCCCTCCCCCCGGGCTCGGACCCCTCTCCCACGGAAGGCTGGCTACGCCCCTGGTTCAGAGCGAGAGAAAGTCCCACTGCAGGTGCAGGCAGCCTGTGTGTGAGTGCCACTGCCGCTACCCAGGCAAGACTGGAGCAGAGGTGATTTGAAGTTACAGAGAGGGGAGGGTCACAGAGGCACCCCCAGTGAAAAATTCCTGGATACATTGCTGACTTCTGATGGCCACCAATGAACTGGATATTCAGGTGCCAGTAGCTGAGTATGGCCCAGCACTAAATATCCAGTTCTAAATCAGCTTGTGGCAGCCAGTGTTTGAAATTTTAAACACTGACTGCCACAGGCTAAATATTAACCAGACTATATATTGAAGTGGAAAGTAATTTGGATTGCTGGAGCAGAAAGTCAGGCCCCAAGCAATCCCTCATTTCTCTCCACCAAGACTAATGGTGTAATGCTGCAATGCCATTTTTACAGTTTAAGTGTTACAGTTAGAAGCACAAAGATGTGTGTGTGTTTTTTTGTTTTTAGGAAAGGAGTGCATGTGTAAGCTGTTTAGAAGTGTCTCCCCAACAGAAATGCACACAAACACATTCAGTAAAAAAGTACTTTTTATCCAGCACATCAAGCTCTCTTGATGTGTATTAATCAGCCCTACAGAGACTTTCTCTTACTGCTGATATTATCTTTACAGGAATTCTTCACATCCATGTTTTATTTTTTTGTTCTTTGCTTTTAGCAACCGCAGTCATTTGCCAGCATGTGTCCTGGGCATATTGGACCAGAAAAGAACACTTATTCCAGAGGCAAAGGCCATCAAACAGAAATGGGTATGAATTTTGATTCTAATTCTTCTGTAATTTTTCAAATTAGAAAACGGCAAAGTGAAGAGGGGTTTTTTTTTTTTTTTGGGGGGGGGGGGTGACAAGGTATAGCAAGAACAAAGAATTCATCATTTGTAATCACTCGGTCAGTCCTGTGCTTCTGTTCAGTCAGTAGTGAAGATCAGCCCTGATCTGCTGGAGGAGCTGCAGTGCTCCTGCACTGTGGGAACAATTCCATGTTCATTGTCAGTGGGTTTCTGCTAGAAAATTCCTGTGCTATGCTGAGACACCTAGAGGGGCATAATCGAAAGTTTTCCTGGGGACGTCCTCGCAGTACGGCTCCAGCAAGGGGCGGGGAAACCCGTATTATCGAAACAAGATGGACGTCCATCTTTCGTTTCGATAATACAGTCGGGGACGCCATAGGCGCCCGGTATAAGAGGCTTGGAGAGGCTAAGCCTCCCCCCTGCTGCAGCAGAATGGATCAGCTGTGGAGTCCAGCTGCTCTGAGGGGATTAAATTGTTGATTTACCTCCATCCTCACAGCAGGAGCTGCAGTGAAAGCCCTCTAGCAGTTGTAGAAATTGGTTTATGGTTTGTTTACCTTACTGCTGGGAAAGCAGGGGGGGTTGGCTGGAGGTGTCCTGGGTTGCCAGGGAGATGTTTAAGGAGGGTGACTTCCTGACCTGCACTGAGGACAGATAGCAGCAGAACGGATACTGGGCCAGCATGATCAGAAAAAGTCACCAGACAACAAAGGTAGAAAAGATCATTTTATTTTCATTATAGTGTTTGGAATATGTCCACTTTGAGAATCAGTTGCTCAACATTAAAAGTTTATATTTATTTACTTACTTATGGCATTTTATCCCACATTAAACATGAATTAGGGTGTTTTGTGGCTCTACATGAGAATTGTGATGATATGATCCCTTGTTTCATATTGTTGACAGTCTGTGTTTTCCTTATGGTTGGTATATTGGTGTATTAGGTCTGCCCAGTGTAATATTTATGGTACAGTAAGGTTCTGAGTGTGTTTTTGGACAAAGTTGTGCATAGTGTTTTGCAGTTGAGCGATTGTGGTTAGAATATGCTTTGAGCAACCACTTTATTCTTTGACATATGATACATATCTAATATCTAAATTTAATAAAAGGTATTAATTGTGACTTTTATTTTTATTTATTTATTTTTTCTGCGTGTTATCAGACAATTATGGATTTAAGCTCCACCCCTGGCCCCACCCCTAATCCCGCCCCCTTTAGCCTCCCCAAACAGTTGGGCCACCGATCGCCTATGGGGGATGCCCAAATCAGCAAATTTAGGTCGACCTTAAAGATGGTCGTCCCCAGCAGAGATGGTCGTTTCTGATTTTCAGCGATAATGGAAAACAAGGACGCCCATCTCAGAAACGACCAAATCCAAGCCATTTGGTTGTGGGAGGAGCCAGCATTCATAGTGCACTGGTCCCCCTGACATGCCAGGACACCAACTGGGTACCCTAGGGGGCACTGCAGTGGACTTCACAAATTGCTCCCAGGTACATATCTCCCTCACCTTCAGCCAGATGCACTAACTGAACTGAAAAAGCCCTTCCCTTACCGATCCCTTAATGATTCGGAAAGGAACGGGCATGCATGAAGGAAATCGCATGCAAATGAGCTGCTCGCTGTTAGCTCATTTGCACACGATTTCCTTCCTAAGGTGGGGAAAATGCAGAGCAGCCAAGCATTATGCATGGCTGCTCTGTGCATACCAAAGACGGCTTCATACATGCAGACAAGCTGCGTGTATAATAGCCGTCTACAACCTTAAATAAATTGCCTTCTACAACCTTAGAAAAACACAAGTCCAGGTGAAAACGTTCAAGTCAGGTACATCTTTTTTTTTTAAGAGTATGGGTGAAGGACGTACATCGCCATGCCTCCGTCCCTGTGACAGCAGTTGAGGATGTCCAAAATGTGGATGTTTCTGTGAGGAGGACATCCATGCCTTTGCTATGCCTCTGACATCCCCTTTATTTATTTGGAGCAGCAGTGGGATTTGAACTGGCCACCTCTGGATTATAAGACCAGTGCTCTAACCACTAGGCCACTCCTCCACTCCACTCCTTTGAAATTTGGCAGTTCAGGATGTCCAAAATGCCTTCGCTATGCCTCTGCTAACACACACATACCCCCCCAGGGACCTGCATACTGCTGCGATGGACCTGAGTATGACATTTCAGGCTGGCAAAAAAAGTTTTTAAAGTTGTTTTTTTCAGGGTGGGTGGGGGTTAGTGACCACTGGGGGAGTCAGGGGAGGTCATCACCGATTCCCTCCAGTGGTCATCTGGTCAGTTCGGGCACCTTTTTGAGGCTTGGTCGTAAGAAAAAATGGACCAAGTAAAGTTGCCCAAGTGCTCCTCAGGGACGCCCTTCTTTTTTCCACTATTGCTCGAGGACGCCCATCTGTTAGGCACACCCCAGTCCCACCTTCGCAACGCCTCTGACACGCCCCCAGGAAATTTGGTCGTCCCCACAATGGGAAGCAGTTGGGGACGCCCAAAATCGGCTTCGATTATGCCGATTTGGGCGACCCTGAGAGAAGGACGCCCATCTCCCGATTTGTTTCAAGAGATGGGCGCCCTTCTCTTTCGAAAATAAGCCTGCTAGTGATCACTTTGGTATATCACATAATTATTCCTGTTGTTTGCTTTCTTTTCCTAGTAAGAGTGTCATTCTAGCCTAAAGGTACTTTTCAGATCTACAAAGCTTGGCTATTCCATGTTGACTTAAGGAGGATTACTGTGTCTCAGCCACAGATGCCCACCATGTAGTACTATTATTCAATACCAAAATAGACCAAATGTGAATGTGCCTTCTCCCCTATCCCTTCCACCAGAAACAGACAGATCAGGCAGTGAAGCCTTTCTCCGTTGCTCAGAATTTTTCTGCATATTGTGCATCTTAATATGCACCAGCAACAATTTTTCTTTTCTTGTTTAGATAGAGGCGTGCAGATCCAGTCCTCCAATACAAAAGTAAATTAATCCATGACTGAGGCTAATTAACCAGCATATTCTCATTGAAATTAGCCCTTCTTTATTCACATGCATGATCAAACCTTTCAGACTGCTGATTTCCAAATGAAAGCATTTCTATCTTTTTATTAAGATTAAAAAAATGAAATTGTGGGGCCCGGTGTTCAGTCAGCAGCGCTCAGCGTTTTTACCACCGCCAGCATTATGCCCGGAAATTCAGTGCCAGGCCATGTCCAGGCTTTGGCATTGAATTTCTGGGTTTGCAGAACCAGCTATAGCATAGCCGGTTAAGCAGGGGCTTAGCTACATGGGGCCACGGGGGCCTGGGCCCCTGTAGATTTGGCCCTGGACCCCCCTGCCAATGACCCTCTTGCCCCTCCCCTCCCACCGTCAACCCGCCGTCGCCTTCTGCTACCTTTGCTGGCGGGGGACCCCAACCCCCGCCAGCCGAGGTCCTCTTCTTCCTTCGTTCTGTTTCTGAGTCTGACGTCCTGCACGTACAACGACTCAGAAACAGAACAAAGGAATGAAGAAGAGGACCTCGGCTGGTGGGGGTTGGGGTCCCCCGTCAGCAAAGGTAGGCGACGGCGGGAGAGGGTTGGCGGCAGGAGGGGGGTCGAGAGGATCGTCGGCAGGGGGAGGGGGTCGGCAATGGCGGGGGGGGGGTGTCGGCGGCGCCAGGGGGGCTAAAATGTGCTAGTAGAAGACTGCAATACTGGCTAGAGCAAATTAGTAATCTAATACAAGTGAACTCTAAAACCTATTGCTGGATCCTTAACTCTGGAACATTGAAGCTAAGTGCTTTTTTGATGTTGAAAGCTTAAAGCTCTTTGTGATATTATATTGAAAGCTAAGTGCTTTATTTGATATTGAGGAAACAAGTTTATTTTTCACAAAACCTGAGATTTGTAAGTCAGCAGTTTTTGCCCAATGATAGACACTGAACACTGAATACAACGTTATAAACTCCCCCCTCCCGCCAAAGCCATATTCAGCACTTAACCAGCTATGGGGCACTGTATAAAGATAGGACTGACTTTTAAGGGTTACCTTGGTCGGTTAAGCGCTGAATATCGGCACTTAACTTGCTAAGGGTTCTGTTTACTAAGCCGCGCTGTAGGAGCAAACACTTTTTAATGTGTGCTAAAAATTAGCACATGCTAATGCTAGAGACACCCATAGGAGTATAATGGGTGTCTCTATCATTAGCGCACACTAAAAAGTATGTGCGCCTACAGCATGGCTTAGTAAACAGGGCCCTAAGTGCTGACTCCGCACCTGGAATGCCCACAAAGTAGTTTTCAGTTAGGCGCTAACTGGACATTTTCAGCAGCACTAAATGATGCTGAAAATGAGTCATTAGCTCTGAACAGGTGATTTAATCGGTCATGAGCCATTTCTAGTCAGTTAAGTCACTTTGAATATCAACCTGGTAGTCTTTAAACAGAATAATCCCAGTATTTGTAATACTATGGATCCAAATGGTGTTTAAAAGAAGGTCATAGCCTTAAACTAAGAGCATCCCTTCCAGATTATTGTGAATTGGAAATATTGGAATTCATGAGCAATTTTAAGTCCATTAGAACTGGATATGTGCATATCTAGTTTTTGCAATATATATATATATATTTTTTTTTTTGGGGGGGGGGGGGGTTCTGTAAGTATTAATTAATGAGAGAACAAAAGGAAGATATCATTAATCAGAAGTTAAACAATGGATCAGTCCTTGAGCTTTTCAGTCAGTTGCCTTTGTTTACACTAAAGAGATTGACAGAGATGTCTGAAATGTAAAACTTTGGTGTGCTTTCTGATGGTAGGCTGCACCTCCTCACTCTTTCTTTTAGATGCACATGAGTGGGGGTTTTTTTGTTGTGTTTTTTAAACTCCTTGTTGATGAAACTTTATTTAGCAACAGTAAAGCAGAAAACATTGGTAGAAAATCTAAAATTCTTATAGTGGAGTTGCAAGTATTCTGAAATTGAATATCTTTCTCTTGGAGAGGTTTTCATACTCTCCTTCAATCTCTTCTGGATCATTTGAAGTTATCCACTGAGAGAGCAACTCTTTTCTTTCTCTCTCTCTCTCTATAAATATATATATATATATATATATATATATATATATATATATATATATATACACACACACACACCTATTTAGAGCTGGACCAGGCAAAGTCACCCTGTGCTGATAATAAACTGTGGAAGCAAACTCTTTATATTTGTCGTCACCCTGTGCTGATAATAAACTGTGGAAGCAAACTCTTTATATTTGTCATCTCCTCTAAAGTCCTTTCATGTGTTCTAATAATGTATTCTGTGTACACCTCGTTTCCTCTGTCTGATGTTTAAAATGAGCTTCTGTACCTGCAGCTCTTGTATCAGAAAAACATATCTAGAACTCGATAAAAGCAGAGAAGGGATCTTTTTATGGTCTCTCTCATGTTTCAGTGGCCTCTAAAGAGAAGAGTGTAAATGAGAGTGACATCTGGAGTGTGGAGGAGGTGCCAGAAGGATCAGAATGTGATGACACTTGGGATCCTAGAGAACAGCCAGAGTAAGTGTAACAGAGTAAAGGCTCCACTTGTGACAGTTGATTTTGTTAGGTACACAAGTGTTGGGGACAGTTCCACAGCCTCTACAATAGGGGAAGCCAAAGACTCAAGGAGAGTCCAAATGACAATGCAGCAGGCCCAAGTATGTCTCCTTCCCCAGGTTAAAAGTGAAAGGGGACAGACTCAGGAGTAACCTAAGGAAATACTTATTCACAGAAAGTACCTGAATTCAAGAAAGCTTGGGACAAGTACATAGGATCTAGAAGAGATAGTAGATGACAGAGATGGGCAGACTGGATAGGCCATATGGTCTTTATCTGCCTTCAGTTGTCAATTTTTCTATATTTCTAGGAGTCTCCCTTATAGCACAGGAAATTCTTACAGAATTCAGGAGCACTTAGCTGGTAGCCAAGAAACATAGTGCCAGCCATATTGAAAGCAGGAACATGCACACTAGGTGCTGGCTGACATCAAGGAAAGGCATTTGTGCAGCTGGAACTGAGCTTAAAGATGCCTTTGTTGAGAGATCTTTTTCCCTATATTTAGTAGGAGAGGAGGAAAGGGCCAGGGGCTTTACAGACTATGCAGCATGACTGGTATTGTATGAACTTATTATCTTCACAAAGATCAGTTTTAATTTTAGGCTCCCCCCACCCCACACCCCCAGAACTGTGAAATATTCCTAGACTTTTCTGCTTCTCCTTTTTATTATTTAGCCACATTTTTTATAAATATTAAATGTTGACATGGCTCAGATTACCATGAGAATTAAGATTCAGGATTTTGCTGGCTTTTACTGCTTTTTTTTTTTTTGTCAACAAGTAGGATTGAGTCAGGCACACAAATGGGTGATGTCATTCAGTACCACAATAAATGGAACAGCTTCTCCAGAGTTCAATTATGAACACTCACAACCCTTCCTTGACACAGTTGTCGCTTCACGCTCTTAGTTTAGTTTTTTTCTATTCCATCAAACAGATTCAAAAAAAGCTCTCCTGTTTAAAGAGGTTTTCACTTCTCCTTGAGTCCAATGGATACTTATTTCATTTCGTTAGTGTAGCCCTTCCCCTGCTCAAGGAAAACATCAAATTTGCTGACCAAAAAAAGACTTCACACCTGTGTTGAAAATATAGTCAAAACACGGTTCCAATCAATTTTAAAAGAAAAAGTAACTAGCAGAGTTGCCCAAGTGTCCACGTACTCTTATTGATGTTTCCAATAGTTCAGATATATTTAAACTATCCAGAGATACCATTTCTAAGTCACCTGCTTGCTGTTGACCCTTAGGTATCCGTTTTTTTGATGACGAATAATACATTTTACTCATTGGGGGAATAGCCTCAGATAGCAGTTCTTAAAACAAGTCTCTCACATCCTTCAGGCTGGCCGATGTCAGTGGTCCTCCTTGTTAACATCTGACCAGCATCTGTTTTCAGGAACCCCAGTCCACATTCGGGCAAGGCATCTGCAGAGGACCCCTTCACCTCTAGCACTTGAGGAGCAACGCCCTCCTGCAATGGTGAGCTCGCCGCTGCTAGATGCAGTGGAGTTCAGGCAGGCGGGCTGTGTGCACAAGGGCAATGGTGAGCTCGCCGCTGCTGGTTGCAGTGGAGTTCAGGCAGGTGAGCTGTGAGCACAAGGTTAGGGAGATCGCCTTTCCCCATCCAGCAAGAATGCCTCCCGTCTCATCTTGGATCGGCAGCGCAAATGTGAACTGGGTAATCAACGTCTGGAAGGACTGAAGAGGAACCGGCAAAGTTCCCTTCACCTTTCCCCTCCATTTCCCTATCACAAATTCCAGGAAAAAAGAACAAAGCAAAAGAATGCCAAGGTGAGTAGGAGCAGCCAGCCTCAATCATGCACTGGCAGCCATTTTGGTTCTCCCCAATTGCACAGTGATCGTCACTATGTTTCTAGCAGGGGGCACACTGGCAAAAAGTTTTAGTGTGAGAGCCAAGATTGTTGCTAAGACAAAGTAGATAGCACACTGAGTGGATGGATGAGGGTCGGCTTCCAGTGTTACAGCTGTCCTGAGGAGTTTCACTCTGATACACTCGGCCTGGCTGCCCAAGTGCATTCAGAGTAATTTATGTAACTAAGATAAAAATCTACCCCCCCCCCCCCCCACACACACACGTATACACACACACATTTTCTTTCCGTAAGCCCATAGCCCAGTTCCCCAACACTTTCTCCTCTATCTTCATCTCAGGTAGTCCCCATCCCCACCAGTCAGCCTTCACTATCCTGTCACCACTCCAGCTCCTTTAGTCTGTTTATGCTCCCAGTTTTTAAATTCTCCTATATTTTACTTCATAGATCTGTTCACAGTACCACTTGTGGAACAGCTGTTCTTTGTTTTTCTGGCACCACATGACCCTCAGCAAGTTTGTGCTGCTCAGGGCCCAATCTTCCACACTGTTGTCAGTCTTATAAGATTAATGAAGGAGTTTAGGCAACACATGGCTCAAATTTACAGAGAGCTGAATGGTACAGATAGGAAACAAAACAATTGTTATGGATGTAGTGCAAGTGGCAAGGCTCTGGAGAGGGGCCACACTTAGAGTCAATGGGAGCGTCCACCGGCTCCCAGCCTTGCAATGAAGAAGGACTGGAGTAATGCTTAGGCAGGTTTTTGGCATTTACACAGGTATGTGCGCACATGTGTGCCTATATGCCTTTATTCATTATGTGTGTCATTGGCCAAATGTCAGTAATGTACATATTTTCTCTTTTTGTGGGTGTGAGTGAGTGCTTGAATGAAGGTTAGGAAAAGTATATAGGCCATATTACAATTGGAGCCTCAAAAATGATTCCAGGAAATACAGGAAAGAAAGATTTAATAAATTATTTAAATCAGGTTGTTTTATTCAGTTGTTGTGACCAAAATTGAGCAGGTATGTGGTACTATTGCCAGGGCCAGCCCAATGGTATCTGATGCCCTAGATGAACCTTCAGCCGTGTTTGCCCTCCATCACCACCCAAGAGGCAGAACAAGAGCTTATAACCCCACCAGACTAGCATCTCCCATCTCCCCTTTCCTACCACCAACAGTCCAGCATCTCCCTTTTCCCTTCCTACCTCCCTCAGTCCAGCATCTCTCTTTTCCCTTCCTACCCCCTTTAGTCTAGCATCTCCATTTTCCCTTCCTACCTTCCCCAGTCCAGTGTCTCCCTTTTCCATTTTTTCTCCCCTTGGTCCAGCATCTCCTTTTTCCTTTCCTATTCTACCTCACTCCAGCATCTCACTTTTCCCTTGTTAACACACCTCCCAACAGCCAGTATCTCACTTTTCCTTTTTTCTGCACCTAACAGTCCAGCATCTACCCTTCCTCTCTCTACCACCCACCCATTCAATATGTCATCTCCCCTCCCCCTCCCCCCGCATCCATCATCCTTCCTTTTCCTTTCCTCCTACCAGGCATGCTGGTGCAGCTGCTACCCTCCCTCTTCCAGAGCCAAAGAGGAAATTGATTCAATTCTTGCACAGGGCCTAGATGCACAGGCCCATGTTCAAGTGCTGTGAAATCCCCCCCCCCCCCCCCCCCACTCCCAGAGGAAGTCCTGCTCGGTAGGGGATGGGACACGACAGCACTTGAGCACAGGCCCGCTCATCAAGGCCCTGTGCCAGCACTGATTCAACTTTCCTCTTTGGCTCTGAAAGTGGAAGGAAAGTGTCAGCAGCAGGAGGAGCACAAAAAGGGAGGAGATGAGCTTTAGTACTCCCACTCTACCTCCTCTGCCGCTCCCCCCCCCCCCCCCCCCCCACACACACACCCCAAACTTCTGCCACCCAAGGCAGATGCCTTGTTTGCCTAGTGGTTGGGCTGGCCCTAATTGTTGTTTCTTAAAATGACATCTAGAATCAACTAATCTCATGGGCTTCATTAAAAGAATATGAAACCAATAGCAGTAACTTTTTTCACAGATTGAACACCAGCCTGGCCTAGGTAATGTAACTGCCAAATAAATCAGTTACAAACTCTGAAATATGCAGTATCCATTAATGTGACTTGCAAGTCAGTCTGGGCCTTGCATTACTTTTGTACCCAGTGTACTTCTTTTCCTTTGTTCAGGATCATTCTGCCCGCTGTTCTTGCATTATTCTTGTGCTCAATATATTTATACCTCATTATATATGCATTATTCTTCTGCATAGTGTACTTCACATCTTTTATGTAATTGCCTCGTGCCTCACCCTAGGAAAAGGTGGACTATCAAATGAACATAAATAAATAAATTACAAGCAAACATAATTTAGGTATAGTGAATTACTTTGTGGAGAACATCAGTCTGTAGTTTTCATTTTCTTAGCATTACTAGAAGATTGATATCGAAAGAAAAAATAGACGTTTTGGAGGATGTTCCATTATGGTTGCTGTCATATAAACATGGTTCTATGTATTCATTTTCTTGCATTTGTTACTCACCTTTCCAAAAAATAAATACATAAATAAACTCAAAGAGAGATACAAAGAATAATCAACAATGAATCCCATTAATGGGATATGGCCTAACTGGAAAGGTATGGAGGTCTACTGATTGTTTGCAAGGGTACGTATGTTTGTGGGGTTGATGCCATATTATTTGTAGAACAGAGTGGAAGAATAGCCCGAAGATTAGAATAGTAGGCTAAGAAACTGAAAAGCTGAGGTTCAAACCTTCATGATGCTCTTTGTGACCTTGGGCAAGTCATTTCACCCTGTCTTGCCTCAGGTAGAAACTTCAGAGCCCATCTACTTAGCTGCACTATGGCAATAGCACTTATTTGTAAGTAACATGGGAAATGTTAATGTAATACACGTTAAAAATAACAATAAACTGCAAGTTGCATTATTCACTTAGGGCCCTGTTTACTAAGCCACGTTATAAATGCTTTAGCGTTTTTAACATAGATTAACAATGTACACGCGTTAACCGTGTACGCGCCTACAATATCCCTATAGGCACCTACATGGTTAGTGCGCGTGTTAATTGTAGGTGCATTAAAAATGCTAACACGCCTTAGTAAACAGGGCCCTTAAAGTTACTACCTCAAGAGTTCCCTTATTTTGAAATGTAACACCTACTACTACTACTTCTTAACATTTCTAGAGCGCTACTAGGGTTACGCAGCGCTGTACAATTTAACAAAGAGAAACAGTCCCTGCTCAAAGAGCTTACAATCTAATAGACAAGTGAACGGTCGGTCCGATAGGGGCAGTCAAATTGGGGCAGTAATACCCCAAGACCACTTCTAAGGAACTGAAGTGCACCACTTTGAGTAAGGGGATTGTCAATGCTAGAGCAATTGGGGGTCATTCCTGCCCCACGTTAAATCTCAGGGGTGGTTACCTAAGAAGTGCTAGGAAAACTGGTTCGCTTGTTGAGTGTGTATAGAACTAAAATATCACACTGTGCTCCCTCAAATAGAAGAAATTATTTTAAAATTAATAAATATTTTCTCAGGGAGTAAAATCTTGATGCCCCTTGACTGTGGAGCCTAATGGGATGTCACATATTCTCACTCTCAGGTGGATTTTCGAAACAGAAGGATGCCCATCTTCCAACACAAATCGGGAGATGGATGTCCTTCTCTCAGGGTCGCCCAAATCGGCATAATGAAAAGCTGATTTTGAGCGTCCTCAACTGCGTTCCGTCTTGGGGACGACCAAAATTCACGGGAGCGTGTCGGTACCGTACCAAAGGTGGGACTGGGGCGTGATTTAGAGATGAGCGTCCTCGACTGATAATGGAAAAAAAGAAGGGCGTCCCTGACGAGCATTTGGACGACTTTACTTGGTCCATATTTTTCACGACCAAGCCTTGAAAAGGTGCCTGAACTGACCAGATGGCCACCGGAGGGAATCGGGGATGACCTCCCCTTACTCCCCAGTGGTCACCAATCCCCTCCCACCCAAAAAAAAAAAAATTTAAAAACATTTTTTGCCAGCTTCTATGCCAGCCTCAAATGTCATACCCAGCTCCATCACAGCAGTATGCAGGTCCCTGGAGCAGTTTTTAGTAGGTGCAGTGCACTTCAGGCAGGCAGACCCAGGCCCATCCCCCCTACCTGTTACAACCCCCCCCCCCCCCCCAAAAAAAAAAAACCCACTGTACCCACATGTAGGTGCCCCCCTTCACCCCTTAGGGCTATGGTAGTGGTGTACAGTTATAGGGAGTGGGTTTTGGGGGGTGGGGGTCTCAGCACCCAAGGTAAGGGAGCTATGCACCTGGGAGCAATTTGTGAAGTCCACTGCAGTGCGCCCTAGGGTGCCCGTTTGGTGTCCTGTGAGGGGGACCAGTGCACTATGAATGCTGGCTCCTCCCATGACCAAATAGCTTGGATTTGGTCATTTTTGAGATGGGCGTCCTGTTTCCATTATCGCCGAAAACTGGGGACAGCCATCTCAAAAACGACCTAAGGACGACCATTTCTAAGGTCGACCTAAATTTACTGATTTGGGTATCCCCGACCGTATTCTCGAAACGAAAGATGGACGCCCATCTTGTTTTGATAATACGGGTTGCCCCGCCCTTTTACGGGGCCGACTTGCAAAGATGCCCTCATGACAACTTGGGCGCCCCTTTCGATTATGCCCCTCTCTGTCTCAATTTTTCTGTTTGTGGAAGATTGAGAAGTGCCAGTGATTTCGCATCCTTTGTAGTTTCAAAAATTGCTTTTAAAAAAAAATTTCATTAAGTATTCTGTTTTTGATACTTAAGATCTGAAAATAAATAAATATATTTCTGGTTCTGGTTCTTTAGGAAATTTTAATGGACTTACAGATTTATCAAATCTAGTCTCAGAAGAGTTTCCAAATCTAAGGGGGCTTTTTCTAATGCTTAACATACATTATTTGCTGCACAGCCATAAGGAGCTTCAGTGGGAGAAGCAGGATTTTAACCTTGGCTTACTTGATTGTCATCCCTGTGCTTTAATCACTACGCTATGTCATTCTCAAACTAATCAGGGAACCGCTTTAGGAAATGCTTCATAAGAGAGTAAACATAATGAAAGGAAAATACTGAGACCTTTTGCCCCCCCCTCCCCCCCCCCCCCCCCCCCCCCCCCCGGTTTGAAAGTCTAGTATTTTACCACATTACTGTTGACTTTGACTCTGTCAGGTACGAGATTGTTTTCAAACAGCGTGTCGGGACAGAGGACATGTTCCTGGGAATGAGCAGAAAGGATGCGTCAACGGCTTGCTGTGAGGACATGCTGGTGAGTCAGAGCTGAACTTCTCTTTTACTCTTGGTTTAACCCTTACATGTTCATTATGGGGCCCTTTTACAAAGGCGCGATGAAAAATGGCCTGCGGTAGTGTAGGCGCATGTTTTGGGCGCTCGCAGAATCATTTTTCAGAGCAGCTGTAAAAAAGGCCTTTTTAAAATTTCTACTAAAAATGGATGTGCAGCAAAATAAAAATTGCTATGCGTCCATTTTGGGTCTGAGACCTTACTGCCAGCCATTGACCTAGCAGTAAAGTCTCACACATTAACCGGGCGGTAATGACCTACGTGCACCAAGTGCCACTTGGCGCGCGTCTGATACGCGTGGCAGAAAATAAAAATTGTTTTTCGGCCGCACGTATCGGACGCCTGCCAAAAATGAAATTAGCGCAAGAGCCACGCGGTAGCCGTGCGGTAACTCCTTTTTAGCACACGTTGGGCACTTGTAGACATGCGGCTTATTAAAAGGGCCCCTATGAACCCAAACTTCAGCCATTACACTGATTGGAATAAGTTAAATGCCACTGTGATGTTTAACCTAATCCATATTTTCAGCACCACTATCTGTATAGGCAGTGATGTTGAATGTGTAGATAGTGTGGTCACTATGCCAGCACTATCAGTTTCGTTTAGGTCTGATGTACAGCAGAGCTAAACTAAACTTAAAAATTGTTGGATCAAAATTCAAAGCCATGATCAATGTTTTCTTTATTAAATGTAATCATAAATGTAATTACCTAATCCCTTATTTGTCCTATGTGTCTGTTTTGAATAGATTTAAGCTCTGTCAAGCAGAGGTGCTTTTTTACATGCTATAGAAATGATAAGTAATATTGGTAGTAGTAATATATATTCTCCGAGGACAAGCAGGCTGCTTGTTCTCACTGATGGGTGACGTCCACGGCAGCCCCTCCAATCGGAAACTTCACTAGCAAAGTCCTTTGCTAGCCCTCGCGCGCCCGCGCGCACCGCGCATGCGCGGCCGTCTTCCCGCCCGAAACCGGCTCGAGCCGGCCAGTCTTCTTTTGTCCGCACTCGGTACGGTCGTGTTTTCGCCGTGTCGAGCCCCGGAAAGTCGACCTCGCGCGTCCAATTTGTTTTGAACGTGTTTTTTTCCTTCGGGAAAGCTTTGTCCTAGTCGGGAAGTGCTCCGGAAACCCCCCGCCGGGTTTCGTGTAAATCCTCCCCGTACTTCCAGCTTTTTTGCCCCGGTAAGTTTTCTTTCGTCGTCGGGGTAGGCCTCTTTTCGGCCTCGGTCGAGATTTTTTCTCCCTCTAAATTTGGTGCTTCAAATTTCGCCATTTCGGCTTTTGATTTCGCCGGCGTGATTTTTCCGCCCATGACATCGAAGCCTTCCAGCGGCTTCAAGAAGTGCACCCAGTGCGCCCGGGTTATCTCGCTCACTGATCGACACTCGTCGTGTCTTCAGTGTCTGGGGGCCGAGCACCGCCCTCAGAACTGCAGTCTGTGTTCCCTGCTTCAAAGGCGGACTCAGGTAGCGAGACTAGCCCAGTGGAACGTGTTGTTCTCGGGCTCTTCGTCGGCATCGGCACCGGGATCTTCGAGTGCATCGACGTCGTCAGCGTCCAGACCATCTTCCTCGGCCGCCCCTGCATCGAGTGCATCGAGGCATCGGGCCTCTGCATCGGCGCCGAGACATCGGATAGCTGCATCGACGTCGGTGGTACCAGGACCTCGTCTGCTGATGTCGTCGGACGGTGGTGCATCGGGTGGAGTGCAGGTGAGGTCTGTCCATTCCCCTGCTGGTGGCGGTGAGCCCTCGGGTGGGTCTCCGCCTACCCTGAGGGCTCCTGCGGTACAGCCCCCCCGAGATCGACCTTCTTCAGTCTCGGCCCCGAGGAAGCGACGGATGGATTCGACGTCCTCCTCGTCGGTGCCGGGGAGCTCCGGTGACATGCTTCGGAAGAAATCGAAGAAGCATCGACACCGGTCTCCTCCCCGTGTCGGCACCGAGAGCTCTGGGTCGCCGAGGGATTCGGCACCCAGCAGGCATCGGCACCGAGAGGACCGCTCACCCTCTGTTCAGGAGGTGTCGATGCGCTCCGCTCTGGACAGCCCGGAACAGCCTCCACGCCCGGAACAGGTACTGACGTCGACGCCTGCATCGACCTCTCAGCCTTTCTCTGCAGCCGCTCTAAACGAGAGCCTCCGGGCCATTCTCCCAGAGATTCTGGGAGAGCTGTTGCGCCCTACCCCTCCGGTACCGGCGGTGCTTGCGCCACCGGTACCGTCGAGCGTGGCGCCGGCTGGCCCATCGCCCAGGTTGAGGTCCCCGACGTCGGTACCGCGTGCGGTACCGACCGCGGCCACCTCCCAGGAAGGCTCCCCGACTACGTCGGCGGAGGGAGCTTCGCCGATGCGGGCGAGGGAGTCTACCTCTCGACGCCCCCATCGTGGACGGGGTTCCACGGAGTCGAGCAGGGCGAGGTTGCAGACACAGGTCCGTGAACTTGTGTCTGACACCGAGGGTGAGGCCTCGTGGGAGGAAGAGGAAGATCCCAGATATTTCTCTGACGAGGAGTCTGAGGGTCTTCCGTCTGATCCCACTCCCTCTCCTGAGAGACAGCTTTCTCCTCCCGAGAGTCTGTCTTTTGCCTCCTTTGTCCGGGAGATGTCTACGGCCATCCCCTTCCCGGTGGTTGTGGAGGACGAGCCCAGGGCTGAAATGTTTGAGCTCCTGGACTATCCTTCTCCACCTAAGGAAGCGTCCACTGTTCCCTTGCACCATGTCCTGAAGAAGACATTGCTTGCGAACTGGACCAAGCCATTAACTAATCCCCACATTCCCAAGAAGATCGAGTCCCAGTACCGGATCCATGGGGACCCAGAGCTGATGCGCACTCAGTTGCCTCATGACTCTGGAGTTGTGGATTTGGCCCTAAAGAAGGCTAAGAGTTCTAGGGAACATGCTTCGGCGCCCCCGGGCAAGGACGCTAGAACCTTAGACTCCTTTGGGAGGAAGGCCTACCATTCCTCTATGCTCGTGTCCAAGATCCAGTCTTACCAGCTCTACACGAGCATACACATGCGGAATAATGTGCGGCAGTTGGCGGGCTTGGTTGATGCTCTTCCCCCTGAGCAAGCCAAGCCTTTTCAGGAGGTGGTCAGGCAGCTGAAGGCGTGCAGAAAATTCCTGGCCAGAGGAGTTTATGACACTTTTGATGTTGCGTCCAGGGCCGCTGCTCAAGGTGTGGTGATGCGCAGGCTCTCATGGCTGCGTGCCGCCGACCTGGAGAATAGAATCCAGCAGCGGATTGCGGACTCGCCTTGCCGTGCGGATAACATTTTTGGCGAAAAAGTCGAGCAGGTGGTAGAGTCTCTCCACCAGCGGGACACCGCATTCGACAAGTTCGCCCGCCGGCAGCCTTCAGCTTCTACCTCTACAGGTAGCTACTGGGGTTTGTGATAAATTACCCAAAGTCCCATCTTCTCCCAGTGCAGAAACTCGAATTCATCGGAGCCCTGCTGGATTCTCGGACGGCTCGCGCCTATCTCCCAGAGGCGAGGGCCAACAACTTGTTGTCCCTCGTCTCGCGGGTGCGAGCGTCCCAGCAGATCACAGCTCGGCAGATGTTGAGATTGCTGGGCCACATGGCTTCCACAGTTCATGTGACTCCCATGGCCCGCCTTCACATGAGATCTGCTCAATGGACCCTAGCCTCCCAGTGGTATCAGGCCGCCGGGGGTCTAGAGGACGTGATCCACCTGTCCACGAGTTTTCTCGAATCCCTGTATTGGTGGACGATTTGCTCCAATTTGACTCTGGGACGTCCCTTCCAAATTCCTCAGCCTCAAAAAGTGCTGACCACGGATGCGTCTCTCCTGGGATGGGGAGCTCATGTCGATGGGCTTCACACCCAAGGAAGGTGGTCCCTCCAAGAAAGCGATCTACAGATCAATCTTCTGGAGTTGCGAGCGATCTGGAACGCTCTGAAGGCTTTCAGAGATCGGCTGTCCCACCAAATTATCCACCAGCGGGACACCGCATTCGACAAGTTCGCCCGCCGGCAGCCTTCAGCTTCTACCTCTACAGGTAGACGATTTTTCGGGGGAAGGAAGACTGTTCCCTATACTTCTGGCAAGCGTAGGTACAATCCTCCTTCCCGACAGCCTGCGGCCCAGGCTAAGCCCCAGCGCGCTCGCTCTCGTCAGCAGCGTGCGAATCAGCAAGGCCCCGCGGCTCCCCAGCAAAAGCAAGGGGCGAGCTTTTGACTGGCTCCAGCAGAGCATAGCCGACATCCAAGTGTCAGTGCCGGGCGACCTGCCTGTCGGAGGGAGGTTGAAAGCTTTTCATCAAAGGTGGCCTCTCATAACCTCCGATCAGTGGGTTCTCCAAATAGTCCGGCAAGGATACACCCTCAATTTGGCCTCACAACCTCCAAATTGTCCACCGGGAGCTCAGTCCTACAGCTTCCAGCACAAGCAGGTACTTGCAGAGGAACTCTCCGCCCTTCTCAGCGCCAATGCGGTCGAGCCCGTGCCATCCGGGCAAGAAGGGCTGGGGTTCTATTCCAGGTACTTCCTTGTGGAAAAGAAAACAGGGGGGATGCGTCCCATCCTAGACCTAAGGGCCCTGAACAAATATCTCGTAAAAGAAAAGTTCAGGATGCTTTCCCTGGGCACCCTTCTCCCCATGATTCAGCAAAACGATTGGCTATGCTCTCTGGACTTGAAGGATGCCTACACACACATCCCGATACTGCCAGCTCACAGACAGTATCTGCGATTTCAGCTGGGCACACGCCACTTCCAGTACTGTGTGCTACCCTTTGGGCTCGCCTCTGCGCCCAGGGTGTTCACAAAGTGCCTAGCTGTGGTAGCAGCGGCGCTTCGCAGGCTGGGGGTGCACGTGTTCCCATATCTCGACGATTGGCTGGTGAAGAACACATCCGAGGCAGGAGCCCTGCAGTCCATGCAGATGACTATTCGCCTCCTGGAGCTACTGGGGTTTGTGATAAATTACCCAAAGTCCCATCTTCTCCCAGTGCAGAAACTCGAATTCATCGGAGCCCTGCTGGATTCTCGGACGGCTCGCGCCTATCTCCCAGAGGCGAGGGCCAACAACTTGTTGTCCCTCGTCTCGCGGGTGCGAGCGTCCCAGCAGATCACAGCTCGGCAGATGTTGAGATTGCTGGGCCACATGGCTTCCACAGTTCATGTGACTCCCATGGCCCGCCTTCACATGAGATCTGCTCAATGGACCCTAGCCTCCCAGTGGTATCAGGCCGCCGGGGGTCTAGAGGACGTGATCCACCTGTCCACGAGTTTTCTCGAATCCCTGTATTGGTGGACGATTTGCTCCAATTTGACTCTGGGACGTCCCTTCCAAATTCCTCAGCCTCAAAAAGTGCTGACCACGGATGCGTCTCTCCTGGGATGGGGAGCTCATGTCGATGGGCTTCACACCCAAGGAAGGTGGTCCCTCCAAGAAAGCGATCTACAGATCAATCTTCTGGAGTTGCGAGCGATCTGGAACGCTCTGAAGGCTTTCAGAGATCGGCTGTCCCACCAAATTATCCAAATTCAGACAGACAATCAGGTTGCCATGTACTATGTCAACAAGCAGGGGGGCACCGGATCTCGCCCCCTGTGTCAGGAAGCCGTCAGCATGTGGCTCTGGGCTCGCCGTCAAGGCATGGTGCTCCAAGCCACATATCTGGCAGGCGTAAACAACAGTCTGGCCGACAGGTTGAGCAGGATTATGCAACCTCACGAGTGGTCGCTCAATTCCCGTGTGGTGCGACAGATCTTCCAGGCGTGGGGCACCCCCCTGGTGGATCTCTTCGCATCTCAAGTGAACCACAAGGTCCCTCAGTTCTGTTCCAGGCTTCAGGCCCACGGCAGACTGGCGTCGGATGCCTTCCTCCTGGATTGGGGGGAAGGTCTGCTGTATGCTTATCCTCCCATTCCTCT
Source organism: Microcaecilia unicolor (assembly GCF_901765095.1). NCBI lineage: Eukaryota > Metazoa > Chordata > Amphibia > Gymnophiona > Siphonopidae > Microcaecilia > Microcaecilia unicolor. Next base: position 70,917,612 of record NC_044037.1, read on the forward strand.
GGTGGGGAAGACTTTGTTGAAACTCAAGCAAGACCGAGGCACCATGATTCTGATTGCTCCCTTTTGGCCGCGTCAGATCTGGTTCCCTCTTCTTCTGGAGTTATCCTCCGAAGAACCGTGGAGATTGGAGTGTTTTCCGACCCTCATCACGCAGGACGAAGGGGCCCTTCTGCATCCCAACCTCCAGTCCCTGGCTCTCACGGCCTGGATGTTGAGGGCGTAGACTTTGCCTCTTTGGGTCTGCCAGAGGGTGTCTCCCGCATCTTGCTTGCTTCCAGGAAAGACTCCACTAAGAGAAGTTACTTCTTTCATTGGAGGAGGTTTACCGTCTGGTGTGACAGCAAGGCCCTAGATCCTCGCTCTTGTCCTACACAGACCCTGCTTGAATACCTTCTCCACTTGTCTGAGTCTGGTCTGAAGACCAACTCCGTAAGGGTTCACCTTAGTGCAATCAGTGCATACCATTACCAAGTGGAAGGTAAGCCGATCTCAGGACAGCCTTTAGTTGTTCGCTTCATGAGAGGTTTGCTTTTGTCAAAGCCCCCTGTCAAGCCTCCTACAGTGTCATGGGATCTCAATGTCGTTCTCACCCAGCTGATGAAACCTCCTTTCGAGCCACTGAATTCCTGCCATCCGAAGTACTTGACCTGGAAGGTCATTTTCTTGGTGGCAGTTACCTCGGCTCATAGAGTCAGTGAGCTTCAGGCCCTGGTAGCCCAGGCCCCTTACACCAAATTTCATCACAACAGAGTAGTCCTCCGCACTCACCCTAAGTTTCTGCCAAAGGTTGTGTCGGAGTTCCATCTGAACCAGTCAATTGTCTTGCCAACATTCTTTCCCCGTCCTCATTCCTGCCCTGCTGAACGTCAGCTGCACACATTGGACTGCAAGAGAGCATTGGCCTTCTATCTGGAGCGGACACAGCCCCACAGACAGTCCGCCCAATTGTTTGTTTCTTTTGATCCCAACAAGAGGGGAGTGGCTGTAGGGAAACGCACCATATCCAATTGGCTAGCAGATTGCATTTCCTTCACTTACGCCCAGGCTGGGCTGGCTCTTGAGGGTCATGTCACGGCTCATAATGTTAGAGCCATGGCAGCGTCGGTAGCCCACTTGAAGTCAGCCACCATGGAGGAAATTTGCAAAGCTGCGACGTGGTCATCTGTCCACACATTCACATCTCATTACTGCCTGCAGCAGGATACCCGACGTGACAGTCGGTTCGGGCAGTCAGTTCTTCAGAACCTGTTTGGGCTTTAGGATCCAACTCCACCCCCCGAGGGCCCTGTTTGTTCTGTTCCAGGCTACACTCTCAGTTAGTTGGTAAATTTTTTAGGTCAATCTCAGTTATGTCCTCGCCGTTGCGAGGCCCAATTGACCAATGTTGTTGTTTTGAGTGAGCCTGGGGGCTAGGGATACCCCATCAGTGAGAACAAGCAGCCTGCTTGTCCTCGGAGAAAGCGAATGCTACATACCTGTAGAAGGTATTCTCCGAGGACAGCAGGCTGATTGTTCTCACAAACCCGCCCGCCTCCCCTTTGGAGTTGTGTCTTCCCTTGAAGTGTATTGTCTTGCTACATACTGGACTGGCCGGCTCGAGCCGGTTTCGGGCGGGAAGACGGCCGCGCATGCGCGGTGCGCGCGGGCGCGCGAGGGCTAGCAAAGGACTTTGCTAGTGAAGTTTCCGATTGGAGGGGCTGCCGTGGACGTCACCCATCAGTGAGAACAATCAGCCTGCTGTCCTCGGAGAATACCTTCTACAGGTATGTAGCATTCGCTTTCATAGCTGCTATCTGAATATTAAGCAATATTCAGCTGCTATCTGTATAGCTATGATTTTTAAAGTTAGGATAGCCATTTGTTATGTTATAACACGTATTATATCCCACCATATATCTTATTAGTTGAAGGCGGGTTACAATAAATAAGAAACCAGATCAAGCATTCTGGGAATTACAATAACAATTTCAACATATATCAACCAGTACAACCATTTAGACCTAGTTTGTGGGAACAAAAATATTTTCAGATTCTTTCTAAACCATATATAACATGGACAACATCACAAGGCCAAAGGAAGTGAATTCCATAATGAGGCCGTCTGATAGTAAAGCGACGCAGAAAAGTGTCTGATCAATTTTAGAGCAGCAGCACTGGGAAATTGAAGAATAAATTGGTTACATATATAAGATCTATGAAGAACTTTCACTAAATCCATCAATTACATTGCTGTTCTAAATTAATCCACATAGCTACTGGAGAGTTAGGAAGAACACCTACAGGTTGCTCTAGTGCCACCTTAGCACTTTCTGGATAGCGCTGGAATGATTTGTAAGAATTTTCAGTGGCAATATCCAGAGAGGGCAAGATTCAGTAAATGGTGAGCAGAAAAAATCAGCGCTAAGAACTATTCTATAAATGGCACTCCTCCATCGCGCCGATTCCCGGCTCAAATTTGAGTGTTAGCACAATGCTATAACACTGTGTGCAAATGTTCAGAATGCCCCTCACCCACCCATGCTCCTCCCCTAGCCATGCCCCCTTTTGATTTACATGCTATGAGATTTAGTCGCTCGATGTTATACAATAGTGCGCAGGCAGATGTGTGCACAAATCCAAATTAGTGCCAGTAAACTTTAATAATTGATAGTTAATGGCTTATTCACTCATTTGTTTGCGTACGCTTCTTGGATCTGCAGCCAAATATGGTCACCCAAATTTGTGCGCCATATATAGAATCCAAGGGAAAGTGCCACTGAAAATTCACAGGGAACTTATCTGTACAGCAGTTGCCGTACTGGGCTAGATTCAGTATATGGTTCAGAACAGTATTCTATAAAGGGCTGTCTGAGAGGGGCGCCCTCTATAAAATAGTGTGTAGCACCGGAATCCGTTCCCAACTTTGGGCATGAGCATTTATACCAACTGAAACCAAGTGTAAATCCCAGCACAGAAGATGACGGGGATCCTCTGAAGCCTGTAACACTGTGTGCATTTTAAGGGAACTGCCCGTGTTCCTCCCATCATTATGCCCCCCCTTTTCAGATCCATGTGGAAACACTTAGGCGCTATAACAGGGTGTGTAAGTGTACTTCTGCACAGGGGCATAGCTACGTTGGGGCATGGGCCCCTGTAGATTTGGCCCTGGCCCCCCTGCCGCCAACCCCTTCGACCCTCCCCTCCCGCCGCCAACCCTCCCCCACCGCCGCCATCGGGTACCTTTGCTGGCGGGGGTCCCCAACCCCTGCCAGCCAAAGTCCTCTTCTCCGGTGTGGCCACGTTGCTGATCTGCAAGGCTTCTGTTTCTGTGAATCTGATGTCCTGCACGTACAGACTCACAGAAACAGAAGCCTTGCAGATCAGCAACGTGGCCATGCCGAAGGAGAGGACTTCGGCTGCCGGGGGTTGGGGACCTTCACCAGCAAAGGTACCCAACAGCGGCGGCGGGAATGGGGGGTAGAAAGGGTTGGCGCTGGGGGGGGGGGTCAAAAATGGCGGGGGGGGCTAAAATATGCCCCCTCACCTCGGGCTCTGGACCCCCCCTCCTGCCGAAGTCTGGCTACGCCCCTGCTTCTGCATGATCTGCCATTTTTGGGCCATATCAGCACCTTGCTTCCATTATAATGCTTTTCTGTGCTGAAAAATCGGTGTGGAAATAGCATGTAACCCTAGGTGCCATACATAGAATTCCGAAGAATACAGATAAGTGCTTTTGGATATCAAAGAATAGATCTTTAGTGGATGAATATTGCCACTAATGGATTATTTTTGAGCCTGCCCTCATCTCTACCCCATACCCAGCCCCATCTTATAGCATTAGTATCAGGTTGTTCAGTCAAATATTTGAAAATACATGGATAAAGCATTCATCAGCTGCCAGTGAATCTAAAACTTCTTTTGAATAGTGAACTGTATTTTCTCACTCCTCTTTTTCAGAGGAAGCACATTTTCCACATCTTCGTTTCGTATGCAGTACCATCCTGGTTTTCAATACTGTCCTTCAGATTACTCAATTTGTAGGCCATGCTCACCTTCTGCCATTAGTTAACAATAAATGGCTAGTGACCCCATGCTCTGCTTAGAGTGATTAATGACCACTGTGCAATAGAGAACACAGACAGGTGACAAAGGGATGTCAACCTTATTTTCACAGGACACCTGCCTCAGAATACAGCTTGTTTAAGAAACACAAGTGAGAAAATATTATTTAATATAAAGGCATTTATTTGAAAAAAAAAAACAAAAGAACAAAAGATGTCAGTATAAGTGATGGCTATTTGCTATGTTATGAAATGACAATATTATCAGACATAGTAAATATAATATCTATTTAACTAGCCTGTTGCAGTAAGAACTTATTGCAATTTTTGTTATGTGAAATCAAGGATAAAATGTACTTTTTTATCTTGTCCTGATCACTGATGTATATGTTGTCAAAATATTGTATCTGCTATAGAGTAGGATGCAGAAGGTACAGTTCCTGCTCCAAGAAAAAGAATAATTCAGACTTCTCATTGCCAGGAGTAAGGATATTCTGATCCTATAATGGAATAAAGGATAAAGAATTTATATTTTAATAGCCATGAGAGGATTAAATAAGAGATTGGGTATTGTGGACAGACCTTGGGCCCTATTTACTATGCCATCATAAGAGCGCTAGCGTTTTTAGCACATGCTAATGATTAGCGTATGCTAAACGCTAAAGTCGCCCATAGGAACATATAGGTGGCTCTAGCATTTAGTGTACGCTAAAAGCGCTAGCATACCTTAATAAACAGGGCTCCTTGTGTCTTGGTAGTGGCCTCATCTACTGTAGTGCAAGAAGGCCTTACCCAGTAGTTTTGGTTGATGAGAGTATTTATTACCAGAATTTTGGGAGATACATGGGAAGAGGTATTAATCATGTGTAGGCTTATTGTTTGTTTTGGATTTAACCAAATATCCTGGTTTTTCCTGGTGGAATACTAAATTAAGGTAAAGAGTCACAGGTTTGTCTGTACAATTGGTATGCAGTCCTGGAGAGAGCCTAGAAAGGAACAAAGCAACTTCTCCCACTTTGCGTGGTTTTTTGTAATTTAGGGGTGCTTTTCAGTGGCATTCCAAGGGAGCGGTCCACTTCAGGTGCAGGCAATAAGGGGGTACATTGTATGCAAACAGCAATAGCTGGGAGAGGAGAGCAGCAGGAAACCAAGCCTGGCATAGGAGATGCAGCTACACAGACTCCAACACTGTGCTCCATCCCAAGCTGTACAGGCAGCAAACCTCACATAGCAGGCTTTAATTTCCAGTGCCTGAGTTTAGTGCAGTGCCAGCCTTGTGGTAGAAGTCACAACAGCCATTTTGTCAAGGCAGCCACTAGGGGTGATAGGGCGTGATGTTCACTGCTGCCCCATCACACCACTGGATCACCAGGAAATTTAGGTAGGCCGGGGGGAGGGGGCTATCCTTATTGTGGGATGTTGGGAGAGGGGTCTAGCCTTCTCTGGGGGATGGGGATTTTAACCTTGTTGGGAGGGGGGGTCTAGCCTTGTCAGGGAGGGTGTCTGGGCCTCACCATAGGGGAGGGGGGATTGGGACCAGAGCATTGGGTTTAGGGTCAGAGGAGCACAGGGCATCTTTTTATTTTATGCAGGTGCCAGCCAGTATTCAGTGCTGGCACCCACATAGCTAACTAGGTGAGTTTAGGACTGTTCAAAAGCGGGTCCTAAATTCGACCAGTTAGCTATGCGGATGCCAACACTGAATATTACTGTCATTCACCTAACTCCCAGCTCCTCCTCAGCTCTGACTCCTGGACCTCTTCTGACCTTCCCAATTCAAACATTGCTAGTCAGCGGTTAGGCAGCCACAAGTGATTTAAATCACTTTGAATATCGACTGACTTGTATTCTATAACAGCATCAAAGCACCCAGATATCATTATAGAATTTACACCCAGCGAACGGTATCGAGGGGCCTAAATTCTGACACCCAGTTATACAATTGTCCTCTGTATCCCAGAGTTAGAGGGGAAAAGTTCTATATGCAATGACCAATAGAAATGGTGTGAATAAAACAAAACTGTGAACATTTAATATGGATGCATTGAAATGTAATTTAATATTCATATTCAGTGCTATGCCCAAAAATGTAGCTTTGTTGCCCCCTTACAATGACAGATCTCTAGCAGCAGTTACTTCTAGCTCTGCATTAGTGTTTATGCTTTTAACAGTAAATATAACTTGTTTATTTCAGATTAAAATCAAACTGCCTGACACAAAGCTTGCAGATATTACTCTTGATGTCAGAGACAAGTTTCTTGATCTTCGAACCCCTAAAAAGTAAGTTGACCAGCATTTCTCTTTTACTGAGCTAACTGAGTCTTGGTTCTTAAACCAGCCATTGAAGATGCTACTGTTGTCTCTTCAGTGTCATTTTTTTATATATTCTGTTTGCCATAAATAATTTATGCTGATAAGAGGCCACTTTAGTCACTAATAAATGCAGTGAGATTATGACTATCTCAAAATTAACATTTCTTTCTGCTAATAAAAGTTTAACTCCACAAGAGCAGAAGAGCAAACCAAAACTGTATGCAAATAGGAGTCAGAGGTCAATAGTGATTTGCTTGGAAAAAATGACTAGGTTAGAAATTGCCATTCTCACAGTGGCACAAAGTATGCATAGACTTCATAGCATGTGGATTTTTGACTACATGGATAAAGAGGCATTCCTGTGGGCTTGTTTAAATCAGGGAAGGAAAATGGCACATGTACATTTGATTTTCAGATTTATGCATGCTGTTTTGCCCCTGCTGAACCACCCACAGAAATAGTAGAGGCTTTTCATGTGCATACTTTAGGGTACTAATTTCCAAAGAGAAACCAGGTGAGCAGCATCTCTTTGAAAAAAATTACATAACCCAGCCAATATTCAAAACCATTTAACTGGCCAGAATGGCACCTGGTCAGTCAAATGGCACTTAGCCAGCTATCTGGTGATATTCAACGGGAGATAGCTGGCTTAAGTTTTGCGGCCAAATCTGGCCTCGTCAATAGCAGATTTATCTTTGGCTGCTATAAATCTATATTTTCCTGTGGCTTTTCTTATTTAGGCACAAAATGGTGGAACACTCCTCCAAGAGAAATAAGGCATAATTATAACTACCTGTCCTTTTGCAGATCCCTAAAAACATTCCTGTTCATAAAATTTTTATTTCAAGTTACTAATCAATTTCAGTGTTTCCACTGACCATCATAACACTGCACTAGTTGTAAAAGTTTCTCTCGCTTTGTAATCTTCAAATCTCACTCATTGTAATTCAACTTTTGTAACGTATGCAAATCACATTGAACTGAAATTGTTTTTGGTTAATGTGGGATATAAGAGCCAATAAATAAACGTAGGTGGCCAGTGCTGAATATCAACTTGGCTGGCTATGTTCTTACTGGCCAAAGATAAACTGGACATTGAATACCGATCACTTGAAATAGCCTAACATTGAGTATCCAGGCTCAGCGTTGACCACGAGAGCCAGGCCGGCTGCCTCCTGCAGTCTGAATAGAGGGCCCAAAGTACACATGTTAAATACTTTGCAACTATGCAGTCTGTTTGCAGATTGCCTTTTAGCATGAAGTAAGCTCTGTCTGGACAATTCTGTAAGCTGGTGCCTAGAGGTCGTGCCACTTAGGTGTGTCAAAGGTGCCATTGATTGCAAGTTAGGCGCCTATATGCTCTAGGCGCTATTCTAAAGGTAGTGCCTGTGCCAGGCCACCTAACCTGAAGGGGACATAGATGTGGGTGGAGCATAGCCGTGTCTCCCAGTTAAATTACATGCATCACTTGGCGCACTTAGGCACGCTAGCATATGCCTGCCATTGACATGGCGTAAGAGGATGTGCTGAAACATAGATGCGCCATTGCCAACACGCTAGTATTGTATAATGGAATCTTGGTGCCCAAATGCAATTATAAAATTGTTGGTAAGCACACGGCATTGGGCACCGAAACTGAGGCACCAAATTTATAGAATTGCCCCTGTGATATTAATTGTTTATACTTATGTAAATAACCATGTGCTGAAAACATTTGGATTTTAGTAACTAAGGAAAAGGAATTTAGGATTTTATAATGCCTTTCATACAAGCTCTTTGCTCAATACTCGCCTTATAGCTGCCATTTGGTTCATGTGGAATAAGGAAACTAAAACTGCTCAAAAAGTTTATCTAATTAAGAGACACTGATGGGCCACATAGCCTGCTATGTGGCTTCCTACTGCTTGATGAACGAGGGAAAATGCATACGGAGCATGGCCCATGGAACTCTTTCTAACCTCTCTGCAAGTATTTGCATCTGTGTTGCTTCTATGTATGGCTCTGACTTGGAGGGGCAATTGAATGGCACAGTACTTGAACTGCATAGTGGTTTGGAAATAATAATAAAATGAAATCAAGAGTAATATTATGTCAAACAAATGTAACTGGCAATAGATTTCAAAGGATGGATTTTATAGTTTAACCACAGGATATCAGTGTCCAATAGCAACAACTAATTGCTGTGCTTCTCCATCACCAGTTGACAGTACCATAGGGGTAGATATGCAAAGTGATTTAAATAGCCAGAAATGGCTTATGGCCATTTAAACAGATTGTCCTGGGCTAACGTGGTATATTCAGTGGTACTTAACCATATAGTGCCACGGAAAATGTCCAGTTAGCGCCTAAGCAGCTACTTTGTGGGCATTCTGGGAGATGATTCAGCACTTAAGCAGGTTAAGTGCCGATATTAACTGGCTAAAGTCTTAAATAGGATTGCTTAAAACACAGTTCTATCTTTATACAGTTCACCATAAAGTGATAATTATCACACGTAACTGGCTATTTTTTATCCGATCATGTATTCCCAGATATTCAGTGCTGGAGTCCGGGCATAAAGCTGGTGGCGGTCAGCAAAACACTGATGGGCCGATTATCATAAGCCCTGCACTGTTCCAAACAGCGCTCTAAAAGTAGCACCGGAACAGTGTAGGGCTATAAGGCCCCTATGATCAAAACTAATAGCATGAAAATTTATGTGCGCTCTTAGCTCTGATCATAGGGGTACTTCCAAGGGAAGATTGTGCCTGGGCATGTGCCCAAGGCACAATCCTCCCACAGAAGTTGTTTGACAGGTCCAGGCTGTCAAAAACCTGGATCTGTCAAACAGCAGAAGAGGTTTGACAGTTCTGGTGGACTTCCAGGCCCCTCCCCCAAAGCACAAAAACCCTGGTGGTCCAGTGGGACCGCTAGCTTCCCACTCCCCCCCCCCCCCAAACACATCGTACAAAAACACCCTGGTGGTCTAATGGGACCGCTATCTATCTGCTCCCCTCCACCCCCGGCAGCCTACCTCTGTAGTGGTGGTAGTAGTTGAAGGAGAGAGGGACTAGCACTCCCTCCATCCTCTTCGGGGGCCTTCCCAAAATGGTGGCATCCTGCCCTGCCCGGTGTATCCTGGGATGCGCTGGGTGGAGCTTAACTCCAACATGAAATTGCTGATCTACTGTTAGTAATCTGTAACCTGTCATTAAAGTCGTCCGTAGTACCTGAAGATTGGAGGGTGGCCAATTTTTAAAAGGGTTACTGGGGGGGATCCTGGAAATTACAGACCGGTAAACCTGATGTCAGTGCTGGGCAAAATAGTGGAAACTATTATAAAGCATAAAATAACAGAACATATAATAAACATGGTTGCATGGGTTCAGCAAAGGGAAGTCTTGTCTCACCAATCTGCTTCAGTTCTTTCAAGATGTGAATAAATGTATGGATAAAGATGGGCTGGTTGATGTAGTGTATCTAGATTTTCAGAAAGCTTTTAACAAAGTTCCTCATGAGAGACTCCTGAGAAAATTAAAAAGTCATGCGTTAGGAGCCAATGTTCTGTTGTGGATTAGGAATTGGCAATTGGACAGAAAACAGAGGGTACGGTTAAATGGCAATTTCTCTCAATGGAGGAGGGTGAATAGTGGAATGCTGCAGGGATCTGTACTGGGACCGGTGCTATTTAACATATTTGTAAATGATCTGAAAATCAGAACGACGAGTGAGATGATTAAATTTACAGATGACACAAAACTATTCAAGGTTGTTAAAACACATGCGGACTGTGAAAAATTGCAGGAAGACCTTAGGAAATTGGAAGACTGGACATCTAAATGGCAGACGAAATTTAATGTGGACAAATGCAAAGTGATGCACATTGGGAAGAATAATCCGAATCTTAGTTAGCTGATGCTAGTGTCCACCTTGGGGATCAGCACACAAGAAAAATATCTAGGTATAGTTGTAGACAGCATGCTGAAATTTTCTGCACAGTGTGTGGCGGTGGCCAAAAAAGCAAACAGGATGCTAGGAATTATTAAGAAAGGAATGTTAAATAAGACCAAGAATACTATAATGCCTCTGTTTTGCTCCATGGTGCGACCTCACCTTGAGTATTGTGTTCATTTCTGGTTACTGTATCTCAAAAAAGATATAGTGGAATTAGAAAAGATTTAAAGAAGAGCGACCAAAATTATAAAGGGGATGGAACTTCTCCCGTATGAGGAAAGGCTAAAGAGATTAGGGCTCTTCAGCTTGGAAAAGAGACGGCTGAGGGGACACTCATTAAATTACATGGAAACACTTTTAAAACAAATAGGAGGAAATATTTTTTTACTCAGTGAATAGTTAAGCTCTGGAACTCTTTGCCGGAGAATGTAGTAATGGCAGTTAGCATATCTCGATTTTAAAAAAAGTTTGGACAAGTTACTGGAGGAAAAGTCCATAATCTGCTATTTAGACAGACATGGGGAAGGCACTGCTTGCCCTGGGATTGGTAGCATGGAATGTTGCTACTATTTGGGTTTCTGTCAGGTACTTGTGACCTGGATTGGCCACTGTTGGAAACAGGATACTGGGCTAGATGGACCATTGGTCTGACCCATTATGGCTATTCTTATGTTCTTATGTAAATGTAAAAAGAGGAAGGAGGAAGAAGATAGGCTGTTTTCAACCTGCTTGTGTTGAAGGACATCAACCATTTTGGCCAAATGTCTTTTTGCTTTTTGACATCAATCTTCCATGTTCATTTTCCAAAATACCTTTGAAGCCTGCCAGGAACTCCTAGTTCAGATGCAAAATTTTCATGACAGATGATCATAGTGTTTGGGAGCAGAACAAGAAACAGCTGGATGTATGAGCACAACATCAAAAGCTGTGCCGAAAGAGTTTGATCTACATTCACCAGGGAGTAGCTTTGATAATGATTGAGTAGTAGTTTGCAGGATTATATCCAATGCCAACTGTTTTAAGATCCATTTTAGCTGTTTTGCAGCCTCTGTGCTATCTGAACAGAGGCGTCTCAAGATTGTACTAGTGTCTGTGTGTGTCATTCTTTCAGTGACTAAGAGGCATATTTTCAAAGCACTTAGCCTTCCAAAGTTCCATAGGTTTCTATGGAACTTTGGAAGGCTAAGTGTTTTGAAAATATGCCTCTATGTGTGTTTTTCCTGGTTAAAACAGAGAGTTCAGATTCTGAGGGTGTATACGCAGAAAGTGGCTTCTGTTTTTGGAAGGTTTGGAAGTAATTAGCGGGAAAGAAATGTGCACACAGCACATTGATTTGTTAGCTATGCAGTTACAGAGGAGCAGAGACAGACAACTCATTTGAAGAATTGGTGCCTAAATGGAGGTAGCTGTGGAGCAGTATTTTAGAAAGAATGTCCAAGTCAGAGTATCACCAATAGACATCCATCTAGCATGTATTTTAGAACAGGATACAGCCTGTACTAATGGGCATCCATGTGCTGGAGACATCCAGCATGAACATCCATTTTACAAACTGAAAATTCCAAATTATGAATGGAGGAGAGCAAAGTTCATGGACATATGTGTGGCAGCATACAAATGCCCATGTTATAAAATGGCCACACAGACATCCATGCAGAGTAGAAGGGTAGCATAATGGGTAGAGCAGTGGCCTGAGACTCAGGAGACCCAGGTTCAAATCCCACCAGCTGTTTGATTTTTTTTTTCAATTGTGATCCCTCCAGAAACAGAAAAATACCTACTGTACCTGAATGTACACCACTTCAATAGTCTTCAAGTGTGTAGGTGTATTATACATTCAGGTACAATAGGTATTTTTCTGTTCCTGGAGGGCTGACAAAAAAAAAACAAACTTAAAGTGAGATGTAAGCCTGGGTCCTTTGTATCTTAGTCCACTGCACTAACCATTAGGCTACTCTTCAGACCTGCATGCTGCTCTGTTAAGAATGTCCATAGTACCTGAGGCTATCATAGAGCCTGGCATCCCTTGTCAGATTCACATTCAGGGGAGAGGGCGGAGGAACAGCAACCACTGGGGGATAAAGGAAGTGACATGCCTTAATCCCTCCAGTGAACAGCCGCTCAATGGAAGCACTTGCTGGACATGACAAGTACCATAACAACATCCATCTTTTTAGACATAGATGTCCCTTCCCCTTCTGTATTCGAAGTTGGACATCCATATTTTGACCCTTCCGTAGTCCCATCCAAAACACACCCAAATCAGTTCCCCATGCCATATGGATGTTTTGCAGTATTAGATGTCCATATCCTGCCTTTGTAAAATTGGGATTTGGACGTCCATGCAATCTGGACATCTGCCCCTGATATTCAAAGCTATTTAGCTGGCCAGACACAGCTGCTGATCTGTTAATTAGCATATTCACACCTAACTGCTGAATATTGTTGGTTAGCACCTAGCCGATTAGGTGCAGATATTCAGTGCTAAACTGGCTATGTTTAAGCTGTTAAAATAGGTTGCATAAATAGCAAGCCTATCTTTAACTGCTAAAAAGTTAACCAGTTAGCGCTGAATATCGAAATAACTAGTTAACTTTTTAGCAATTTATAAAACCCCAAATACATGATGCCAGTCACCAGAAACGGCCCAACATTGAATATCTGGTTTTAACACAGCCGGCGGACAGCAAAAGTACTGCCTGCCGCCAGTTGAATACCAGGCCCCTAAATGCAATAATCACCATAATGTAGGCATCTAATTGAAACAACCTATGTTAGTTTCTGTTTGTTTATCTTCTGTGTTATTTGTCTCTACTTTCCTTAAATCATGAAATCTAAAATAAAATTTGATTTAGTTTACTGCATTCTTTCTCTTGCTTACTTTTTTATGTAACATTTTGTGAAAACACCCTCATGTTCCACAGCTCATATCTGTGGGAGTAGTCCTCTATTCCTTCCTTTTACTATAAAAAAAAAAAAGAAATTGAAGGTAGTTGGTTCTAATGGTTAAATCCACCTACGGTGGATTCCAAAACCTGTCTATCTACAATTCATGAGATAAGTTTGAATGCATTGCCTCCACTGTTTGCCTATTTCTCTTATGCATCTTCATTATGGATATCCTGAAACCTGCCTGGATGGAGGGGGGGGGGGGGGTCCACAGAAGAGCTTTGGGAACCATTATTGTAGTACTTGAGGGAAACTCCTCCGACTTATCATTAAGTAGGTCATGTAACCCACTGCAGCTCTATAAGTGCTATGTTCAGAAAGCAAGAATTTCAAGTGCATAATTAAATTTGAGGAACACAAATAGATCTGTTAAAACTCATATCTTAAGTTACAAAGAACAAACTGAAACCTAGACTCTGTCAAGTCAAAGGGACTTATACATTTAGGACTAGATTCTATAAATGGAACCTAACAGATCGGTGCCAAAAAAATATCGCTTAGTGCTATTCTGTAAACCGTGCTTAAAGTTATGCGCGGTTTATAGAATAGCGCTTAGTGCCAGGAACCGCATTGAGGCACGACCATTTATACTAATGAAAACCTGGTGTACAACACCACACGTAAATTAGGCACGGATCCCCCTAATTCTTTAACAATGCACATAAATTGTAAAAGTGCCCTTGACCTGCCCATGCTCCTCCCATGGTCATGCCCCCTTTTCAGGTTCATGCACTAAAATGTATGCGCACCTCTTTATAGAATACATCTAAAAAGATGTGAGTGTAAATTCTAATTAAGGCCAATCAGTACCAATAATTGCCTGTTATTGCTATATTATCAGCATTGATTGGATTATTTAATGAAGTTGTCTGCGCCAATTGGACACATGCCAAAATTTACACGTGCAACTCAAAGCACCATATATACAATCTGGGGTTTAGAGTGTAATTCTATAAAGTGAGCCAAAATTTAGGCATCAAAATGTAGTATGCTGAGCGTGAATTCTATAATGGCATATGAACACCCAGATTCTGATACAGATTAGTAGTGTAAGTTGGCATTTATGTGCTTCTGCCATGTCCATAGCAGGCATAAATGCGTGCACCATAATATAGCACTTTAATGCATAAATGACAATCAGGCTTTTGTTCGAAAGAGAAGGGCGCCCATCTTTCGACACAAATCAGGAGATGGGCGTCCTTCTCTCAGGGTCGCCCTAATCGGCATAATCGAAAGCCAATTTTGGCCGTCCTCAACTGCTTTCCGTCGTGGGGACGACCAAAGTTCATGGGGGCGTATCGGAAATGTAGCGAAGGTGGGACTGGGGCATGCCTAACACATAGGCGTCCTCGACCGATAATGGTAAAAAGAAGGGCGTCCCTGATGAGCACTTGGGCGACTTTACTTGGTCCATTGTTTGTTACAACCAAGCCTCAAAAAGGTGCCCAAACTGACCAGATGACCACCGTAGGGAATCGGGGATGACCTCCCCTTACTCCCCCAGTGGTCACTAACCCCCTCCCACCCTAAAAAAAACTTTTTAAATATTTTTTGCCGGCCTCAAATGTCATACCCAGCTTCATCACAGCAGTATGCAGGTCCCTGGAGCAGTTTTAGTGGGCGCAGTGCACTTCAGGCCGGTGGACCCAGGCCCACCCCCCACCCCACACCTGTTACACTTGTGGTGGTAAATGTGAGTCATTCAAATCCCACCAGAAACCCACTGTACCCCCATGTAGGTGCCCCCCTTCACCCCTTAGGGCTATGGTAGTGGTGTACAGTTGTGGGGAGTGGGTTTGGGGGGAGTTTGGGGGGGCTCAGCATACAAGGTAAGGGAGCTATGCACCTGGGAGCAATTTGTAAAGTCCACTGCACTACGAATGCTGGCTCCTCCCATGACCAAATGGCTTGGATTTGGTCGTTTCTGAGGTGGGCATCTTTGGTTTCCATTATGGCCGAAAATCGGGGACGGCCATCTCTAGGGATGACCATCTCTAAGGTCTACCTAAATTTCGCGATGTGGGCGTCCCCAACTGTATTATCGAAACAAAATATAGATGCCCATCTTGTTTTGATAATACAGGTTTCCCCACCCCTTCGTGGGGACGTCCTGCGAGGACGTCCTCAGGAAAACTTGGGCGCCCCATTCGATTATGCCCCTCCACATTCTATAACCTACATGTGTAAATGTGGGATCCGCCCATGTGCCATCAAGCCTTGCCCATATGTAAATCCCCTCGCATTTACATGCTTAAGTACATAAGTATTGCCATACTGGGAAAGACCAAAGGTCCATCAAGCCCAGCATCCTGGTTCTAACAGTTACCAATCCAGGTCACAAATACCTGGCAAATCCCAAAAAAGTACAAAACATTGTATACTGCTTATCCCAGAAATTGTGGATTTTCCCCAAGTCCATTTAATAATGGTTTATGAACTTTTTCTTTAGGAAGCTGACCAAACCTTTTTTAAACTCCGCTAAGCTAACCGCCTTTACCACATTCTCTGGCAACAAATTCCACAGTTTAATTACACGTTGAGTGAAAAAACATTTTCTCCAATTTGTTTTAAATTTACTACTTTGTAGCTTCATTGTATGCCCCCTAGTCCTAATATTTTTGGAATGCATAAACAGACGCTTCACATCTGCCCGTTCCACTCCACTCATTATTTTATAGACCTCTATCATATCTCCCCTCAGCCGCCTTTTTTCCAAGCTGAAGAGCCGTAGCCACTTTAGCCTTTCCTCATAGGGAAATCGTCTCATCCCCTTATATTATAGAATGGTGCAGAGCATGTGTTACATTCAAATGTGTACGTGCTAGCATTCTATAATCTTAGCGCAAAAATGATGCTTATGTTTATGACTAAGGTTATAGAATTAGGGGGTTAGGGGACAAGTCTATAACTTAACACCTCCGTTTAGGTACCCAAAGGATGTGCTGTGAGAGCCTATTCACTAACAGTGATTCCCAAACCTGTCCTGGGGAAACCCCAACTAGTCAGGTTTTCAGGATATCCACAATGAATATTCTTGAGATAGATTTGTATACACTGCCTCCTTTGTATTCAACTCTATCTCATGCATATTCATATATTCTTAATAATTCCTGTTTGCTTTTTTGGCTGCTGCCATACACTAAGCAGAAGACTTCTACATGTCCACAGTGACAGCTATATCCTTTTCCTGGGTGGTGTCTCCTAATGGGGAACCTAGCTGTAATTTGGATGTTTCTTCCCTATGTTCCTCATGCGTAAATCTAAGCATAACTCCACTCACACTCTGCCCAAATGCCTCCTCGAGCATATCCACTCTATAAGTACGCACCAACTTGAACCACTTGTACTCTTAGATGTGACCTAATTTTTTAATAAGCCCTTACAACATGAATAAGGTTTATAAAATTAGCCTTTTAGTAGCCATCACTAAACATGTAAATCCCCTTTTAATTTTTCAGCAGTATCCAGATAGTGCTGGGGTTGAGTTAGGGCAGAACAAGGATGGAATACCCAACTATACAGATAGTGGTAATATATTATTTATTTATTTAAAATATTGATAACCCGTTCAATCCACAGTGTTCTAGGCGGTTTACAAACAAACATGCATAATAAAAAGCGATAACAAAACAAATATAAATACAAATCATTTAAACTTCTCCAAATAAACATTAACTATCCTGGCTCTTTTAGTGAAATTATTCATCACCATGCTTCTCTAAAATCCGTCAAATTATACAGCCATCAAAGATCATCTTAATCCCCTTAAACTTCTCTGAATAATACGATCTTTAGTTCTCACTTAAATTGATTACATTTCTTTGAAGGGGTGAACAAACGTGGATAAAGGCGAACCGGTTGATATTGTGTATCTGGATTTTCAAAAGGCGTTTGACAAAGTACCTCATGAAAGACTCCAGAAGAAATTAGAGAGTCATGGGATAGGAGGTAGTGTCCTATTGTGGATTAAAAACTGGTTAAAGGATAGAAAAGAGAGCGTAGGGTTAAATGATCAGTATTCTCAATGGAGAAGGGTAGATAGTGGGGTTCCTCAGGGGTCTGTGTTGGGATCGCTGCTTTTTAACATATTTATAAATGATTTAGAGATAGGATTAACTAGTGAGGTGATTAAATTTGCTAACGACACAAAGTTATTCAAAGTTGTTAAATCGCAAAAGTATTGTGAAAAATTACAAGAGGACTTTATGAGACTGGGAGACTGGGCATCGAAATGGCAGATGACGTTTAATGTGAGCAAGTGCAAAGTGATGCATATGGGAAAGAGGAACCCGAACTATAGCTACATAATGCAAATTCCACATTAGGAGTCACCGACCTAGAATGGGATCTCGGCGTCGTTGTTGATGATACGTTGAAATGCTCTGTTCAATGAGCTGCGGCAGCTAAGAAAGCAAATAGAATGTTAGGTATTATTAGGAAAGGAATGGAAAACAAAAATGAGGACATTATAATGCCTTTGTATCGGTCCATGGTTGCACCTCAAATATTGTGTTCAATTCTGGTCGCCGCATCTCAAAAAAGATATAGTGGAATTAGAAAAGGTACAGAGAAGGACGATGAAAATGATAAAGGGGATGGGACGACTTCCCTTTGAGGAAAGGCTGAAGCATCTAGGGCTCTTCAGCTTGGAGAAGAGATGGCAGAGGGGAGATATGATAGAGGTCTATAAAATAATGAGTGGAGTGGAACGGGTAGACGTGAATCATTTGTTTACTCTTTCCAAAAATACTAGGACTAGGGGGCATGCGATGAAGCTACAGAGTGGTAAATTTAAAATGAATCTGAGAAAATCTTTCTTCACTCAACATGTAATTAAACTCTGGAATTCATTGCCAGAGAATGTGGTAAAGGCGGTTAGCTTTGCGGGGTTTAAAAAGGGTCTGGACAGCTTCCTAAAGGAAAAGTCCATAGACCATTATTAAATTGACTTGGGAAAATCCACTGCTTATTTCTGTGAGAAGCATCATAAAATGTATTGAGCTTTTCTGAGATCTTGCCAGGTATTTGTGACCTGGATTGGCCACTGTTGGAAACAGGATACTGGGTGTGGCAATACTTATGTACTTATGATTTACAGGTGTTATAGATCTTATATTCACTGGCAAATCATTTCATAGTTTCGGCACCCAAACCTTAAAAGTTGACATTCAATATTCATCTAATTTAATGATATTCAATCGCTACCCATATAACTATGCAGTTTAATTTAGACCAGAAAAAAAGTTGCCTTAAATTAACCTGCATAGCTATAGGTACAGCAACTGAGTATCATTGCTATATGTATATTGAGCATCACAGCCTATCTGTATAGAAGCACTGAATATACATATTTTTTAACACCACAATTGGCATTTTTTTTAAAATAGCATTCCCCGCCACTATTGAATTTGACCCAATTATTTCTAAAATTATTTTTAACTGTATTGGTAATATTTGTCAGCAAAATATTTGTCTTTGCAAAATCATCTTCCTTGATGTATATTTTTAGAGTATGGGAAACTTGTCACTTGTCTTGTAACTATAGTGAGGATCTGATTGCTATACTGTTTCTTTTGTCTGACCTACCTTTCTTTTCTCTCTCTCTCTCTCTCTCTCTCTCTCTCTCTCTCTCTCTCTCTCTCTCTCTCTCTCTCTCAAAGCTTCTCTAGAATTATCTTGAACATGTTCAGTCTTTTAAAATAACAAAACCTCTTTTGCAATGCTAACAGCCTTGACATTTACACATTGGAAATAGGCAAGCCAAATGAAAGGGCAAAGTAAACAGATCTTAGGAATTTTATTACACAATATTAAATGAAAGGGAAATTTTCTTAAACCCTATCTCTTTTGAAGCCAGCATCTCACAAGTTATCATTCCTGCCTATTGGTGCCTTTTCTTTCTTTTGTATTTCTTCACAGATACTGTATATCTCTTGTTGAATCTGTTCTCAGACATACCAAGTCACACGCGTTTTGCATGTGATGCACACATTCGGCCCCATTCTCCAGCTCACACGCCAAAGCCTCTTCCTTTCATGCAGTGGCGAGTCTTTCCAGCTTTAGTCCTAGAGTCACCGTTTTTCTTCCATCCTGATCCGTTACTTTCTTTCTTCCCTCATTAACTTTTCCCAAGGATTCTTATTCCTATCTTCCAGTACATCACAGCTATGTGAATAAGTTTTGAGCCAGACCAGCAGCAGTGGTTACAGATAGCTCTCGTGGTACTTCTAACTTCCCACTCTTAGAAACACTATGAGAAGAATATCCACGCAAACTGGACTGCACTGTTGCTTTCCGGGAAAAACTGGGACAGCTTTTGTGCCACTCTCTGGATAATTAGGTCTTATGCCCATGTACCACCTCAGCAATTACCAGTTAGTATCAAGATGGTCTAAGGATTTTCTATGGCAGTATCCATAAAGAGCTGCTGAAAATCTATGGATACCACCAGATAAGGGAATTTATTCAGACAACAGCTGCTGTTATCTAAATAATTCCCTTAGAATATCGGTTCCATTGTTTTCTAGACAAGCTTTTGATTTTTGCTGATGCATCTGCTCTCTGCTTTCCTTTTTGATTGCATTCCAGGTTATTTTGCTCTTCCGCTTCCTGATTTATGAACCATTGCTTGTGTGGCTATTGTATTTTCAAGTTGATTACTCTTTTCTCCCTATTTTTGCTTTGTAATTGTAAACCACAATACACTAAGTGCATTAATAAGCTAAACTAGACATGGGCAGACTGGTTAAGAGAAGGTGAAGGGCAATGTGGAGGAGTGGCCTAGTGGTTAGAGCACTAGTCTTGCAATCCAGAGGTGGCCAGTTGAAAACTCACTGCTGCTGCTTGTGATCTTGGGCAAGTCACTTAACCCTCCATTGCCTCAGGTACAAACTTAAATTGTGAGCCCTCCTGGGACAGAGAAATATCCAGAGTACCTGAATGTAACTCACCTTGAGCTACTACTGAAAAAGGTGTGAGCAAAATCTAAATAAATTAGCACTTAGGGTTTTTAGAGTGTTACACATTTGCTTATTTCCGATCTGACGAAGAAGGGCAACCTTCGAAAGCTAATCAAGAAATGTATTATGTCCAATAAAAAAGGTATCCTCTTATTTTCTTTTCCACGTTTTATTTTGTTTGATTTCTATTGATAACCTTAGAGTGTTACAGAAATTGCATTGTATTAGATCCAATTTTAAGCCTGAGGTGTTTAGGATGATTGCACAGACACTGGTGGTAGCGCATATAGAGTATTGTAACATCATTTATATAGGCTGTAAAGATACGATTGTAAAGAAACTTCAAACCTTATTAAATATAACAGCTCGATTAATTTTTAAAGTAGCAAAATTTTGATAGAGTCACACCATTGTTGGTGCAATTGCACTGGTTGCCAGTGCAGGCACACATAGGGCCCTGTTTACTAAGTGGCGCTGTAAGTACGCTAGCATTTTTAGCGCATGCTAAAAATTAGCACGTGCTAATGCTAGAGACACCCATATATTCCTATGAGTGTCTCTAGCATTAGTGCACGCTAATTTTTAGCATGCACTAAAAACGCTAGTACACCTTAGTAAACATGGAACACTGATTTTAAATTATGTTCCTTGCTTTTTAAAATTGTGCATGGTGATGCTCCAGCTTTCATGACAGGTCTTATTTACTTATCAGTTAGAAATGCTTGCTCGGGATCTAGATGTTTTTTTAAATCTTCATTATCCAGATCCACTGAAGATAGGGTAGAAGAAATGTTTTTCCAATGTGTTTGCATATCAAGCTGCAAGTAATTGAAATGAGTTACCAGTAGAAATCAGAGCTCAAGATAATCATGCTGTGTTTTGTAAATTACTGAAGACTTTCTTATTCAGAAAGTATTTAGGTTAATTTCAGATTTGATATTTACCATTGCCTGTATGTTTTTATCTTTTTTGTAACGTTCCTGAGTTTTGCCTAGTTTTCTGATTGCGTAAGCCAGACTGAACTTTGATGGTATATGTGGCATATAAATGTCATGTAATAATAATAATACATGCACCATATAAAGCACATAGCTTATTGTATTTGCCATTTATGGGACACAGACTTCTATGGTCTGTGTCCCGCAAACGACAAAAGACTGAAAGAAGATTGGCAGCTCCAGTGTTGTGGATCACTTTATTGTCATGTGCTGCAAGTGATGGTGCTGTGCAGCTCAGGGGAGAGGGGAAAACATCTTCACTAGTAAGTTGAACACTATCAGCAATACTTGTGGATGATATGTGGTTTTAACCAAGACTCCTTCATGTTTGGCTGCCTATATGGCATTTAAGTATGGGTGACTGGGGCCCGCACGGAGTGGTGGGCATGGCTCTAGCCACCTTGTATGGCAGACTAGATGGACCATGCCGGTCTTTATCTGCTGTCATTTACTGTGTTACTGTACATTCTGTAAGTTATATGCACAAGCTGGAGGCATGTCTATAGCCTGCCCATGCTTCACCCACACATGGGCCCCTATTTAGTTAGATATTATTGCTTTTAGGTGCAACCTTATAGAATAGCACTTAAGCATACAGCTGCCAATGTTGGTGCCTCTCACATTTGTAAGTGGCGCGTACTTGCAGGTGCTGAGTTATAGAATTGGAGGGAGGAGGGAGCTGTAAAATTATCTGGATAGCAGCAATTTTTACCTGTTATCTAGATAAGCTATCCGTTTAGTTTAGGAATTGAGAGCTGCACTGAACATATGTATTAATCTAAACACCGGTACCAGCCTCTTAATTAAGCCTTTTACTGCCACTGCAAATATATATGCAGAATTTGCACCATTGCAGGCAGTGTGATTATTGCCCCCCAGAATGAGCTCTGGATGTTTGTGTACTGGATTCCAAAAGGTGCCAAGGTCTGTGTTCCCTGGTTATCAATGCAATTTCCATGCAGAATGTAGAGCAAAGAAGACGACAAATATAACATGTTAGAAACAGAGATTCTGATGGGTGATGTGATATCAGTAGAACATAAAGGGAAACATGTACTGTCACCTAGTTGACTGTAGTGTTCAGCACCCTGGGGCATACAACTTTCAAAGTACTGAGCAGTCATTCAGTTATGCAATTCTGTGATAAATTGCTTGCAACCTTTCTTTCCAGGGGAAATTATCCCCAGGTGTAATGGGGCTCTAATCCTCTTTGCACTGAGATGATCAGCATAAATAGGCTTTGATAAATTCTCCTTTTTTATTTTCCCAAGCTTCCACAACTTAGCATGGTTTTGATAAATGAGGGCCATTGTTTTCTACTTCTGGTCCACGTTCATTAGCAATAATTCTCTATAACTTAAGAACACAGAATTACCAAACTGGGTCAGATCAAAGGTCTTTCTACCCCAGCATCCTGTCTCTAACAGTAACAATCAGTAGTAAACCAGGTGACTCACATAAGAAAGAGAAGAGGTATAGAGTTGTCCATATTTTACCATATCCTTCCCATCTCTACCTATCATTGGTAGCAGCTGCATTGTATATAGATGGTATCCCTGACTTGCTAAATTGTCTATGGTTGATCTAGCTTCTATAAATTTGCCTAACCGCATTTTGAACAAATTGATATTTGCCACTACATTATCCTTTGATAGTGAATTGTGCAAGTTAAGTTTGGTTTAAAATAAATAAATCTAATATTTCAATAGATGAACTGCTGTCCGCCTTGAATGAATTCTTTCAAAAAAGGAGGTAAATAATCCTAATAAATAAAAATAAATAAATAAATAGTGCATGGCTATGTTACTGCCTGAGTCCTTACTGCCACCCAATGACCTAGTGGTAAGGGCTCATGCGCTACTTGCATGGTAAACATGCAGCATGCGCCAATGTGGCCACGCTGCAGGTTACCACCGGGAATGCCCCTCCCCCTCCCATGGTAGAAAATAGAAAATTATTTTCTACCGCAGGAAACAGCACGCGCCAACTTCAGAATTACTGCCAGGTGCCCATGATACCCCGGTGGTGGTGCCAGTTTGACGTGCGCTACCCACGCTCTAGCCCTACCACTACTTAGTAAAAGGGCCCCTAAATGCTTTAGGGGTCTTTTTACCAAGCTGCGGTAAAATGAGGTCTGCACTGTCAACAGAGTGTGTCTTTGATGTTCGCCGAGGCCCCCTTTTACCGCTGCGGGTAAAAGGCTGTCTTTTTTTTAGGAAAAGAAATGGCCATGCGGTAAGTAAAAAACACCACACGACCGTTTCGGGAGGAGCCCTTACCGCGACCCATTGATATGGCAGTAAGAGCTCCCGTGCCGGGAATGGCGTGTACTAGGAGTGAGAACTTCTGCTGGGCTCCTGCGGTAGCCTGATGGTAGTTCCATATTGGCATACGGTAAGCCCGCAGTCGGCTTACCGCTACTTCGTAAAAGGGCCCCATAGTGCATAACTGCAAGGGGGTGCACATGTGGGCGGGTCATGGGAGGGTTACACACTTACATGCAAAACTTATAGACTACTGTAAGCTGAATGCATACGTGCCAACATTTAGGTGCTAACATTTACACCTGCCTTTTGCATGGCGTAAGTGATGGTGTCTAAATGTTGTTATGCAAATGCTCTTATACTCGATTCTATAACAGAATGTGGGTGCCCAGATGCCATTATAGAATACTATGTTAGCATACAGATTTTGGGCACCTAACATTTAGTGCTCTGTCTGTTTTAGATGAGAAGGAGATAAACAGTTTGTCTTTGACTTGCCAACTGTGAAAGCCCCCGTCTCCCCTCGATGGACCAGTTTGCATAGCAGGGGAAGGGGGTGGCAAAGAGCAGCTGCAGTCAACTGGTAGTCACACTATCTCAAAGAACTGTCAGCGTGTACTTTTACCCCCAAGGAAGGTGGGCAGTTTTTAAATAGCCATTTACCCAGATAACTAGCCATGTACTTAGATAAATGACTTTAGAAAGAGGCCTCATCTATTTTTTAATATTTAACAATATGATAGCCAATTATGCATTTTTACAAGATTGTTCTGGGGGGACTGGTGTTGAGGTAATAATGGTTATTAAATTCATTATGAAAATCTTGGGGGAGGGCTAAAAGCTAATTGAGAAGGAGATTGAGGCTTAAGGTTGACCTAGGGTGTCATTGCAATTATATATGTTCTGCAAGTATTGCAAACCTTATTTCACCACTCCTACCTTCATTTGAAAAAGTTATGTAAAACAAAAGAGAATAAACAGCTGAGAAATGCAGTTTTTTTGAGTGCAAAGGCATCCACTGAGTAATAAAGAAAAAAAAGTCTGCCAATGAGAAGGGAATGTCGGTGTTCACTTTATGACATGATGGGATTGTCATAATTATTGCATGCGATGAGATTATGCTGCCCAAGCACTAAAATGATAAAAAGCAAAAGAAGTTTTCCTATTTCCCAAAATAAAATTCTGATAAAGTTAAGCTCATTTGTCATTTTTTTCTGGGATGATTCATTTCTCTTTGACTGTGAAGTTATATATGCTACCACGGTTTTCATTTTCTTCAGATGCAAACCTAGTGGGATCTCCTAAATATTATTCAAATTTTTACCTTTTTGACAGCAAAATGAATGTGGCTTGTACAGCACTTTTCATCTGCATTGTACAATTGTGCATCACTAGAGCCTTAAATCAAAAAGTGAAATGCAGTGATCAGTCACGAGGAATTGGCGCAGCATCACTGCTTGAATCAAGAGCAAATAGAGCACAGAAAAATCTGCTTTTTATCTGCATAGCCTTGTTTAAAATGAACTCACAATCCCCCCTACCGGTCACATCATATTTTGCTATTCCTCCCCTCCATCCTCACACATGCTGCTTTGTATAGATCTACAATTTCACACAGTTTTTTTTTCTTTTCCAGCAAGCTGGGACTGCACCTCCCTCACCCTGTGGACAGCAAAAATGGAAAAGCTCTCTTTGTATCAGAAAAGCAGATTCTGGAAATCACTTTACCCATGCAAAGGGAATTTGACTTAATAAATTTCGCTTGAGAATGGGAGTAGATTGAGTAAGAGAAAGGAGGTGTGAAATTTGGTCGATTCATAGTGTTTGTATGGCTGCCTATTGGTGCTTAATTCATTGGTAACAGTCAGTTCATGCAACCATACTGGCTAGTTCAACAATTGCCTCTCCAAATGCATGGTTGATTTGATTATACCATGCTACACTGCCTCAAGTAGAATGTAACACACCAGTTAACATGCATTAATGCACATTGATTCAAGTTTAGTATAGATAGACCCCTCTGAGAATAACAGTGAATGCAGTAAATCACGTTAACATGTGCTGATTACCACATGTGTTAATAAATAGAGCCCTTAGATTCTAAACCTTCTGGAGACAGGGAAATACTCTGCACACCTAAATATAACTCACTTCAATATATCTGAATTTAACTCACCTTGAGCTATTAGAAAAGGTGAGAGCTAAATCCAAGTAGAGGTCAATTAAGCTTCTGGAATGCAGGGTCAAAGACAAAAAAACAAATTAATTGGTCAAATCCAGATATTTTTAGAGCTTGGTGAAGGCACTTTGCAATATGACCAAAATTTGTGTTTCTTTTCTTCTTTGCGATCTGTTAAAATGATTTTAAAATAGTTGTTCCTGATTGTAATGAGTTATTTTAAGACAAGTTTTGTAAACTGAAAAGCATATGAATTAGAACACATGACTTGAAAAGCAGATGACTGCCTTTTTTTTTCCTGTTATGATCCAAAACTTGAATCATTTCAAGCAAATGATAGACAGTAAAAGTCAACAAACAAGTTGTAAACATTGTTTTTTTACTGGACTAACTTATTCAAGAGTAATTTTAAAAGAGGTCACCTAAGTATGAAGGCCATGTAAATGCCTATTTTGTCAAGACACATGGAGACAAAGTTTAGAAAGATCACATAGAGGGGAATTCAAATCTCCAAGTCAGGACATGTGGAATTCCCATATTATTTTACAAGAGTCTCTGCCAAACATAAAGCCTCTTGTAAAATAGGAGCAAGGTTGCATTTCCACACCCCTCCCTCTGTAGAAGGAGCAATGATTTTAGAAATCAGAATATGGGGGGAAATTTTACTTCCTCCCCTCCTCCCATAGCACTTTCTAAAAGTGCTGCTCCCTCTGCAAAAGACACAATCCTAGTATCGGCGTCCTTCACCCTGTTTCAAGCTTCCCTAACCCGCCCCCCCTCCCCCAACAACAAAGATGCCCCATGTAGCACAAACCCAATACATGGCAGCCTCTCCCAAACTCACCAAGGCCCTGAAAAATAGTCTTAGATCGCAAGACATTCCCACTCTTGACCCAGACCCTGGGCATTGCAGTGGTCCTTGATGTTGCAGGGTGGAACTGATGCCCATTATGTTCCACCTTGTGTCCTCTGTGTGTTCAAAATGGCCACCGAGACCTCTAACAGTAATATCACAGTATTATCACCTGAAGCCTGACCCCTATCAGTAATACTGCAGTATTACTTATAAAGATCTCAGTGAAGATATGGAGGACACAGAGCAGGAATGAATTGTTAATATGTGGCCTGGCTTCAGACCGACCACTGGAATAGTGGTGGGCAAAGCCACACAGCCAAAAACAACTGAAAAAGTACAGACTAGGCCAAATAACAAGCTAATGATTTCATATTAGAGAATCTGCAAAAGGCAGGTTTGAACAATGAGTCTTGACACCAACAGGTACAATTTTGTGATGGAATATAGCACCAATAATGATAGAATAATGGATAAAATGGTTTGGAAAATGAAGTTTGTATTTCTATAAAATGGCACACAGATCATAAAAATGGGTTGTGAAACTAGTATACTATTATTAAGACAGTTTGGAAACAATAAAAACAAGATGTTCAGGGTAACGGAAATGGTACAAGGTTTTGAAATAGCTAAAGCAAGAGATGTTTACGAATACGGAAAAGACAGTTGGGTACAGATGGACACCTGGCCGGAAAGGAAATGTTTCAAAATAACTAGAACAGGAAAGGAGAAGGTACAAGATGGTACAAATGAGCATCTGCCGGAAAAGGAAAAAAAATTGATACAGAGAGGTTGGGCAATGCCATTAACTTGTATTGAGATCTATGCCTATAAAAGAGATAACAATAAGACAGAAAGTTAGCAGTTTCACCAACACTTGACCAACAGCAGAAGCTCTATGCATTTGAATCCAGATCCTGTCAGATGTATGTATTAAATTGAAGACTTGATTTTGGTAAGAATAAACATAATCTTATTCCTTAAAACTATCCTTGTCTTTATTTCTACTGTTTATCTATCATTTAGTCCACACAGAGCGGACACTCACTTCCCCAACCGATTAGGATACATTACTCATAATATATGTGGGAACACAAATGGCCAAGGATTCACTTACATCCTAATAGACAGACAGCTTTCTTTATGGGAATGACTTTTAAACTTCGACTTCTGATGCCTCCCCAGAACAGACCCCCATGGGACTGGGTGACAATGGAGGTCAGGAAAACAATTCAGAATCTTCTGGATGAACTAAATCTCTTTAATCCTCCGTGTAGAGGAGTCCTTAAGGGGTCTGCAAAAGGGGGAAGCGGGTATTCCTAGGTGCAAGGAGGACCTTCAAGTTTACAGAATTCAGCTATTTCCATGTTGAATTGCTTTGGGACACACAGATTCAAAGGAGGTGTATTCTGGGCAGCCCAAACAAATATACATACTGGGCCTGAAACTCAGCTAGCAATGAACAGTGTTTCGATGACCGCCACTGGCATTAAACCTGGAAATTCAATACCAGGACATGACCAGACACCAGCATTGAATTTCTGGGTTTCTGGAGCCGGCTAACTCATAGCCAGTTAAGTACAATATTCAGCACTTAGGGCCTCTTTTACTAAACCACGTTAGCGATTCTTGCACGGCAAATGCAAGGCAGTCCATTTGAACTGAATGAGCTGCGTCGCATTTGCTGCGCTGGGAATCACTAGCACGGTTTAGTAAAAGAGGCCCTTAACTGGCTATGGGTTACTGCATAAAGATAGGACTGACTTTTATATGTGTCCTATTTATGTGGTTAACCTGGCCGGTTAAGTCCTGCATAACTGCACTTAACCAGACAAGTGCCGACTCCACCCCTAGAATGCCCCCAAAATAGCCAGTTATCATTTTGGTACTTAACCAGCTGAAAATTAGTGATTTAATTGGCCAGAACCCATTTATGGTTGGTTAAATTGCTTTGAATATTGACTCCATTGTTGAATTTTTCAATGGGAATACCTGTATATTAAAAATTTGCCCATCAACATTTTACACATGCTCCAAAGCTGACGTAAGTGTCAACTATGTGTCAAACCTGGGATCTTACACAGTGATTGAAGAGGCAATTGTGCCTATTTCTATGGTGTCTAACACCACCTCAAAATTCAAACAAAAGTTGTGTGTGCAAATCAATGAGCATAGCTGATTTGCACATACAACTTGATTGATTAATGAGACAATCATGCCCAGATGATTGAAAGCCCCACGCTGTTCCAAACAGCACTCTAAAAATAGTGCTGGAAAAGCACGTGGCTTTACCGCCTCTAAGATCAGAGATAATAGCTTGCAAATTTACGTGCGCTATTATCTCTGATCATAGGGTAAAGTGCAGGAGGATTGTGCCTGAGCGCACTTGTTTGACAGGTCTGGGCTGTCAAAAGCCCAGACCTGTCAAACACAGGGGCTGGAGGTCTGTGGGACCACCAAACTCCAAACAGCATGGCCCTGGTGGCCCAGTGCCCCCACCGACTCCCCCCCCCCCCATCCCTAGCCAGTGACACGGGGGCTGGAGGTGCAGTGGACCTCTAGTCCCCCGAACCCCCTGACACAAGTTCAGAGGGGTCTAGAGATCCAATGGATCTCCAACCCCCTAGCATCCCCCCCAGTAAAAGCCCTGGTGGCCCAGTGGGCCGCGAATCAAGCCCTCCCGACCTGGTGGTCTAGCGGCCCTCTTCCCCATTCCCTACCTTTGTTGGAAAAGGGAGGTAGACTCCCTCTTCTTCCAGCAGCACTGCCTTGAAAATGGTGGCACCCAGCCCTACCCAGTGCCACTAGACCACCAGATCAGGAGGTGGGGGGGGGAGATTGATTTGCTTTCCACTGGTCCACCAAGGCTTTTCTTGATTATGTGATGTAAATAGGACCAATCTGTGGTTGGATAAGTGAAAAGTCGGATAATACGGAAAACATTTGTAACCCCTCAAACAATGCATAAACAAAGGCATAGAGTTCACAATTTTGCGGTAAAAGGAGGGTCCCCGAGTTCAAAACTAATTGTCTCAGGTGTGAAACTTCCCTCTGTGCTATGCCAGAAAACAGGGAAGCCACGTTCTTCTTAACAGTGATGTGTTGATGTCCAGGGATCTGTGAGATATGCTGGATGGTTGGATCAGTGAAGGTGGGATAATCGAGACTGTACTGTACTGTTACGAGAATGTTACCTTTTCCCCACAACAAATTATTGTGACAAGTTTGTAATTAAATGTGGCACTATTATAAATGTATTAGTGATGCACAGTGATGCAGCAGAGATTTGCATTTTGGTTTGCATTCTACAATCCAGTTGGTGTTAACTGTTGTGCCTGAAACCAGCGCAAAATGGAAGAAACCCAGGAGTCAACTCATTCAGACTCATTGTACTAGAACTTCTGCCCCCCACCCCAAGCAAAAATATAAGTAATAAACTAATTTAATTCATCCAGTCCTATTCACTGATGTGGCCTACAGGGAGGAATACTCTGTTAAATTTGAAATTGTCCACTACTAATTCAGGGTTTTGGTCTTGGGATCCATTGAAAAGGATTTGGATTTAGTTCATGCCTTTCTTAGTAGTTCAAGACAAGTTACATTCAGGTACAGTAGGGTTAATTTATAGTCTGAGATGAAAACCTGCAACCTGCATTTTTTGTTGTACTCATGCCTGCATTGTGTCTTAAACAAGTACTAAACAATTGTACAAGTATGTAACATTGAACTGTGGCCTCATTTTTACATGCAAATATGAGTGCAGAGTAATTTCTTAAGGAGTGTTCAGTCTGGAAATAGGTGCATACAGTGCCACAGTTCCATAGAGACTAGGCTGAACTTTTTTGTGATGGTCTTTTTCTGGTACCATCAGTGGAACTGTGGACATGATTCACATGTTAAAAAATAAGAAATCAATATCTCTTTAAGGGGTCCATTTACTAAGTTACTACTACTACTTAGCATTTCTATAGCGCTGCCAGGGTTATGCAGCGCTGTACAAGTTTAACATGGGGAAGGACAGTCCCTGCTCAAAAGAGCTTACAATCTAAAGGTTACAAACTATGTAGTCAGTGTAGGTAACATGAATGGGGAGGGTGGTTAGGCGCCAAAAGCAAGGGAGAAGAGATGGGCTTTGAGTAAGGACTTGAAAATGGGGAAGGAGGGCGCATGGCATATGGGCTCTGGAAGTCTGTTCCAGGCATAAGGTGATGCGAGGCAGAAGGGGCGGAGTCTGGAGTTAGTGGTGGTGGAGAAGGGTACAGATAAGAGTGATTTGTCCTGAGAGCGGAGGTTACGGGTGGGAACATACGGGGAGAGGAGGGTAGAGAGGTAATGGGGGGCTGCAGATTGATTGCATTAAGCATGAATGTGCACCTAAGACAGATAAAAATGGAGTACTGTGGGATGCACTGAGGCGTCCTGCGATAACTTCCAAATGTGTGTGCGCTAATAGCGTGCTACAAATTTTTTTTTTTGAGGGGGCATATCATGGCAGAGAGTGGGTGTTCCTACACTAACCAGTTAGCACATCTACATTACTGCACACTAAGTGGTTAACACACAGATAACGCAGGAGATCTTACCACCTACAAAATGGGTGACGGTTAGTGCAGTAATTTTACAAAATGGCCGTGCACTAATGGCCATTAATGCAAAAAAATAGGAAATCATTTTTATTGCTGCAGTAAGAATGGCCTTAGTGTGCAGGAAAGACCAGTGTAAGGACACGCTAAGGCCATTTTATTTACCGCAGCTTAGTAAAAGGACCCCTAAGGTAGTAAACTAGAAGAATTTTTAGATAATCACTGACCAGGTCTCGTGTTTTATCTTTTCCTTTACTTTCTAGTACATTGGCGTTCCTTTTATTCTCATGATTGTACACTGCTCTGATGTTGCGAAAAATAAATAAATTGCATGCCATGTTGGAGACTCTGGTCTCTGCTGCTTGAGCCATCAGGGTTAGTGATGCAATGGAGGCACTGTTCACAGCCTCTGGTGGGGAGGGAATCTCATCACCCACTGCATACTGATAATATTTGATAGCCAGACTCAGACTGTATGATTACCAAGTTCTGGAAAGAGTTATAGCAAGTGGCCCCTGACCAAGCACTGCCATTACAATGGATAAACTCAGTAGATGTGAGGAAAGAGTTAAAGTAGGGGGGCGGAAGCCCTGGGTTGGCTAAATACAGGATCATGTAGCCCCCTAGCTGCCAGTTCTGATTTGAGCTAGAAAAGAGCAAGAGGAAACTATTGGACCAAGAAAATACCCCTCCTTTAGATCTGAATTTTATTTCATGATTGAGAAACTGTATATAGTTAGTTCACAAAGGTCTTCAGTCTTAGCTACTTCAATTATTATTAACCTGAGAATTACATAGGTATTGGTAAAACTATCCTTATCATAACCTCATGAACATATCACACCAAAACACGGAAAGCATAAATATACCAAAACTAACTGAGGAGCAAACTTGGAGATGGACATTTTTATAGGTATGTGCATGACTATAGAAGTGCACACAAATTTATTGCAAGATATATAAAATATAAATCATTATGGGGTCCTTTTACAAAGGCACTCTAGCATTTTTAGCACGTGCTAATAAGCACATGCTAAACAATAGAAATGCTCATATATTTTTGTGGGTGTCTCTAGCATTTAGCATATGCTAATCATTAGCACAAACTATAAATGCTAGCACACCCTTATAAAAGGACCTCAAAGTTATTAGGATAAGAAGAAAAGTACATCTTGAATAAGACCTAGAAAAGAAGAAAAAGAACCTGGAAACAATAAGGTCTATGTAGTATTACTGCTTTAAGGCTTTGTGACACTGCTTTGAAACCACTATCTAGATGCTTTGCCTCCATGAAATAGGCTAGCCATGCACCTAGTGATATACTTATGAGCCAGACTGATTCAGGGAATTCTGATCATCAAAAATACTCCATAGAACTCAGTACATTAAACACTGCTGGTCACAAATTTGTGAGGCTAGAAATTTTGCACTGCTGTATATCTGTACTTGTTACCAGGACTGGCGGGGGGGGGGGGGGGGGGGGGGGGGGGGACAAACAGGGCAGTTGCCCTGGGTCCCACAACTCCAGGGGGCCCCCGTGGGCCTGCATGTCCTTGCCATCTCTCTACCCCTGCCCAGCATCTCCCTCACCTTCCCGGTCTAACTTTAAAATGTTTTTTTTTTCTAGGCAGAGGGTTTCTGACGCGGGAGCTATTGAAACATGCTGCCTTCAGCAAAATTCAGCCGTCTCTGCTATCGCGGTCTGCCTAAGCAGAAACAGGAAGTAGTTGTGTTAGAAATGGGGTGGACCGCAGTGGCAGGGGAAGAGTGCCAATGATGCTGAATTTTGCCGAAGGCAGCATGTTTCAATCGTTCCCACGTCAGAAACCCTCCGCCTAGAAAAAAAAACATTTTTAAGTTAGACCGGAAAATGAGGGAGACACCGGAGCGGGGTGGAGAGAAGGGGAAGGCATGTGACCCACTGGGTCACCCTGGAACAGCTGTTTTTATACTAAACTGGTGGGGGGAAGGGTTCAAAAAGAGGGAGAGATGCTGGAACAAGGGTGGTGGGGGAAGGTGAAG
Organism: Microcaecilia unicolor; assembly: GCF_901765095.1. Taxonomy (NCBI): domain Eukaryota; kingdom Metazoa; phylum Chordata; class Amphibia; order Gymnophiona; family Siphonopidae; genus Microcaecilia; species Microcaecilia unicolor. The sequence goes on from NC_044037.1 coordinate 70,950,705, forward strand.
GAGAGGAAATAATGGGTTTGAAAACAAAAGAGAGGGAGAGAGATGGTGGATAATACCATGAAGGGAGTCAAGAGAAAGGAAGAGAAGTTGGCCTGAGTAGTGGAGGGAGGGGGGCAGAGATAGTGGATGGAAGGGCAGTTGGGAAGAGGCCTGGGGGTGGTGTGGAGGGAGGGAGAGAGATACTATATGGGAGGTAGTTGTGAAGAGAAAGGGAGAGATGGTGGACCCGGGGTAGTGGGGAAGGAAGGAGAGATGCTGAATGGGAGAGCATTCTGGAAGAAAGAGAAAGATACTGGAACTGAGGATGGGAGGGAGGGAAGAGAGAGGGAGAAATGAATCTGGGGGTGGAAGGGAGGGATAGATGCAGAACAATGTGATGGAGGAAAGAGATGCTACATCAAGGGGGAGGGAAGAACAGAAAAGAGAGGGAGAAATGTTGGACCACGGGGTGGGGCGAGAGAGGAGGAGAGATGGACCCATGGGGGGGTGGGAGGGAGAGAAAAGAGATGGAAAAGATGCTAGGGGTGGAGGGAAAGGGACAGGGAGATGTCAGGCAATGAGACTGAGCTGGGCCACAAGAGTGGAGAGAGGGAGAGGAGATTCTGGAAATGGTGGAACCATATGGGAGAAGTCAAAAGGGGTTAGCAAGAAGATGAGTGAAAGGAGAATAGTGAGTACAGAGGTAGAAATGTGATAATGAGGAATAGATGGAAGGAAACAGAAAGCTGGAAAAGGAGTGAGATAGAAAGTGGGAGAGCTGGGGACTGAGAAGAAGTGGATACTTTGATATGTAGCTGAAAATTAAAAAGACGGGTGTGTGAGAGAGTGAAATTTGAGTGGACAGAGGCAGAAAAAGGGGGGGGAGGAGGAAATAGCTGAAAGAGAAAAATCAATATGTTAGAGACAGGTGCAGTGAGGGAGTGAAATGAGAGAGAAGAGAGGAGAAAATAAGAATGGACAGCAGACACTGGAAAGAGAATTAGCAGAAGAGAGACAAGAAAGTAGAAAAAGAGAAATTGGAACCAAGATGATGGAAAAACAAAATGTCCAGACTCCTTATTAACTGGAGTATGTTAGCTTTGGGATATGTGCATCACAGATGGTTTCAGTATTGTATTCTGTTCCATAGCCAGATGGCTGATTTGGGGGAGGGAGGGGGCTTGAGGACAAAATGGGTAGGCACCAAAATGGGTAGGCACCAAATTTTCTCCCCACCCAAATGCAAAATATAAATACTTGAGCTGGCAGGGATCCCCCAAGCCCTGCCAACTGAAACCTCCTCCTCCAGTCTGGCAGCCAGAAATCTCCAAGCTCTGCAGTTGGTGGCAGTATCCCCAAATTACCACTGCCCCCCCTCCCCACCACCACCATGCATGTTCAGATTTCATGAATGTGTGAAAGACAAGCAGGTGTTGGGGAGGGGGGCAGCACCAGTATCTCTGAAATACTGCTGCTAGCTACAGAGCTTGGAGAGTTCTGGTTGTTCGACCCGAGGAGGGGAAGGAGGTGGTCATCAGTTGGTGAGGCTTGGGGAGCCCCACCAGCAACAACAAGGGAGATGTTAATTTGGGGGGTCTAAGTCCTCTCCCCCTTAGTGGTTATGCCACTGAAGATTGTTCAGTAGAAAATGAAGTGCATTTCTATTTTTATTTCTCCAGTGTGGCAGTACTTGCCGAGTTTAACTTCTTGGGGTTCCCAGTTCCATTTTTGTGTTCATATTTCTAATCTGTGATACCTTGTTTTGTATTTAGTGAAGGTCTGTCTGTGTTTTGTGTGTGAAGAAGTCATTTAAGGTTGTTTTATGTGTGGTAGTACTGATGGGTAGGGAAATCGAGGGAAGAGAAGGGATTGGGGGCCTCCTCCTTAATTTCTGCCCTGGGCCCCAGCATGTCTAACATCAGCCCTACTTGTTACTTATTTCAAATTGCTCCTTGTAAAATTCTTTAGAGGAAAGAGAAAATGATTATAATAGTCCAACAAAAATAAATACAGGAAACCAGAAAAATGCTAAGCTACACAAATGTTTTCAGTGAATTAAGAGTACTTTAAAGTGCTAATCGACTGGGGGGGGAGGGGGGAGTTATCAACATGGACTACTGTTAAGACGTATTATTTTACTGTTAACCTGAGTTATTACTTACTAGATCTTCATTGCATAAAATGGGACTTGTACTAAAATATCATGACTTATGGTAGCCCATGTTGATAACTACGCATCATAATGCAGAATACCAGGAGCATGCATTAATTGCTGCTGGCCCCATTGTTTTCATTGGGCCAACTGATTGAAAAATACAAGGCAGCCTGTAGTAATACTAGCATGGGTTATATGTTGGTGAATCAGACATTAAATCAAATAGCAACATAAAAACAGTCATTTCTAATTTTGTTTCAGACCGTAACATATATTTATACATACATAAAATCAATACATACTAATTTTTACTTTAAATTTCCAGGAAGTTGTGAGAAAAAAATATCTTTTTATCTTCAATTTTTCTACCTAACCAGATAAAATGTAATGTTTTTAAATTCCAAGACAGTCAACACACAACATTTGATGATGGGGTTCCCGAGGTGGGATCAAAAATCATGCAGCAGTGGCATAGACAGACAGCCAATTTTGGGTGGGCCTGAGCTCAAAGCGGGTGAGCACAAAATTCAAATTTTCTCTCTGCCTCCACCCTCCCCCTTCTCCATGTTCCACCCCTTTCCTGGTATCTCCAAACTCAAAGTATAAATACTTCAACTAATGAGGATCCCCAATGTCTGTCAGGTGAAGACTTTTTTTCAAGGGTGACTAGAACTCCCTTTTACCAAGCATGGCAGACAGCAGAAATGTCCATGAGTCAGCACCTCACTCATGCTTAATTGATGGTGGCTCAAGGATGCTGCCGCCAACTGCAGAGCTTTTTAGAAGAGAGTTCTGGCTGCCTTTGGAAGGAGGACCTCAGCTGGTGTTGCTTGGGGATCCCCACCAGGTACAGTAAGGGTCAAGGCCGGTGTTAGACATGCTAGGGTCAAGGTTAGAAAATAAAGGAGGGGACCTCCCCCCCCAGATCCCCTATCCTCCCTGTCTCCCCTCTGATCTCCTCACCTGCTAGTACTATCCCATCAACATATTCTCATCAAATACAGAACAAGGAATCACAAATTAGAAACAAAAATACACATAAAAATTGAACTGGGAACCTAAGAAGTTAAACAGAATGCACTGCAACACTGGAGAAATATAATGGGAAATGCATTTCCTTTTATAGTGAACCCAATACAAAGACATCTGCTATGTACATTTCCCAAAGAAAACATATTTCAGTTAAATTTAAAATATTTTTTTCTACCTTTGTTGTCTGGACATTTTATTTTTTATCACATTGGTTTCAGTTTCTTTTTTCTGCTTTCCTGTCTGTTCTCTGCTAATTCTCCTTCAAGCGGCTGCTATCCATTTGTCTCTTCTCCTCTCTTCTGTGTTGTTCCATTCCCTCACTACACTTGCTTCTGACATACTGGTCTTTCATTTTTAGCTCTTTTCTTCTTTTTTTACTGCCTCTGTTCACTCAAATTTCACCCTTTTTCTCTTTATACTTTTCAGCAACCTATCAAAATCTATCTCCTAATCTCTACCCATTCCTCATCTCACTCCCTTTCCTGCCTTCCATGCCCTTTCATCTTTAATCTACTCCCCATTACCATATTTCTACCCCCTGTAATCACTATCCTCCTCTCTTTCATCCCCCACCCCAACCCGGCCTCTCTCACATGGTTCCACCATTCCCAGCATCTTCCTCCCTCCACCTTTCTAGCTCAGCATCTGCTCCCTCTTTCTCCCCTCCCCACTCTCATAGCCTGTTATCTCCCTATGCCTTCCACTACACCCCCCAGCATCTTCTTGTCCCTTTTCTCTTCCCTCTTTCCCCTCTTCTCTCATAATCCAAGATGTCCAAGTACCGCCTCCTCCTCCCTCCAATAAATCAGTGCAGCCACATTTGCTGTCTGCCTGGGCTGATGCAGCAAGGTTCACGCTGACACATGCATGGGCCAGCAAAGTCAAAGATCACCTGATCTACTGGCACATGTGTATCTCCACATGCTGCTGGCCCGTACATGTGTCAGTGTGAGCCTTGCTGCATTAGCCCAGGCAGAGAGTAAGTGTGATGCTGAATTACTGAAGGGATGACTCAGAGGACTTCCACAGTGGCAGTTAACTGTGATTTGTCACCAAATTAGTAAACGTTTGTTTGATGTTACCAGTCTCAGGTGAGGACTGATGGGGGGCTGGAGTGTGGTTTCAGGGCAAGGGACTGGAAAAAACATCACCAAGCACAAATTTCCCACAGATTTATTTTTTAAAGATGAGGGCAAAGGGTGGGTGGGGGGATTTGCTTTAAATTTGTTGATTTTGAATACATGCTATTTGTGGCTTTGAAGCTCACACAATGTTAAAAGTTTTAATTATTGAACTTTAAATACAACTTTAAATACAATCTTAATACTCATTTGTTAAATGATAAAGATCTCTCTCTCTCTCTTTTATATATATATATATATATATATATATATATATATATATATATATATATATACAGTGGGGGAAATAAGTATTTGATCCCTTGCTGATTTTGTAAGTTTGCCCACTGACAAAGACATGAGCAGCCCATAATTGAAGGGTAGGTTATTGGTAACAGTGAGAGATAGCACATCACAAATTAAATCCGGAAAATCACATTGTGGAAAGTATATGAATTTATTTGCATTCTGCAGAGGGAAATAAGTATTTAATCCCTCTGGCAAACAAGACCTAATACTTGGTGGCAAAACCCTTGTTGGCAAGCACAGCGGTCAGACGTCTTCTGTAGTTGATGATGAGGTTTGCACACATGTCAGGAGGAATTTTGGTCCACTCCTCTTTGCAGATCATCTCTAAATCATTAAGAGTTCTGGGCTGTCGCTTGGCAACTCGCAGCTTCAGCTCCCTCCATAAGTTTTCAATGGGATTAAGGTCTGGTGACTGGCTAGGCCACTCCATGACCCTAATGTGCTTCTTCCTGAGCCACTCCTTTGTTGCCTTGGCTGTATGTTTTGGGTCATTGTCGTGCTGGAAGACCCAGCCACGACCCATTTTTAAGGCCCTGGCGGAGGGAAGGAGGTTGTCACTCAGAATTGTACGGTACATGGCCCCATCCATTCTCCCATTGATGCGGTGAAGTAGTCCTGTGCCCTTAGCAGAGAAACACCCCCAAAACATAACATTTCCACCTCCATGCTTGACAGTGGGGACGGTGTTCTTTGGGTCATAAGCAGCATTTCTCTTCCTCCAAACACGGCGAGTTGAGTTCATGCCAAAGAGCTCAATTTTTGTCTCATCTGACCACAGCACCTTCTCCCAATCACTCTCGGCATCATCCAGGTGTTCACTGACAAACTTCAGACGGGCCGTCACATGTGCCTTCCGGAGCAGGGGGACCTTGCGGGCACTGCAGGATTGCAATCCGTTATGTCGTAATGTGTTACCAATGGTTTTCGTGGTGACAGTGGTCCCAGCTGCCTTGAGATCATTGACAAGTTCCCCCCTTGTAGTTGTAGGCTGATTTCTAACCTTCCTCATGATCAAGGATACCCCACGAGGTGAGATTTTGCGTGGAGCCCCAGATCTTTGTCGATTGACAGTCATTTTGTACTTCTTCCATTTCTTACTATGGCACCAACAGTTGTCTCCTTCTCGCCCAGCGTCTTACTGATGGTTTTGTAGCCCATTCCAGCCTTGTGCAGGTGTATGATCTTGTCCCTGACATCCTTAGACAGCTCCTTGCTCTTGGCCATTTTGTAGAGGTTAGAGTCTGACTGATTCACTGAGTCTGTGGACAGGTGTCTTTCATACAGGTGACCATTGCCGACAGCTGTCTGTCATGCAGGTAACGAGTTGATTTGGAGCATCTACCTGGTCTGTAGGGGCCAGATCTCTTACTGGTTGGTGGGGGATCAAATACTTATTTCCCTCTGCAGAATGCAAATAAATTCATATACTTTCCACAATGTGATTTTCCGGATTTAATTTGTGATGTGCTATCTCTCACTGTTACCAATAACCTACCCTTCAATTATGGGCTGCTCATGTCTTTGTCAGTGGGCAAACTTACAAAATCAGCAAGGGATCAAATACTTATTTCCCCCACTGTATATATATATATATAAAGGCACATGGATGAACGAGGAAGAGAGAAGGCTTCCAGATTAGCTGCAGGCAGCATGTAGGAATCACTGCTGCTATCATTTTGAGGAGAGAAGCTCATTAAGGGATGGAAAAAGGGAGATGCAGGACTGTGGGAGCCCAGCTTGCTTCCTCCATGCCAGCTATCAGGTGTACACCACTGCTAGATGGGCTGACCCCAAACTGGGTGGCCAAGGCACAACCATGGCTCTGCCCCTGTCATGCAGATACCACAGATATTCTGTAATACCCACGTAATTTTATTGTTTTAGTAGGATCACACCAATAGTTATCCTACCTTAAATGGATAACTTAGGCATTTATGTTTAAGAACCCATAGTCATTGGATGAACACAAAGAGGATTCAGAAGAACAACAAGTACCCAAACAATGGAGCTTTCTGCTTAATCAGTGCACCCACCAATGGAGAAAGGAAGGGAAAGAAAAACCCCAGAAGATAACTAATACGGAGAGAGCTGAGAGAGTTTGTGGCTGATATCACTTTGGAACAAACCCATGAATCCCATAAAGGTTGTCCAAAGTTGTTTACCCAAATTTGGGTGTGATCCTGAGATCTACACACAACTTAAATAGTTAATGAGCCAATTATAGTCAATGATTGGATGCTAACAATTATTGATGTTAATTGGCACTAATTAGAATTTTTGCATGTATCTGCCTACGTGCCATTCTATAACCCTGTGTGCCTAAATCCCAAAAGGTGGCATTTGCCAAGGGAGGGGCATTAGTGGGTCAGGAGCATTCTAAAAATTTGGGCGCAATATTAATGAATAGTGCCATTTATGCACCCAAATGCCATGAGATGGGTGTCTCCAATAAATAGGACCAAGTTAATTACTATGTAGGGTCATGAAAAATACTTTGATAATTGTCTCAATCATATACATCATTATACACAGTGCAGCAACAGAATTATTCACTTTTCAAAATCCCTTCATATGCTTCTCCAACTGTGCTGCAAAATTTTATAGCAACTTATCAACATTTTAATATTGTTCTTATAAGGATCATCAGAGTTCACAGCATCATTGTCGCTTTAACTAGACTTTCCAGAGCAACGATGTGCAAAATCTTCATCAATCCATCACATTTACTTTTTAATTCACCTTTAAACTTAGTAATTCACTTTTCACCTTAATAACTAGTTTTTTGCTAAATTTTATCAAATTTTGTAGATTTTACTTTAAAAACAGTCCAAAAACGTTCAGCACTTATTTAAAAATATAAATCCGTGAGAACCTGATTTAAAAACAGCTGCAAGTTAAGTGGCACTATTATATTTTTAAATATATTTTGAAATGTGAACAATTCCGTTGTTGCATATGCTTGGGACAATTATCAATGAGATGGGTGCTGGCATTTCCACCAAGTTTCAGCTGGCGTAACTGCTAGCATCCAAATTTGGAGGTGGGAATTGGCGCTATGTGCTATTCTATAATGGGCACTCAGCCCTAAGCATCCTTTATAGAATAACATTTAGTGTCAATTTTTGAACGCCATTTACCTAATCTGGCCCAATGTGGTTTTTTGCCTGATATCAAAAATCACATCAGTTGAATATACTTTTGCATTCTCTTATCTTAGGAGTAAGGGATTTTTAAGATTGGTGAGCACACTGATTAAGCACTAAGCTCAATTACTTGTTTTTGGTTCAATAGAAGCTTTTTTTCCTTGCTTAGTGTTCTTCTGGATCCTCTTTGTGTTTATCTATCTGGTGTATATCCATCATGTCTTTTTTGTGTGGACAGATATTCATTGGGTCTATATAAACAGATATGGTTGCTGAATATCTGGCATAATCATAAGTAATCTACTTCTCTATACAGCAGCTGGATGACAGAAAATTGTCCCCATGAGTTTTTTGAATAGCTACCTGAGGGGTCCTTTTACAAAGATGCACTAGCATTTTCAGCTTCCACTAAAAATAAGCACGCATTAAACATTATTTATTGGATATTTTCCTGCCTTAATTATGTCCTGAAGTGCATTTCTCCTATTTGGCCAGCATGTGGTGTTTCTAAACTGTTACAGAGAAATGAATGTTCTTTCTTTAGTTTTAGCACACAGATAGGAAGTAAGAAGCAGTATACTTTTGAATTTTGTTGTTCTGGGCTCTGATTCGCCCAGGAGCTCATTTCCTTTATAGTGTACTGGTTTTGTCTCCAGTCTTAGCCAGGGAGAAAAGAGAGACAGATCACTTTGCTGAGGCTCGGTGAACCCTTATATGTCCTGATCTTCCCAGGTACTTTTTAGAAAGTAAACAAATGTTTAGTTAGTGTTATGATTGATCCATATGTCAGTTACCTGTTATTTTTTTGCTGATTGCACTTTTTATGTTTCACTGTTCAATTTTAAGATAACAAACAATTTTCAGTTTGTTGACTCTGCCTGTCTGGACTGATAAAGAATCCTGGTGGTTTGTGTGTTGGGTCTGTGAGTGCTTTCTGGGAACTATGTGGGACCACTGGGAGTGTGGCCTCCAGTAAACTAGAAATCACTGGGGATAATTTGAGAGCGGGGGACTTGCCCAGAGGTGGTTGTGACCCAGTTGGTGGGAGGACGCTGCTAGTGCAAAGCACAAGCAGCAGGTGCAGGCAGAACTCAGCTGTGCTGGGGATAGACCCTCTAAGTGGCCGTGGGGTAGCCCCAGGCAGGTGTTAGACATTTCATGACAGCGTGCTACTCATTAGCGTGTATTAAAACTGCTAGCAAGCCTTTGTAAAAGACCCCCTAAATGTTGAAAAATGTTTAACAAAAGGCTTTATGAATGCAGTATCCTGTCTTTATTGCTAGCAATTAAAACATTAAAAAGGCATTCTATTGCTTGCTGAAGTTTTCTGTGCTTAAGATCTATAACTGCCTTATGTGTTTATCAGTCTGCTTACATACAAACCTACAGAACACCATAGTTTGGATTAATCACATTTCAGAGTCTATATAAGATACACAAAAATTCAAGGACATCAATATATAAGAATTAGCATTAACGGTACAATATTCAAACTTTGCGGTCAGCGTTTCAAGATATACCTGAATATTCAGTGACATCCAATATCCAGATAATTTACTGCTTCTCCCCAGCGCTATCTGGCTAGCACCATGGTGGTAATTTTCAGTAGCTTTATCCAGCTAATCACTAAAAATATCTATGCATGGTCCCATTCAATGTGACTTATCTGGGTAGCAGATGCTGATTCCTGGACAAGTCCTTTTAAATTTTAGACCCTAAGATGGTATTATTGGAGTGGAGGAGTGGCCTAATGGTTGGGGTGGTGGACTTTGATCCTGGGGAACTAAGGAAGTGAGTTTGATTCCCACTTCAGGCACAGGCAGCTCCTTGTGACTCTGGGCAAGTCACTTAACCCTCCATTGCCCCATGTAAGCCGCATTGAGCCTGCCATGAGTGGGAAAGCGCAGAGTACAAATGTAACAAAAATAAAATAAATTATGAAGTGTCCATTACTGACGAAAGCATTCCACCATAGTATCAATCATGACTGGGAAAAAAAGTCAAATAAGACTGCCTGATTCAGGGTCTTTGGCTATAGCAGTAAAGCACTCGACTTGATGCAACATTTTATTATGAGTCCGGCCCTAACTACTGTATTTAGTTCATGTTTTGGTCCTCTATCACAAGAATCAGAGCTGTAAATGAAACTATGTCCTTTATTGTGCCTTATTTACAGTTTTGAAAAATAGAGAATGGCTGGTATAAGCACCTTACAATGCACCAGGGCTTTATTACATATGAGTCATGACATCAACGTTTGTGCCCCTGGTTCCCATTAGTGTTTATAAAACATTGCATCAATTTGGTTTTCGGCTAAGAGGAGGAAAGATCAGGGCTAGTATAGCTGCCTTAATAAACTCCTTTCAGTAAAAACATCAATCTTTGATTAAAGCAATAGGGATCTCCTTATACCTGAGTAAAATCTATCTACGATAATGTAAAAAATAGAACAATGCACATATGTATGCACAGTTTTTGGTTGCACTAAATTTTAGTCTTTATGACAGCCCTTTTTAGTTAGTAAAGAAGAGTACTTCTGGAAGCCAGTACTAGGTACATTTCCATTACAGCAGAACACAGCTGTGACTTCCATTTCCTGACATCAGTGTTTGCCATGTTTTTTAGCTTCTTCTTTCTCAGTGGAACTGTCCAGATCATCAGATAAATAATCGGTGCTGTGAAGATATTTCACCCTGTTTTCTACAATGGTGATTCTCTGTTTGAGCTTCAACTGGGCTGAATTGTATTCATTCAGAAGACGGGCAAAACGGATCTGTAGTGCATCCAGGTTTGATTCAAGCCTTTCCAGCTTTTCCTCCACAGTCTTCCCACCAATTCCTTGATTATCTTTAGACTCATCTAGCAGGCCTTCTTTAGTAAGTATCTCTCGTCCACGTTCTTCAAGGACCTTTTTAGCATCTGGGTACTCAATCAGAGCTTCCATGAGGTCATCTTTAGATAAGCAAAATAGATCCGAGTAGCCAATGCTTCTGATACTTGCTGTACGTCTATTACCCATTTTGCTTCCTTCAATATTAAGGATGCTGATTTCGCCAAAGCAACTTCCTGCAGTTAGTAGTGCATACTGAGTTATCCCATCTTCTGCAACCACAGCTAGTTTTCCTTCTTTAATAATATACATCTCTTTGCCAATGTCTCCCTTCCGGCAAATATAGTCTCCAGGGCTGAAGACCTGAGGACGAAGTTTTAGTACCAACTCTACCAGAAGTCCTGCCTCACAATCCTGGAAGATTCTAACTTTTTTCAGTGTCTCTAGATGTACATTAATGGCAATCTCTGCTCTGAGTTTGTCAGGGAGGTTCTTCAGAACCTCCCTTTCGTCTACTGTCTTTTTGTTGGTCCACAAATAATCAAACCACTTGATGACCTTCCCCTCCATATCTTTGCTGACTTTACGGAATTGCATGTAATGTTTTATGGCATCAATTTTTGCCTGGAACTCTGCCCTTGTGGCATTCATATTGGAAATCATGGAGCCCACGTTACCCACAATGGTGGCAAAAATGAGAACACCCACTAGGAAGTCAAAAATGACAAACAGATATTCTTCATCTCGCACAGGAGGTGGGGTTTCTCCAATTGTGGTCAGAGTCAAGGTAGACCAGTAAAGACAATAGACATACTCCCTGGTAAGATAGCCATATTCAGGATCTGTGATATTTGGATAAACCCAGGAGTCTACTCCAAAACCAATAGACTTTGAAATAGCATAGTAAATGCATGCATTCCAGTGAATGATGATCAGAATGTAGAGGACCAGGTTGAAGATTCTGAAGATATTAGGGTAACTGGTCCTGGTCTCCGTTCGATCAAAACACTCAAACATGCGAGGAAAGTGAAGCAACCTATTAAAACGTAGCTCAGGATGTTGCAATCCCACTGCAATATATGCCAGATCAGTGGGCAATATTGAGAAAATATCCAGTTTAAACTGTAGGGTACGTACATAGTTGTCTCGCAGCTTTTTCATGTCTTTGACTAGTAGGCCTTGTTCCAGGAAACCTAAGACAAGCACAAGAAACATTACCAAATGAAAAGTTTTCATCATTGTGTGGCTTATGTTTTCACTGAATAGCATTCTCAGGCACTCAGGAAAATTAACTACTTGGACACATATATAATCACAAAATAGCAGCAATAAGGGAGGAATTCTATGAATGGCGCTGAAAAATCAGTGCTGGAAAATATTGGCGCTAAGCACTATTCCATAAAGGGCACTCTAGGTTGAGTGCCCTTTATAGTATAGCAGTAGAAAAGATTTCCATGCCCAAAGTTGGGCACGGGTATTTATGCTAGCTGAAACCTGATGTAAATGCCAGTGCCCAACTCATGACGAAACAACTAGGCACCGTTTAATCTTCGACAGACCCAAATGTCCAGGTGTTACCAATCAATTATAATTATATTGGCGTATGAACCTCAGCTGTACAACGTTATGTTCACTGGAGTTTTACACAGCGATTTACGTACTTCTATCGTCATCAGTTCAAATGTGCCTCCCTCCTAATTTTCAAATTTTTAAAATATATTTAAATACTTTAAATGTTTAAATAAAATTGCTTCGCTACTTAGTACTCATCTTTTCAAAATGAATTTCAAAGCTGGTCGGCTCAGGTGAACTTTTGATCCAATATGGGCCGTTTCGCTGAAACACTTTTTCAAGGATATCCCCCAATTTTAGCCTCAGCTCATCCTGATGACCCAAAGGTAGCACATCTTGGTCCCCAAGCCCCGCTAGCAGAAGCCTTCCTCCAGTGCTGTTCTCTGCTGCATTGCCTGCCCTGCATGACGTAGCGGGAAAAGCGGCCGCAGGGCAGGCAATGTGGTGGAGAACAGCGCTGGAGGAAGGCTTCTGCTGGCAGGGCTTGGGGACCCCCAGCAGCCAAACCAGAGACCCCGAAGCCCTGTGTCTGCTCTGCCTCAGCCTCTAAAGGAGGGGGGCGGAGTTTTCTCTCTCTTGCTTCTGTCTGGACGCGATCACCCAGGTCCGATCAGGAACAGAAGAGAGACATACCCCAGTGCTGGGTCCCCCTTGGAGGCCGGGCCTGGGGAAATCTTGCCCCCCTGCCCCCCCTCTCGGTGGCCCTGCCTGCAGGAGGGCTCCATCGAACGACATCACCCATATGCGAGACATTATATCCTGCTGTCCTCGGAGAACACCTGCTACAGGTAAATACATTTGTTTTCTTTTGTAATGAACCCTCAATTGAATATTTTTGCACAGTGTTTCTTCAGGTAATATGAATATCACTATAGGGGGCACTTACCTACATCATACACTAACACTATTAAGGTGCATTACATACCATGGGGCCCACTGCATAAAATGGGCCTCGTGGTAGATAACAGCCTTTATTTTAGAAGTATCCTCATGTGGAAGTGTCAACATTTTAATGTCTGGAGAGACCCAGACACTTAAATGCCATTTCAGAACAGAGGCCATTCACATGTGGAGAAGCAATGTAGAGATTTCAAGAGGAGAGTGGATAAAGCAGGGAGAGGCAGTGTCCTGGGTACGACTACAATACAGACATGTATTCCCAATTCTACATTTGAAATCCATGTCTATGCTAAAAAGAATGGACATTGGCATTTATAGCTGCCTCAAGGCACATATAAGAGTCTACTGTAAGGAGCAGCTGTAAATTCTAATGTCCAAGCTTCCCCCAGTTACCCATCTTGATGTCCACCCCCCCCCCCCCCCACCACCACCAACACACAAACACAGTCAACTTGATTGGTGCCCATACATGAAAGCCTGACCCCTATCAGTAATACCAAAATATTACCACTAGAGGTCTCTACAGGCATTCTGGATGGCCCAGTCTTCAAGGTGAGGGACAGTGAGCATTGCTTCCTCTCCACTAGACTTCAGGGATCCCTGGTAAGCCTAGGGAGTGGTTTCCGCGGTGCAAGGTTTGCCAGGGGGCCCCCATCTTCTTGGATCCCGGGGGGAGGTACCATATGTTGGGCAGTTGCTTACAACTGGAGACTGTATCACTGGAAAGGCTCTAATCAGGAAGGGGGCTTGAAAAACGGAGGGGGGAGGAACAGCATGGGGTGCTGCATCAGAGGGTTGGAACTGAGGGAACCACTAATGCTGGGATAAGGGCCCCTTACAGACAGAGCAGCAATTTTAGAAAGCTGCTCTCACATTTATATGTGTGTGTGTGTGGCGGGGAGAGATCTACATTTGTTTTCCCGATGTGCAGCTTTCTAAAATCACAGCTCCTTCTGTATGTGAGAGGACTTTGATGTGCGGTTCTGTACCTGCTTTCAAAGTACTCTACATTTGGCAGAGACTCTTGTAAAACTGTATGAGAAATTCCCACATCCTGACTTGGACGTGCAAATTCCCCTCTTCACTTACTATCTAAAATCTTTCAATGTGTGATAATGACATTAGCATTCCCTGTTAGTAAATGACCCCCATAGAGATTAAGGCTATTCATTTCAGTAGAATACAAGTGAGCAGATCCTGAAATATTTCTGTACCGTACAGTCATAGAAAAATATGTCTATGGAAGAACCTTGAAGTGCCATATTGTCTATTCTCCTGTGTCCATGCAAGGTCTGCTATACCTGTTTTATTCTTTACTTGTTTGTTTTATGTTGGTTTTTTATTTGTATATATTATTTTCAGTTGTCATTTAATTTATTGATGTAAATATTTTTCTTAATTGTAACTTGCCTAGGGCCACATACCAGATCTAGATAAAGCTAAGGGGCCTTTTAACTAAGCCGTATTAGGCGCAGCTTAAAATGGTGTATCACAGGATGCACTTAGGCATCCTGTGGTAACTGCCAAAGTAGCGCGTGCTAACCATGTGCTATAAAATATTTTTTTTGGGGGGTGGGGTGTCAGGGAGGTGGAGAGTGGGCATTCCTGTGCTAATCAGTGCAGCTACATTACCGGTGATAACTGGTAATGGAGTACCTCATGAGTTCTTACCAACTACAAAATGGATGGTGGTAAGTGCCCAAGTGGTAACATTTTTTAATGGCCACGTGGCAATATTAATGCATGGCCTTTAATACAAAAAGAATACTAAAGGCCATTTTTACAGCTGAGGTAAAAATGGTTTAGCATACAGGAAAAACTCATGCACAGGCACGCGAAGCCACTTTTTGACGCAGATTAGTAAAAGGACCCCTAAATAAACAAACAGATCATTCCAAACAAATATTTGTCTAACCTGCTCTTAACAATCTCCAAAGACAGATTTTGCCATCTCTCTGGGTAGTGTATTCAAGTATTTGACTATCCTTACAGTTTGAAGCATTAATACTGTTATTATCGAGGGACAGAACAACCAAAGCCACAACATAGCTGAATTAAAGGCTTAAAGAGATAAGTGCACGGCTGGTTGTGGGCAATGAGGGTGTTAAATATTCAGGTTGGGGATAAACTGCAAAAGAATTGACATGGATTATAAACGTTAGATTTCACTCAAGTTAATTTGGATAAATTTCTATCACAGTAGGGGTGTATTTGCATAGTGGCGGGTTGTTTGAGAAACCAATGTTTTTTCTCTGGTGTGATTTTTTTTACATTGGTTTGTTTCTCAACTTTCTTAATAAGGGAAAAACACCAATGATAAGAATACAGCTCCAGTTATAGCATTGGTGTTCTCTTGAAAAAAGATAAAAGAGCAATTATTCTATGCAGAATAGCTAAGCTTGGAAGCACTGAGGTCCTTGTTTGATAAAAATCAGTCACTCTATGCACATGCTGAGAGAGGAATATCCAAATACCATCTGGTAAAACTACAAAGAAATTGATTAATAACCAGTGGTCCCCAAAAGATAGTTTTTGAGAAACCAATGGTATACTATTGCAATGTCAACACAATATGTAATAGAACATTATAATTGAAAGTGAACGGTAAGGCAAAGTTGTAACATATAGATGGGTAAGAAAGTAGGAAGAGTTATAAAGTAAGGTGACTGATTTGAAGAAAGTTGCACATGAGGTCAGAGAGATAGTTAAATATTATCTCAGCTACGGTAGGAGTGGATAAACATGTCCTGCTGCAGTATGTGCAACCAGAGTCACTCCTTGTGTGTTTGAGTGAGACTAATAAGTTAGTTACTTCTTCCATTAGTATATCTTATTCTAAGTGAGAATTATAGGTTCTGTGTCCATTTTTATTATATTCGGATATGTGTACCTGTGCGTAGTCTGATAACAATATCAGCGATGTAGATACCATCAGAGACATAGTCCAGTACCAGCCAGATGATGGTGTATCTTGTCTGCAAGTCATTGAAGCAAGCCCTGCAAGAACATTTAAATAAATAATCTGAGAGACAGACTTTAAAACATCATTTTGATCTTGCTACATTTTGTTCAAACTAATGTCAGAGGGACAAGATAGGAAGTGAAAGAGAGGACTGGGTATAGGGGAGGAAAGATTCTGGAATTTGAGAAAGGGACATCATATTTCCATACTGCTGTTACTGTTTTCTAAGAGACTCGAAAAAGTTTACAACATCTCATTAAAATGCAACACAAGTCAAATAGAATACATTAAAATTCATGTGAGAAAAGGAAGGATGATTTAAGATCAGGGAATTAAGGATTCAAATTGGGGAGAGAGATGTCTCTTCCCACCCCCCACTCTCATCTCTTTTATTGGTTTCCTTTGCAAGTTTGCATTCCCAGCTGCTTTGGCTCTCTCCTCCCTCCAGTTTTCCTTTTCTCCCTTGCTCCTCCTCCTTGGACTTCTCACTGTATGCCCCAATCATGTCTAACCCCCCCCCCCCCCTCACGCACACACACATGTAGAGACTATTATGAATTGCAGTGACCTCTAGTGGTTCTTCTTGAGTATTCGACTTTTGACTTGTAAATATCCTCACAGCTTCTGAAACATGTATGATAATAGTAGGAGAAGATACCTCTTATAGGGAAATTGTAATGGTATAAAAAAAACAGTTCAGTTCCTTTGTCTTTAGATCCAGCTTCCTTGGCCATTGTACTACTTCTTTAAAGGGAAGAGGGTCTCTCGCTGGAGAGTGGAGAGTAGTAACAGCCTATAAAGCTACTGCACTTGCCACAGTTGGGAACTGGAACAGGGAACCATCTCATCGCCACATCCTTCCAAGGAAAAAAGGAGAAGTGCTGAAAGATGAAGCCTGAAGAACAGGAGAGGACCAGAGGAGAGTCCCTGAAGATCTGCATGGATAAAGAAAACCAGAAGCAGGGTCCCATCTGGAGAAGTGCACACCAGATAAGGACATTGTGACTATAGGCTCAGAGAGCCGTGAAGAAACTGATAGGAGACTGACAGAGAAGCTTCCCTCCAGGGAGGGGCCCCCCAGAGAGAATAAAGTTGTAAAAATGACTTTTATCATAAACATCTATCCAGAGAGAGTATCTATTAGTAAACCTACTAGAGACTGTAAAAGTTGGAAAGTATTTTTCTACTTCTACCAGACATTTATCTGCACGAGCAGCCAGAACGAAGGTACAGCCAAGAAACTGCATATACCTAATAACAGCCAAGGTAGATAACTGATAACTATCTAACCCCCCCCCCCCATCACCACCACCACCACCACCATACACACACAACCGTACAGACACATAAGCTCAGAAAAAAAACACTGACCAGGAAACACACATAAATGGAGAAAAACAGATAGCGCCTCCCCACACACACGCAAGCACCCATATCCCTAAGCTACCTGCATAATGGCCAACCTAAGAATATGGGTTGTCTACCAAATAATAGCATCATGGACACTGGGGATACCAGCGGTGTCACCCAAGGTATGGCACACAATCCCTATACGTATCACCGCAAGACGGCACTTATACCAACAACTGGAAGAGTTTAATCACAATCCCCGCAACAACATAGAATCCAACCCAACAACCAACAACACAAAACTAAACCAATACAATAATCAACAAGCCCACAGCATCAAAACGGAAAAACAAAACAGACAACTGCAAACAATCAAATGCACCAGCATGAAATATGAAAAATACACCCTGATTCCCAGTAAACAAGGTAGTGTAGGCGCGAGTTTTGGGCACGGGCGGAATCATTTTTCAGCACACCTATTTTCCCGAAAATGGACATGCGGCATTTTGGGTCTGAGTCCTTACCGCCAGCCATAGACCTAGTGGTAAAGAATTTGGGCGGTAATGACCTACGCCCATCAGATGCCACTTGGCGTGCGTCCGCTATGCGCAGCAGAAAATAAAAAATATTTTTCAGGCGCGCATAGCAGACTCGCGCCAAAATTGAAATTACTGGAAGGCCATGCTGTAACCAGGCAGTAACTCCAATTTGGCACGCGTTGGGCATGCGTAGGTGCCTACGCGGCTTAGTAAAAGGGGCCTTCAATTGGCAATAAATTCCAAGTTCCTGGAGCTACTCTAGAAAACAGTGGCTGACTAGTTCATTTTTTTTTCTTCACACTTGAAGAAGACGGCAACTGTACTTGATAACAACAGAAAGACTGAGACAAACAAGGTCTTGTTTGAAATGTCAAAAACCTTTTAAATAACCAGTACTAAAGTCATACAAAATTTTTAGAGAGACGAGATATTGTAAGTTCAATTCTTGCAGCAAAAACTTCAATTCTCAAACTTTCATGGAAAGGATTCTTATTTCTATCCCTACTGCTACTATAAATATGAGCTTTGCATCGAGATACATCAGAAAATTATTTCCTCAAGAATTTAGAAGATTTAACTGAGTGGGTCTGGTTTAGTTATACTTGACCTACCATGTACATGAGAATGTGTTATATAAATCTTTCCAAAAATGCAGTTCAATTTCAATAAATCTCATATTTATAAATGGTACCTACTAAGCACTTTGGTGGCAATTCCATTACCGGGCATCCATTTTTAGGTGCCCTGATACCACACTGGGAGAACTTATCTACAACAGCATCTAGGTGCTCAAATTCTAGAATAGTAGCATAACCTGGTATTGGTGCCTTACATACACATAAGCCTGGCATAACTGCCCGCATAAATGCAGCAAGGGTGCATAACTTGCAGCATTCTTATGTCCCACTCATGCTCCGCCCTTGTGAACGCCCCCTTGCATCTACATGCTGTGCCACATAAGTGTACCCTTATAAATAGCGCTTAGTTACTTTGCTTGTATTTATGCACTTACCCCCAGATTCTATACAGCACACCTAGAGATCCGCTCCAAAATCCAAGCATATTCTGTAACAACGCGCATAACTTGATTGGTTAAACAAGCCACTCAGCGTCGTTAACAGCACTTAACAAGCAATAATGAGCACTTATTGGCAATAATTAGAATTTACATACATAAATTCTGTAACACAGTGCGCCTAAATTTTATTGCACGCAGGTAAAAAGGGGCATGGTTGTGGGTGGGGAAATGGGCATTTCGTAGGCATTTCAAAATTTATGCACGTTCCTATAGAATATGGCCCTCTGCTCCTAAATCTACATTCCAGGATTTATGCCACGTTTTCATTAGTGTAAATGGAGGCACATAGTTTTAGACACTAGGATATCAACTAAGCGTATTCTATATACTACACCTAAATATAGGTGCTGCTTATAGAATACTAGTAAAAAAGGCCCGTTTCTGACACAAATGAAATGGGTGCTAGCAAGGTTTTCCTCGGAGTGTGTATGTTTGAGAGATTGTGTGTGAGAGTGACTGTGTGAGAGAGAGAGAGAGTGAATGTGTGTGTGTGTGTGTGACAGAGAGAGAGTGAGTGTGGGTGCGAGTGTGTCTGTGAGAGAGTGTGTGTGTGAGAATGAGAGTTTGTGCGAGTGCGTATGTGAGCCACAGTGAGTGTGAGAGAGTGTGTTTCACACAGATACAGTGTGTGTGAGAGAGAGTGTTTGTGTGAGACAGATAGAGTGCGAGAGAGTATGTGTGCGATACACAGACTCTCTGTGAGAGCAAGAGTGTATGAGATTGAGAGAGTGTTTGAGAGTGACTGTGTGACACATAGAGAGTGACTGTGATACAGTGTGAGACATAGAGTGTGTGGTAGACAGTGTATGAGAGTGAGAGAGACACTGACTGTGAGAGAGAGAGAGTGTGTGAGAGAGTGTATGTGCCAGAGATACCTCCCCCCTCCATCTGTGTGGTCGCAGGACCCCCTCCCTCTCTGTGGTCGCAGGACCCCTCCCCTTCCCCCCTTCGTCTCTGGTCTCAGGACCCCCTCCCCTCTGGCCTCAGGACCCCTTCCCCCTCCGTTGTCTCAGGCCCCACCCCTGCCGCCTTCACCGCCACGCCTCCCCCCTTGAGGTCGCAGCCGCTCACCCCTCCACCCCCCCAGGGTGTCACCGGTACTCCTCTCCACCCCTCCGATGTCGCCGCAGCCACTGCTCCCCCCTCCACCCCCTGCCCGAGGTCGCCGCCGCTCCCTCCCTCCGTCCGACGTCAGTTCAGCTGCCATTTCTGGCCACTGCTGCTTCTCCTGTCGAGCAGCAGCGGCCGGTAGAAAAACAACAAAAAAAACTTACACCTGCAAAAATGCTTTTAAAAAGGAAGCGGGGCACCGCAGGCAGGTTTCAGCTGTCAGCTGTGCATCCGCTCCTCCTCTCACCTTTCACGTCACTGCCCCTGGAGTAGAACCCCGGAGGAGCGCAGAGAGGTGAAAGGAGGAGGGGATGCACAGCTGACAGCCGAAGCCTGCCTGTGGTGCCCGGCTTCCTTTTTAAAAGCATTTTTGCAGGTGTAAGGTTTTTTTTGTGTGTTTCTACCGGCCGCTGCTGCTCGACAGGAGAAGCAGCAGTGGCCGGAAATGGCAGCTGAGCTGACGTCGGATGGAGGGGGGAGCAGCGGCGGCGGTGACCTCGTGGGGGGGGGGTGGAGGGTGGAACAGTGGCTGGGCGACCTCGGGGGGGGTGGAGGGGGTGAGCGGTGGCATTCTTGGGGGGTGGAGGGGTGAGGGGCGGCGACCTCGGGGGGGCATGGCAAAAGCCGGAAATTGTGCCTCCAATGTTCTGAACAGAAGTGGGAGACAGAAGCACAAATGCCTCAAGGCTTATGTCCACGCAGTCAGCTTCAGAACGTTGGAGGTGCGTTTTATTTTATAGGATGCTTAGGCAGAAATGTTTTCTAGTCGCCATATATAGAATCTGGTCCTTAAGGATACCCTGACCTACAAAAATGCTTGCATTCAGTACATTTACGCAAACAAGGGGTGTGTAAATGTGGACGCCCAGTTGTAGAATTGCCCTTTTTCTGCTTGTAGTGTTTCATCTGAGAGGAACTATTAATCCAAATACCTCAAAAAAGAGAGTCCAACATGCTAAATCCAAACCCAATAACCTCTCAAAGCAGCCAACACTCAATAAGATAATATATAAAAAACACAATAATATTATTATATTGAGCTTTGGCTGCTTTGAGAGGTTGTTGGGTTTGGATTCATCTGAGAGGAAGCCATTCTCACCTTGCTACAAGTAGACTCCAGTTATAAAGGACAGGCACAGCAATGACCAACAGCCAACGATAATACCATTTCCCGGCAGGGTTCACTACAAATAACCTTCTTCTCTTCCTAACAAGAAAACAAAATGACATTGACAAAGTGGAACTACTAAGTGTGTGTGTCTGCTGTGTGCCAATAAGATATAATGGGCCTTATGCTATAAATACATTCTCTATAGACACAACATGAGAAAAAAAGCCCTTTCCGAATAAGTTCCAAAGTCTATTGTGTTTTCTTGATCTTTGATCAAACTACAACAAAAGCCTTCTTTGTATGGGGTATGTAGAGAGGTCCTATGGACAGAATGCAGTAACAGTAGAAAATAAATGAAATACAGTTAAAAAAATAAAAATGAAAGAACAAGACGTTACAAAAAGGAACTCTACTTTTTTTTCTTTTTCTTGCCATCACTATCTTCCTGGTCTGGCTGTGTATTGCTAAGCCGACTAGATACACTTTGTATGTCTGGTCCACGGAACCGATCCAGGAATGAGTCAGGTCTTTGCTCTTGGTCTTGTATGTTCTTGTGAGCCCAATCTCTAAGAACCACTACCAGCCGGACTATCCTGAAAGAACAAGAAATAGAAGATTCAATTAAAGGCTGTGGCCTTGCAAGCAATGATACTACATAAAGTAATTTCTAATTAATGCATACTAAAATCAATCACGCACTGCTTTGTGTCCTGTTGGTGCACAGATTCCTAACTCAACTGCTTTGCCTCTATGCCAAGCCATACCACCAGGTTTTCTCCTCTGAAACAGCAGAAGGAAGAATGGCTGTGGCTGAGCTGCCACTTATGGAAAGCCCACATTTCTCCCTTCTTCTTTTTCCTGCTGACCATGGCCAAGGCCTAGCTTTGCCTCTGTCTATCTCCATCCCCAATCTTTCTAAAGAGAAAGCATAAGAGGTAGGGAATAAAGCAGGCACTCTGTTCCCTCATGCCAGCCTTGGCTAGCCTTGGCCAGCACAGCCTGAAAGAAACACATTAAAACTGAAAGTGTGGGGAAAGGTGGAAGGGGAGAAAGGGGAGGAGAGTCTTCGGTTGGGGGATAGAGAAAAGCAGCAGTGATTTTATACCAAGTTATGTTAGATTGCTGATCTGGAACTTTTGTCACTTGCTTCCTTCTTCCCACATTCTCCCCTTGCCTGTTGTCTCTGACCTAGTACCCATTCTTTTTTTTTTCTTTTTGTTTTTAAAGAAAATTACCACTGGAGAAAAGGGAGAAGAATAAAGAATAACCTGGGAGGAAGGATAGTGAAGAAATAAATGAAGCTAAATGTTGGAGGGAAAAGGAAAACCTCAAAGGAAGTAAATGAGGGTGAAGCGGTATCAAAAGGGTGTATGCACTAGGTCAGAAAGGCAGAAGAATTCAGGGAAGAGTGATAGCTATGGGATTGAGAGAAGCTAGGGAGGTGGAAGGGAAGATTAGAATTAGAATTCAATTTTTCACCTTTCCAAATCTGGAATGTTGGTTAAGGTGAGAGATAGGAAGAAGAGGCACAGAAAGATTGGAAGGGAAGGACAATACCGTTACTGGTTTTCTGCTTTGACCCATTTTTTAAAATTCATCTTATGTAGCAGGTTGGTGGGCGCCAGTGTGAATGAGACTTCATGCATTTTGAACTGAAATATGCACCATTTCAAGCTCAATGGCACTGATTAAAAGTACCATTTTAGGCATTCATACTATAGGTTTATCATCATTACTATTTGCACAAACGTTTTGACTATTTAATTATGCTGTACACTCAATGACAAACCCAAAAGTTAAAGGTACTTATACATCAAACTACTCATAGGTAAAGAGTGAAGATTAGGTGTTGCATATAGACTGTATTTTGTAGCCCTTACTTGTGCATGCTGTGGTTCTCAAGACAGTTTATCATATATCTTTCCCATATGAAATGTACAATTTTAAATATGGGTGTGCATCTATTCACCCTGCCAGTTGTCACTTGCTACTGCCACTGCTGTGCCATCTCTTTCCCTTCAGCAAATGGTGGTATAGGAAACTATCATCAGCATCCCATCTGATCCCCATACTCAGTCAGTAGCATAACTAGGAGGGGGGGGCAGAGGTAGCGGTCGCTCCCCCAAACAGATCTTTAGAGAAAATGGCGTCTATGCCCCAAAGGCGTCTCATACTACTAATTTGTCTTTTCCTCCCGGCCGCTCCCTCTTGAATCTGCGGCAGCCTGGAGGAACCGCCAGCTTCCCTTCCCTGCCCCTCACTGACTGGGTCACTCAAGCTGCTGCCTCCCCAACTGACTTGGCTGCAACAAAATGAAGCCTTGCACTGGGCCATAGTCCTATGCGTGCCACTGCCGCCTCTGCCAATTTCCCTCCTTCACCCCCTCATGATGTAACTTCCTGTTTGGGAGCAGGGCCGCAGGGCCCCTTTTACAGCAACTTTGTAAATGGGGCTCTAAGAAACAAAAACAAATAGAAAAAAACCCACAAAATGTCATGGTTGTTTGTTTGTTGTCAATAGTGCATACTCTTTAG
Organism: Microcaecilia unicolor; assembly: GCF_901765095.1. Taxonomy (NCBI): domain Eukaryota; kingdom Metazoa; phylum Chordata; class Amphibia; order Gymnophiona; family Siphonopidae; genus Microcaecilia; species Microcaecilia unicolor. The sequence goes on from NC_044037.1 coordinate 70,974,430, forward strand.
GAAAAAGTGCGTACCATTTCCTGATGGTGTACACATACGTGGACCATTATCCCCCTGATTCTATAAAGGTCATCAAAAATTGTGTGTGCAAATTTAGGAATGTTCTCAATTTGTGCTCGCAATTTAATAGAATAATGAGCCAATAAGTGCCAATAATTGGCTTTTTAACAAGCAATAATTGGTTAGATTTAATTGGGACTTACCTGCGTAAAGTTAGACGCAGTCCAAAAAGGGGCATGGAAATGGGAATATCATGGGTGTTTTGGGGCCATGGTTTTGAGTTATGTGTGTAATTGTAGAATAATGGTGCTCCATGTGTAAATTTAGATGTGGGTATTTCATTGGTGCAAATAGCTGTGCCTAAATTTACATGCAACCTCTCCACTTAAGCATTAATTCTATAAACTACACCAAATTATAGGTGCGACTTATAGAATGCCACTTACTTGGGTATTTTTCGGCACCAATTTTTTAGGCGCCATATATAGAATCTAGCCCTATATGTATGAGCACTCAGGAAAGAGTATGCCCTCATTTTGAAAGAGTGTACACTCTTTAATGACATTGCTCCTTTAACACAAATGCTCAAAAAACCTCGAACAAAGTAAATGACATGAATGACATGAGAAATGACACAAACTGAAAATTTTCAGGCTACATATCCCAAGTGACCATGGGTCAGCTATGCAAAACATGTCACAGCGCCTCTACCAATTTTTGATGTTAAATGACACTCATTAAAATTTGCATGCACATCTGGCTGTGCACTATTCTATAAGGCATGACACCTAACTCTACCAGCGCGTAACTCAAAAGGGGGTGTGCCCAGAGGCATGGCAGGGGCATTCCAAAAAGGTTGTGCACGTAGTTATAGAATACAACCTCAGCACACCTAATTTGGGCACCAGAATTTACATCAGGTTTCAGCAGGTATAAGTCTGGTGCCTAAAGTTAGGCAGGGGAATTGGTGCTTAGAGCGATTCTATAAAGGGTGTGCAGTTGCACCCTTTATAGAACCATGTTTAGTGCCAATTTTTTCCACCGCCAAATTTTGAACATCATTTGTAGAATTCTCTTCATAGTGTGTATTTGCAAGAGGGTGTACACATAAGTGAAGCCTAGATGGGTCAAACTTACACTTGTAACTGACAGAATACTGCATATTGGGCCAGATTCTATATATGGCGCCTGAAAACTCTGCATGGAATAAATTTCCACCTAAGCGTATTCTGTAAGCGGCACCTATATTTAGGCGCAGTACATAGAATATGCTTAGTTGATATCAGAGTGCTTAAAACTACCCATATCTATTTACACCAAGGGAAATGTGACATAAATGTTGGCGTGTAGATGTAGGCACACAGGGGCATATTCTATAACACTGCATGTTAATTTTGGAATGCCCACAAAATGCCCATTTCCTCACCCATAACTACGCCCCTTTTTGGCTTCACACATTAGAATTTAGATGCACTGCATTACAGAATATGATTAGCGAGTTGTGCATGTAAATTCTAATTATTGCCAATTAGTGCTCATTATTGCTCGTTAAGACCTCTTATCAACACTGATTAGCTTGTTAAGTCAATTAAGCTAAGTACGTTGCTATAGCATACGCTCGGATGAACACTAGGCTCGATATATAGTATCCGGGGAATTATGTGGGCATCTGAAGCACTTTGGCTAGTCTAAGTGCTTATACCTAAGCAACTACATCTTATATGCCTGGTTACACTAGTATTCTATAAAGAAAAGTAGACTTCAACCATGTGGCCTGATATAGAATTTCCCATCACTTGCTTTAAAGAAGACTCAAGAATTCAACGAGTCTATAAACGTAACCTTCATTGTACCTTGAAAGTGCCCCTCTCGCTCGGAAGGAAGCACGTGATGCAACTTCCCCTTTGTCCAAAGCTGCAACCCTCTGCAGCTCCGAGGAAGTATCATCACAAGCTGATAGTGCCCTGCAAAGAAAAAACAATATTAATGTTATTTCTAAAGATGGGTACACAGATTATGTAACAGGTTTAGATAATCACAGTCAAAGTAGGTCAGGTTACAAACCAGACCGGAGTATTTTGAGCTCTTTCAGGATGACACAGATAAATCTCGGCCATCTACCATTCAACTCATACTCCATATTTGTTTGGTTCAAATATAAATAGTCACAGATTCAGAGCTGTATTTGAAATCTGAAGATTCGCCGAGTCTTCACATGCTTCAAAATCTATGAATATTTGTAGAAATGTAAACCAACCAATTAGACCTGGATTGTTAAAAAAGAAATCACTGACAGTTGATTCTTTAGGATGACTGTGATATTTCAAGCAAAATTCAGTCAATATTCACGGATCTGAATGAGGACTCAAATAGGGTTATAGGAGGTCTTCCTGGCCCTGGTTAATAACCGATTGGATGAACTCTTCATATGAAAAAAGGGGAACATTATAGAAAAAGTTATAGATAGGTGAATGTTCTCCTGGGGGTGGTCAGCATTCTTTATAGGCTGACCACCCCTGGCTAATTTAGACCCAGGTATTAAACCCAGGTTTTTGATGGGGCTCAGAAGCTATGCAGGTGCAGCCGATATTCAGTCTTGCACATGTACAGCTATTTGAGCAAAGTTAGGATTGCATTGAGCTCGACATGGGGGAAGCCACTTCCGTCCCTGGGATTTTCAGCATGGAATCTTGCTACTCTTTTGGGATCTTGCCAGTACTTGTGACCTGGATTGGCCACTGTTGGAAGCAGGATCCTGGGCTAGATGGACCTTTGGTCTGACCCAGTATGGTTCTTATGTAACTATATGGGAACCAGCACTGAATATTGCCAGTGCACACATTAATTCCTGGCTCCTCCCCAACTCCAATCCAAAACTGCCCTGGCACTAACTGGTGAATGCAGCTGCAGACTGACCAGATTTTCAGCAGTAATTGTGAAGTTAAGTACCACTGAAAATCTGGAGCAGGTCTGCTCACTATGATTTAGCCAAGCAGAAGCCTCTCTTGCCTGGTTAAATCATTATCAATATTGACCTCTGAGTGTTTACATGCTCATAACGAATATTGCAGTTCCTTTTAAACAACAATTTTTAAGTTTTGCACATATACACAACAAAGTGAAACAGCGAGATGTGCAGATATCCCAAAGCAGAAGCAGTAGCCTGGACAGCTAGAAGCAGTAGCCAATGGAGGGATAGCTTAGTGGTTAGTGTACTGGGCTTGATATGCAGGGGTGCCTGGTTGAAATCTCACTGTGGCTCTTTGTGATTTTGGGTCAGTCACTTAACTCTCTGTTGCCTCAGGTACAAAATTAGATTGCAAGCCCTTGAGGGACAGGGAAATATTAACTCACATTGAGCTAATACTGAAAAAGGTGTGAGCAAAATCCCAAATAAATAAATCTTCCATATCTCTGAAAATGTTAGAAAAAACTTCTGTCTTCTTCCCTCCCAAATCTTAAGTGGTGTTCACCATTTGAGGAACTCAGCATTGTGATAACAAAATGAAGATTTTCATATCCTGCTTGTCAGATCAATTCAATGTTAAGAAAGAAATGTCCCTGTTTTCTCATTAACCTTAACAGGATAGTGAAAGAAAAAGCCACACTACCCCCCCCCCTCCCCTTACATCTGTACCTACAGAAAGCATGACTTATATAAACAATAGGACGATACCACTACGTTTGAAACAAATGAAATTTTACCATCCAAAGTGGCTCAATCAATTAACAGTTGCTATTCAACTTTTTTCAATATATATATCAACTTTTTTTAACTTTTTAAAAACTTTTTTAATGTGTGTAAAAATAAGGAGGAAAAAAGCCTCTGTATTCCCGTTTCAGTACATATTTGTGTCTGTTAACCGGGATGGAATCTTCATAGGCTAAAAAACCTCCTTATACTTTTAATCAACAAAAACACATCATTTTTGACGAACACTTATCTTTTAGTGCCGTCCTTGCTGTTGCAATTTGGCTTCACTTAGAGTGAAGCCAAATTGCAACGGCAAGGACGGCACTAAAAGATAAGTGTTCGTCAAAAATGATGTGTTTTTGTTGATTAAAAGTATAAGGAGGTTTTTTAGCCTATGAAGATTCCATCCCGGTTAACAGACACAAATATGTACTGAAACGGGAATACAGAGGCTTTTTTCCTCCTTATTTTTACACACATTAAAAAAGTTTTAAAAAAGTTAAAAAAAGTTAAAAAAATTTGATATATATATTGAAAAAAGTTGAATAGCAACTGTTAATTGATTGACCCTACAGAAAGCATGGCAACATTCAAGCCCTGTTGAAGCAATTTAGGAATGTGCTATATTACCATGTCATGCTTCAGGACTCAGTCATAAAGGGTGTCCCACTACCAAAATCATCAACTTATTCCTCTAAAGGAAATCCTTAGCAGGAACTGTCTACATTTATGCACTATAACTCTCCCTCTTGTACCTACCTGATAATACCATGTAAGATAATTATTCAAGGTCATTATTAACATTAATTGAAAAAATGTTTTAAGTTATTCTCTTTACATTGATTTTAAAACTAATGTTTAGGTGATGTAGGGCTATATGGAGGTAATGTAAGATAATTGAGAAATGTTTTGATTCACTGAGCAATTTCTAGTTTCATCCACTCTGCTGCCTCAAAGTTAAACGTTTTTTAACCTTGCTTCTAAAGCACATTCCATGAACCAGCAGTGACTGATGATACCCATGAAAAGTCTGACCTGCTGGGGTTATTTTCTCTTGTGTCCTGGTCCTCCTCATTGTTGGATTTTGCAGATAGCCTGGGATTGGCTGGGGAGTTCTTCTGTACGTTTATCTGTCCCATCATTCTCCATGTGATTCTACGCGGGCATGGTGCTTACTCTGGTAAATAGCAGAAAAACGAGATTGGATTATAAAGTATCCAGCATTATGCGTGTCATCTTTAATCTCTCACTCACACCACCATGAGTACTGCACGCACACAGACGCCTCTTCACAAATCTTTAGCCTTCACACATACTAACTAGATACTGTAATAAATAGAAATAAAACAAAACAAAGAAAATAAAATGATACCTTTTTATATTGGACTAACAATACATTTTTTGATGAATTATCGAAGGTAACCCTTCTTCTTCAAATAATAAATTAATTTCTGATCTGAAGAAGGGTTACCTTCAAAAGCTCATAAAAAATGTATTGTTAGTCCAATAAAAAAAGGTATCATCTTATTTTCTTTGTTTTGCTTTATTTCTATTTATTACTTTACCTATTTAACTAGATTTTGAATTCAGGTGTTTTCCTCAGTGTCACTTTGAAATACTGAGATATGAAATATTCTGGTCCCCATTTGCGTACCATTCTATTTTAGGATCAAATAAGGGCCAATATTTAAAGTGATTTATGCATTCGCCAGCAGGTGGTGAACATATAATTTGCATATTCCCACATATCTGGTGCTTATAAGTATAAAACTGGACCATTTAGCTTAATGGTAAGATTTTGTGCACATAAAAAGAAGCCAATATTGAGGTGGAATGAAGACAGAACTGAAACATATTTAGTTGTGATATTTGGGCCCACTAAGGTGGTAATTCTATCTAGAGGTGCTTAGATAGAAGTGCCCCAATGCATTATTCTATCTGGGTGCCCAGATTCCGTTATAGAATACTAGGGTAACTCCCATCAGCATGCCAAAATGTAGGTACATCCACTGAAGGATAACCCAAAACATACAGTGAATCGTTGTACTGGCACTCCCACTTTTTTTGAAAAAATAAAGGAGGAAAAAGACCTCATACAACTGTGGCAAACAACAGTATATGGAACCAGACCACTGAATCAGCTAATCCACATGCACACTGTTAAAAAATTAATCGTCGGTCAATAAACCTCCAGTATTGCTCAATGGTGCAATCAAAAATTAAAACGTGCAAACAAAATCAAACAAAAAGCTGTCAAATCAAAAACAATCTTCAACACATTGGTGTCATGTCACAAGACATGAGCACTTATCCTAATGGTGCTGTGTCCCAGTCCATAGTCGCTCAGTCTTGGCAGGGTAGCAATCAACAGCGGCCTGGCAGATGGTATTATAGCCCTACCAGTATTCTCTTTCTTTTCATAAATGGAATTTCTGTCCATAAGGATTCCACTTTAGTATCAGTCTCAATTCCCTCTTTAAACATATAGCATCACCCCCACCCTCCAATTTGGTTATCCTTCTTCCACCAGGTCTCTGAGACACCTATTTCCTCTTTATTTAGTGCTATATACTCAGGGCCGCCGAGAGGGGAGGCAGGGGGGACAAACTTCCCCAGGCCCGGTCCTCCAAGGGGGGCCCAGTGCCCCAGTCCCTGATCTCACTCGCCTTTGACTCTGTCGACTGTCTGCCACCGGGCCGGGCCCCCCGCATTGAAATCATCACAGCGCCTCACCTGTCACCTTGCTCCATGAATGAAAGTGGAGCCAGCAGCGGCAGATCAGATTCGCCTCCCTTCGGGCCTCCCTCCCTGTGTCCCTCCCTGTGTCTGCTCGAGGGCGGGACACAGGGAGGGAAGGCCCGAAGGGAGGCAAATCCGATCTGCCGCTGCTGCCTGCACTTTCAGTCACGGAGCGAGGTGACAAGTGAGGCTCTGTGATGATTTCAATGCAGGGGGCCCGGCGCGGTGGTGAAAGGAAGGGGGCAGGTGGGGACTGTGGCGTGGCAACCTGGGGGGCTAGCGGCGACAATGACCTTGGGGGCAGGGCCCCGGGGGTGGCCTTGCCCTGTGCCCTGCCCAGTCTCTCGGCGGCCCTGTATATACTGTAAATATCCCATCTTATTTTTTAGGTTTCTAGCATTTGCATAAAGATATTTCAAAATGTGTTTTTTATTTGTACCCACAAGCTGCTTAGCAGTTAACAAGGATAATTTGCAATCTTTGTGCTACGAAAGGCTCCTACCTTACTTTTGCCTTTGTTGCAACCTCTCTGTCAGGAAGCCCAATTTTCTATTTTGATAGAATCCTTCAAAGATACCTCACTCCCAATCATGCATTCCTGAGTGACTGTTGGCTTTCTCCCAGATTCTAGTTTAAAAGCTGCTCTGTCTCCATTTTAAATGTTAGCACCAGCAGCCTGGATCCATCCTGGTTAAGGCAGAGCCCATCTTTTCAGGATAGGCTCTCCTTTCCCCAGAATGTTGCCCAGTTCCTAACAAATCTAAATTCTTCTTCCCTGCACCATCCTGTCATCCATGCATTGATACTACAAAGCTCTAACTGCCTCTAGGGTCATGTGTGTAAACTGGGCAGCACTTCTGAAAATGGTACTCTGGAGGTTCTGGATTTCAGTTTTCTACCTAAGAGCCTAAATTTATCTTCCAGAATCTCCCTCCCACATTTTCCTATGTTGTTGGTACCCACATGTACAAGAGATCTATCTCCTCCCCAATGTTGTCTAAATTCTTATGTAGGTGACGCATTAAGTCTACCACCTTCACACCAGAGAGGCAAGGGACCAAGCAGTCCTCACATTTACCAGCCACCCAGCTATACACATGAGTAATAATAGAATCTCAAATTAAAACAACTGTCCTAATCCTTCCCTCCTGGGCAGAAGCTCCTGGAGACACAATCTCAGTGTGAGAGGATATTACATCCCCTGGACGGTAGGTCCTGGTTGCAGGATCACTTCCTGCCTCTCTAAGGGGCCCTTTTACAAAGGTGCGCTGAAAAACGGCCTGCAGTAGTGTAGACGTGTGTTTTAGGCATGCGCAGAATCATTTTTCAGTGCACCTGTAAAAAAATGCCTTAAAAAATTTTAATAAAATAAATGGTTTAAAAAAAAAAAATTTTTTTTTAAACACTACAAATGCTGGCTCCTCCCACAACCAAAGGGCTTGCATTTGGCCGGGTTTGAGATGGCCGGGCCCGGTTTCCATTATGGCCGAAAACCGAAGCCGGCGATCTCTAAATCCGGCGATCTCAACATTTGACCTAAATGTTGAGATTTGGCCTGCCCCGACAGTTGGCTCCACCCCTTTACGGAGACGGCCCCGGAGATGGCCGGTGCCGTTTGATTATGCCCCTCCAAGATATTTTGAAGATGAGTCATTGAAGAATATCAGCAATTGTGATTCTTGGTGTTTTTGTAATCCAATAGTTCTCCAATAGATGAATTACAAAAACACGAAGAATCACAATTGCTGATATTCTTCAATGACTCATCTTCAAAATATCTTGGAGGGGCATAATCAAACGGCACCGGCCATCTCCAAGGTCGTCTCTGTAAAGGGGCGGAGCCAACTGTATTATCGAAAAAGATGGCCGGCCGTCTTATCTTTCGATAACATGGTCGGGGCTGGCCAAATCTCAACATTTAGGTCAAATGTTGAGATCGCCGGATTTAGAGATCGCCGGCTTCGGTTTTCGGCCATAATGGAAATCGTGCCCGGCCATCTCAAACCCGGCCAAATGCAAGCCCTTTGGTCGTGGGAGGAGCCAGCATTTGTAGTGCACTGGTTCCCCTCACATGCCAGGACACCAACTGGGCACCCTAGGGGGCACTGCAGTAGACTTCAAAAATTGCTCCCAGGTGCATAGCGCCCTTACCTTGTGTGCTGAGCCCCCCAAATCCCCCCAAAACCCACTCCCCACAACTGTACACCACTAACATAGCCCTTAGGGATGAAGAGGGGCACCTACATGTGGGTACAGTGGGTTTTCGGGGGGGGTTGGAGGGCTTAACATTTACCACAAGTGTAACAGGTAGGGGGGGATGGGCCTGGTTCTACCTGCCTGAAGTGCACTGCACCCACTAAAAACTGCTCCAGGGACCTGCATACTGCTGTCAGGGAGCTGGGTATGACATTTGAGGCTGGCATAGAGGCTTGCAAAAAAATTTTGGGGGGTGGGGGGGGGGTGGGAGGGGGTTGGTGACCACTGGGGGAGTAAGGGGAGTTGATCCCCAATTCCCTCCGGTGGTCATCTGGTCAGTTGGGGCACCTTTTTGAAGCTTGGTCATGAAAAAAAAGGGACCAAGTGAAGCCGGTGAAATGCTTGTCAGGGCCGGCTTTGTTTTTTCCATTATCGAGCGAAGCCGGACGTCTCGTAACCATGCCCCCATCCCGCCTTCTGTACCCTGCCGAAACGCCCCCTTGAAGTTTGGTCGGCTCCGCGATGGAAAGCAGTTGAACCCGGCCAAAATCGGCTTTCGACTATACCGATTTGGCCGGGTTTAGAAGATGGCCGGCCATCTCCCGATTTGTGTCGGAAGATGGCCGGCGATCTCCTTCGAAAATAAGCAGGTTGGTGACCTCAGCGGTGCTCATTGCTAATAGACATAGCAATGTAACCAGTACCCAGCTCTTCATCGGCTCACTCGATTAATTCTTTTAAATCTTTTACAAATTTTTTACTAATCACTCATTACTACTATTTTTCAAACTTATCTTTTTATGTCCAACCCAGGGGTTTTACTGTCCGACATGCATGTTTCGCCTGAAGACGAGCTGTCTCAAGGACACTCCCCTATGAGAAAAAATATATATAGTAATTTACTACTGCCACCGCTTGAGAATCCTATCCTTTACTAATTCCCAAGCAGTAATAAGTTAAAGTTAACTTCATAAAGTTTCCTTACCCCAAGCCTCCATTAGCACCAGCTCTGCTTCTACTATTCGGGATCAACCCCCTTGCAAAGTTGGTGGAGGCGTTCCTTCTACCTGTTTAAATCCCTTAAACTCCAGATGACGTAATAATCCCGCCCCTTGACTCCCATAGGTCATTCAATCTTGCCTAGTTATTATCTTCTTCAAATCAACGATGCCCATTCCAGCTCAGCATTTAAGCCATCCGGAGCGACCGTCTGCAAAGTGTAAATATACCACTGCTCCCTGTAATGCAATAATTTCCCAACTGATCCACCTTCCTTACCCGGCCCTGCATGTTCTACTATTCTCCATCTAATGTCAACCACAGTATGCTGTTGCTGCAACCAATGGTCAACCAAAGGTGCCTGAATATTCTGAGTGGTAATGCGAGATTTATGTTCAGTAAGACGCACCTTGATAGGTTGTGCGCTCCTCCCCACATAAATTAATTTACATGGGCATTCTATAATATATACCATGTTACTGGTATCACAAGTAGTGACGTCTCTAGCTTTCAATATTCTCCGCATCCCTGGGACCGACCATGCAAAACCTGTGATCGCTAGTTTACACCACTGACAGCGCCCACACACCAACTGAGCCCCCCCCCCCCCCCCCCAATGTCATTAGAATGAGGATCAAAAAACTTATTAGATCCTAACTGTTCTCCCAATGTTTTACCCCTGGTATACGATATCTTTGGAAACTCCTGAAAGCAAGGGTAAAGCTGAACTATATGCCAATGTGTCTTCATAATCTGCACTAACTTCTGACTAACTTCAGTGAAAGGGAGAATACATGTCAGACGATCTGATTCATCCCTTGAACTATCATTTAATCATTTAACTATCATTTAAAATTTTTGCCTTTTTGGGTTTGAGACCTTACCGCCAGCTATTGACCTAGCAGTAAGGTCTCACACGGTAACCAGGCAAAAATGGTCTATATGCGTAGAATGATGATTACTGCCCCATTACCACCTGCACGCCAGAAAATAAAAGTACTTTCTGGCACGCCTAGTGGATGCGTCAAAAATGAAATGACCGCAAGGGCTACGCGGTAGCCGGGCGGTAACTCAAAATTGATATGCATTGGACATGCGTAGGCGCCTACGCGGCTTAGTAAAAGGGCCCTTAAGGCAGCAAAGACGTTGCCAGACTGGAGGTGGGACTTCTGTACCATGTTCTTGTAGGACTCCTCTATATACCTCTGCCTGCTTCCGCTTCTCCAAGTCTGCTAATTTAGCCTCCAGGGATTAAACCCATTCCCTGAGCACTAAGAGCTTTTTACACTGAGTACACACATATGACCTCTCACCAAATTGGAGATAATCAAACATATGTCACTCAGTGAAAAAGTCTGGATAGCCCCCGTTTGTGGATGAATTGCTACCAGCATCTTAGTATTGGTGAGTAGTTAAATTACTAATGGAACTGAAGTATGTCAATTAAAGTCCCCTAAGATTGCTAGTTATTTGTTGGGTTATGCTAATATTTAGTTATTATTTTTTTTATTAGGTTGTCCTCCTAGACCTAAAAACCTCTCCTGCCCACTTAAATCACTTACCGCTGCCTAAGTGGAGATATTCTACCGGACAGTGCTATTGAACATCCCCACAGACTGCTGAACAAAAAAAGTGGGCAGGTCAGGGGCAGCACTGGAGACAGTATTGAGGAGGAGCCGGGGGTTATGCAGGTGCCAACAGTATTCAGTGCCGGCACTGCATAGCTAAGTGAGTGAATTTAGGACAACTCAATAGCTGTCCTAACTTCACCCATTGTGAATATTGGCCAGGATTCACATCACTATTTTTTAGTTTAAAAGCCCTCTTGATCACCTTCCTGGGCTCCCAAATAGCCCTCTTCCTCCTACCACTTCTCCCCCAGGTCATGAGTATCAACACCCCTACCCCAACCCCCTGATGTATAGGTAGGTTCCTCCAGGTCTACCTGTCTCCCTGGTGGTTCTAGTGGGGTCAGTAGGGGCAAGACCAAAGCTCCCTTGCTCCTGCCCCTTGTGGATGCACTTGCAAAATGGATGCCACAATTTCTCAGGGGGGAGTTGGGGGTCTCTTTTGAGAAGGAGGGGAAGGGCATTGATACTCGTAAACTAGAAAGGAATGGAGTTATGTGGGAGGCTTGGAGGGGGATTTGGAGGGCTTCAAAATATAAAGAAATTATTATGCAGGTCCCAGCCGATGTACAGCCAGGGCTCACATAGCTTTCTTATGCGGGCCCCAGCTGAATATCAGTCTGGACCTGCATAAGCTCTGGCAGCTAGGGCGGTGTAAATTAGCCCCAGATATTTAGTGCTGGTCCCCGGAGATGACCTAGAACTGATTATCCAAAGCCAATGTAGCCATCACTGTTGTAAAAAAAATGCTGACTGTTGCCAGCTGAATACTGGCTTCTGGACTCCTAATTGATTCAATGCCTATAAACCAAAGATTAGATGGGAGTGGGTGTGAGCTGAGGTGGGTAGGAGAGAATTAAACTCTAAACAGTGGCTTTTTTAGCTACTAGCTGTGCTCAACTTTGAAGCTATGGCAAACTCTAAAACAGCACATTTAAATGCTAGCCTATTCTCTAAAATAGCTTTTATCTGAAACTCTAACAGAGACTTTAAAACTATTCCCTAAAGTGTCTTTGCTAAATAAGTAGAATAACTTTAAATAAAAACACTAAGATTACCTATTTAACCCAAATTCTACCTTTTACCAAGTTTAAATGCAATTTTCCAGCAGGTAAAATACTCACCAATAAAGTTTTCTTCCCCAAAGAAAGTCCTCTCATAGCACCTCTTCTGGACTGACAGCACCTGAGCTCTGGTTTACTTATGTATCTGTGCTTCCAGGGCAATGTTCACTAATAATTCTTTGATTAATTACACTGCAATCAGTTTGCTAATACAGTACTTCTTCAGTGTTCCTCACAGACCTTACAGAGTACCAGGCAGCAGAGGCAAAGCTTACTCTGGATCTGGCATTTCAAATGTGCTTCAAATATCCCCCCCATGCCAAAAATGTATGACAATCCTACAGATTACAAAGGAAGGCTAGGTGGTATCCAAGTATAATATAACAATGGCCTGAAAAACCAGTATGTAAACTTCCCCTTCATTTCTGCCATATATCACTCAACTGCTCTGAAAATGCCCAAACTTTGCCTTGAGAATGCTGACACACAGGACTAGATGTTATAGTGAAAACACTTCCAGCAGATCATCCAATCCACTTGGAAAGCCAGCTGTCAAGAGCTGCAGCATCGGCCTGTGTCTCACCCCACTCAATTCTTGCAAATATACTTTACACTAGATTATACAGTGGCAGAGGGAAAATAGCACTACCAACCCTCTATAAGTACATAAGTAATGCCACACTGGGAAAAGACCAAGGGTCCATTGAGCCCAGCATCCTGACCACAACAGCGGCCAATCCAGGCCAAGGGCACCTGGCAAGCTTCCCAAATGTACAAACATTCTATACATGTTATTCCTGGAATTGTGGATTTTTTCCAAGTCCATTTAGTAGTGGTTTATGGACTTGTCCTTTAGGAAACCGTCTAACCCCTTTTTAAACTCTGCTAAGCTAACCACCTTCACCACGTTCTCCGGCAACGAATTCCAGAGTTTAATTATGTGTTGGGTGAAGAAAAATTTTCTCCAATTTTTTTAAAATTTACTACACTGTAGTTTCATCCCTAAATGCACAAGGTGAAGCCAGTCCTGAACCTAGCAAGTCTTGAAAGGTCACACATGTCCAGCTGCTTTCCTAGGTATCTGTGGATCCTCTTCTACTTCTATCCCTCTGCCTGACGGCGTACCTCAGGGTTCTGTTCTTGGTCCCCTCCTCTTTTCTATCTACACTTCTTCCCTTGGTTCATTAATCTCATCCCATGGCTTTTCCTACCATCTCTATGCTGATGACTCCCAAATCTACCTTTCTACTCCTGATATCTCACCTTGCATTCAAACCAAAGTTTCAGCGTGCTTGTCTGACATTGCTGTCTGGATGTCTCAACGCCACCTGAAATTAAATATGACCAAAACCGAGCTTCTCATTTTCCCCCCCAAATCCACCTCCCCGCTCCCCCCATTTTCTATTTCTGTTGATGGCTCTCTCATTCTCCCTGTCTCCTCAGCTCGAAACCTTGGGGTCATCTTTGACTCTTCTCTCTCCTTCTCTACTCATATCCAGCAGATTGCCAAGACCTGTCGTTTCTTTCTTTACAACATCTGTAAAATCCGCCCCTTTCTTTCCGAGCACTCTACCAAAACCCTCATCCACACCCTTGTCACCTCTCGTTTAGACTACTGCAATCTGCTTCTTGCTGGCCTCCCACTTAGTCACCTCTCCCCTCTCCAGTTGGTTCAAAAATCTGCTGCCCGTCTCATCTTCCGCCAGGATCGCTTTACTCATACTACTCCTCTCCTCAAGACCCTTCACTGGCTCCCTATCCGTTTTCGCATCCTGTTCAAACTTCTTCTACTAACCTATAAATGTACTCACTCTGCTGCTCCCCAGTATCTCTCCACACTTGTCCTTCCCTACACCCCTTCCCGTGCACTCCGCTCCATGGATAAATCCTTCTTATCTGTTCCCTTCTCCACTACTGCCAACTCCAGACTTCGCGCCTTCTGTCTCGCTGCACCCTATGCCTGGAATAAACTTCCTGAGCCCCTACGTCTTGCCCCATCCTTGGCCACCTTTAAATCTAGACTGAAAGCCCACCTCTTTAACATTGCTTTTGACTCGTAACCACTCGCCTCCACCTACCCTCCTCTCTTCCTTCCTGTTCACATTAATTGATTTGATTTGCTTACTTTATTTATTTTTTGTCTATTAGATTGTAAGCTCTTTGAGCAGGGACTGTCTTTCTTCTATGTTTGTGCAGCGCTGCGTATGCCTTGTAGCGCTATAGAAATGCTAAATAGTAGTAGTAGTAGTAGTAGTAGGCAGCAAACACAGGACATAGCAGTACATAGGGCATCCACATAGAAAAGGCCTGTAACCTTGAAGGCCCCACCCATAGAAACTGAGCATGCTCCATATAATTTAGTTTAGTTTATTTAGAATTTGATACATCGCTTGGCCAATAAGATCACAGTGGTGTACAATTAAAATGCAAATCCATTAGTAGAGAATGAAAAGAACTTCATAACAGATAGGAAAGAACATATACATTCATAACAAAACATCAAACTAAAAGAGGAAAAAAAACACACAAAAGAGGGAGACTTTAATCACCCCAGAATATGACCTTCAAAAGTTATTCAACAGTAGTGAACTTTTAACAAAGCTTTAAACTTTTTCAAACTTCCTTTGGCCCAGAGGCTCATTGAAAGCTGGTTCCAGCGACAAGGAGCCAGTCGATACAAAACAAAAAAGCAAAATCCTATATGATAGCCTAACAGACTCTGGAAGGATGTGGTATGACCATCCTGAAGCCAGCCAGAGATCTGAGAGGTCTGTTAGGGACATAAGGGGAGGCTAAGGCTGCTAAACAACTTGGGGTCTGCTCATAATAAGCCATATGTGCCAATAAGATGTTGTTTTAATACAATAATTAATAGGGAACTAATTAATATGGATAAAAAGAAGGGATAATATGATCATATTGACAAGCATTATCTAACAAGCAGACAGCAGAGTTCTGTAGCGTTTAAAGATGCTTCAGAGATATATTGGAGACACCAGCCTAGATAATGTTACCATAGTCAAGCCTAGATATAAACAAGGCATGAATCAGTGAATGTAAGCCATTTCCTCCAACAGTCCCTTTAGACTATGCATCTGATGTAACGCAAAGAAACGTTTCTTGATACTTGCAGCACTTTATTTAGAAAAGTGAGATGGTAGTCAATAATTACCCCTAAATATTTAAATGAATTCATAGCTGTAAACAGGGTCTCCCAGAGAACTGGGACCATATCAGGACGTTCTGAACTTCCTGTAATCCAACAAGCAGATGTTTTAGACACGTTCAAATTATAGCAGCATGAATAAAGCTAATATACATCAAAGGAAGGCCCCTGATGTGCTAGAGAGAGCCATTTGAATGAGAAATGAATGGTACAGAGGCAGGCAGATCATGCACTACTTTACCATAAGAAAAGTGCAGTGAGACGGCAAAGCATGGTTTCTTATACTTTCCTCCTGAAGCTTCAGACATAATTGCTGCTTGTGAGTTCCTACTATTTTTTTTAAACATTACAAAACTGTAAATTTGAGAGAGAGCCCTGTAGGAATTGCTGCTTTTTCTGCCCTGTTTGTTATAGCATCAGATATTTGTAGCCAGAATGGTGGATTTGCTATTCCGAGGATGACATCATTTGTCTTAACATTAGTGAAGCTGTTC
Source organism: Microcaecilia unicolor (assembly GCF_901765095.1). Taxonomy (NCBI): domain Eukaryota; kingdom Metazoa; phylum Chordata; class Amphibia; order Gymnophiona; family Siphonopidae; genus Microcaecilia; species Microcaecilia unicolor. The sequence continues at coordinate 70,990,410 of NC_044037.1, forward strand.
TAAACCAAGCCTTATAGAAGACTCGCTGAACCTACAAAACTTGCACTGGTGGGATGTTGCTCATGAGTGAGAGCTATGCTTTCTCTTAAGGAGACACAGGAAAATGTGGAGGGGCATTTTTGAACGGGGACAACCATCTCTAAGGGCGCCCATCTGTAAGGACGGCGCCACGAAGGGGCGGCCCCGACCGTATTATCGAAACAATCTTTCGTTTTGATAATACAGTCGGGGACGACCAAATCTCAACATTTAGGTCGACCTTAGAGATGGTCGACCTAAATGTTGAGATCGCCGACCTTAGAGATGGGAGACCTCAGTTTTCACTGATAATGGAAACAGAGGACGCCCATCTCAAAAATGACCAAATCCAAGGCATTTGGTCGTGGAAGGAGCCAGCATTTGTAGTGCACTGGTCCCCTTCACATGCCAGGACACCAACCGGGCACCCTAGGGGGCACTGCAGTGGACTTCAGAAATTGCTCCCAAGTCCATAGCTCCCTTCCCTCGTGTGCTGAGCCCCCTAAAACCCACTCCCCACAACTGTACACCACTACCATAGCCCTTATGGGTGAAGGGGGGCACCTACATGGGGTACAGCGGGTTTTGGGGGGCTTGGAGAGCTCAACATTTACCACCACAAGTGTAAGAGGTTGGGGGGGGGGGATAGGCCTGGGTCCGCCTGCCTGAAGTGCACTGCACCCACTAAAAACTGCTCCAGGGACCTGCATACTGCTGTGATGGAGTTGGGTATGACATTTGAGGCTGGCATAGAGGCTGGCAAAAAATGCTTTTACATTTTTTTTGGGGTGGGAGGGGGTTGGGGACCACTGGGGTAGTAAGGGGAGTTCATCCCCGATTCCCTCCGGTGGTCTTCTGGTCAGTTCTGGCACCTTTTCGAGTGATGAGTAAGCTGATCAAATTTGTGGATAAATACAAAATTACTCAAAGTTGTTAAAATGTAAGAGGACTGCAAGAATTTGCAGAAGGATCATGTGAGATTAGGAGATGGGCATCTAAATGGCAGATGAAACAATGTGGGAAAAATATGAAGCGATGCACATAGGGAACAATAATCCCAACTAAAGGTGCAAAATGTTGGGTTCTGCTTCTCAGTTAGGACTTACTTCTCAAAAAAATGATCTTTGAGTCATTGTAGACAATATTTTGACATTTTCAGTCTAGTGTTGTGGCTGGAAAAAAAAAGCAAATACAATGTTAGGGATTATTCAAAAAAGATCAGCGAACAAAACTGAGATTGTTATACTTCTGTATAGGTCCTGATGTAACTGCAGTTTGAGTAGTGTGTGCAGTTGTGAAGATGCTTGAAGATGGAGGAGTAGCCTAATGGTTGGTAGCAGCAAGCTGAGAACCAGGGGGATCTGGCTGAAATCCCACTGCAAGTTTGTTGTGATCTTGGGCAAATCACTCAACCATCCACGTCTCAGGTACAAACTCAGACTGTGGGCTGCCAGGGACAGAAAAATACTAAATCAGAATGTATACTGCTTCAATAGCTTTCAGGTTCTAGGCAGTATATAAGAAATTATTTTAAATAGTAATAAAAATTGCCTCTGTATTCTCTCCTGCGTTTCTGTACATTGAGAGCTAAGAACTCCACAGGGCCACATTTGGAAGCAGGCAAAAAAAATCCTTCTATCTCCATCTCCAAGGCTAGTGCTGTTCCCTCCCCATCAGCCATCTATTGGCTGGCTGAATCTGAGCAATGGGCTGCAGGGGAAAGAGTGAGCTGTTGCTACCTATTGGATGGTTCTATGTAAAGGGCTGCAACATCCTAGGATAGATGACACACTTCCTGCTTACTGACTGGGAGGAAAAATGCTGCTGTGAAGGTCTGGAAGAGGCAGAAAGTAGCTGTAAAGTGAAGAAAGGCTGGGTGATGGGGACAGAGCTGGGAGAGGAGGAGTGCAAGAGGAATGAGGGGACCAGGAAGGGGTGAAGGGAATTGAAAGGTTTTACTCCCCGACATAGCAAATGCAGCTGTTAAGAGATGGATGAAGCAGAAAAGAGTTGTAAAGGGAAGGGAGGCTGAGTGATGGGGATAAGGGCTTGGGAGTGAGAGAGGAACATATATAGGCTGTGAATTAATGACATAGCCAGGGAGAGGCTCACCTAGGTTAGCTTCAAGCTCACCCAGTGGCAGCGCATATCGTTAGTGTAGCTGGCAGGCCCCGTCAGCTGAAGAGTCCTCTCTGGAGTCTCCCAAGCAGTCTCATCCCTGCAGCAGTCAGCAGCGCATTTCAAGTTGCCGATGTAGGTATCCCCCCCATGCATGCTACATACTCTTTTCAATTGGCACCCTGTGCATGCATTAATGGGGAGGGGGGATGCTGGTTGAACTGAGCATGTGGGGGGGGGGGGGGGGGGGGAGGAATACCGGTGTCAGCGGCTGAAAATGTGCAGCTGACTGCCACGGGGTTGAGACTACTTGGGGGAACTCCAGAGAAAACTTTTCAGCTAGCGGGTCCAGGGGATTCCCCTAGCTAAGGTATTCAGTTTTACTGCTTCAGGGGAGGGGGAGTAGCGGGCAGAGAGGAAATGCGTGGGTCATAGCTACCCAGTCCAATCCCAGGCCCACCCCAAAATTGATGTCTGGCTACACTTCTACTGTAAGGATGACAGTGACATGGGCTGTGATGGGGAAAAAGAACCTTGGAAAAGAAGACATGATCTGGGAGAGAGAAAGTAAAACAAGCAAAGGTGCTGAATGAGAGGATGCAAGCTTCAGATGGGAGAAGAGCTGGGTGGGACTATGAAAGGCAGGGGCTGAATGAAAGGTCAATGGAAGCACAAGGATTGTCCCAAGAAACAGAAATATTCAGGGGCTTTCGGAACTGGGACCAAAAAGATGATTCATGCTTGTGGGAAACTGGGAATAACAAAGATGTGAGCTTAATCTGCTGACGAAGAGTGAGGGATGGGGGCGGGGCAACTTGATGGGGAGAGGAAATAGGAGAGGGGATCATGGCAGAGAGGAAGAGAAGTTTAGGATGGAGAGTGGAGCAAGTAGGTGGGTATTAAACACTCTACCCCCAAACATAAGTCAAACTATACATAGAGAGTAAGAAACAAGGGGGGAAATAGGATAAAAAGGCCAGAGGAGGAAGAAGCATTTTTATGTTTGTTAGTATCTCTGTTTGTGGTGTCATTTATATGTTATATTGTTTGTAACTTTATTCTATACTATTTTTATTTATGTACACCACTTTGATGGTTTGACCCTAAGTGGGTAATCAAATGAATACAACCTTTGAACCTTTGAAGATATTAAGAGAAACAGGGTGAGTGAATAGGGTGTGTGTGGGGGGGGGGGGGGGGAGAGAATGAGTTGAGGGTAAACTAGTGGGGTGAGCTAGATGTGGGGAGGGAAGAGAGACTGGGACTTTCAGTGCTTTCCCAACCTCCTCTTTTGACCACATGAACCTTCCCTGTGTATGCAGCACTTGCTATGCTCTTCATTTAAACATGGCCTGACCAGTTGTACCCATGGCCCACCAAGCATTGTTTTTCTTCTTATGACCACAGTAATGCGTGGTGAGTTGAGCACTCCCATTCATTATAAAAAGTTGACTCCTATGTAAAAGGATATAGCTGAACAAGAGGTTTATAAAGTTAAATAAGGAACAGTTGTTTAACCTCTCAAACAAAATTAAAGCAACCAGCAGAATGAAAATCTCAAAAAGAATGTTTTCACAAAGCGCATAATTAACCTGTGAAATCAGTTGCTGAAGGATGTGGACAAGGTGACTAACATAAGAACATAAGCGTTGCCATATTGAGACAGAGTAAAGGTCCGTCAAGCCCAGTAGTACTTGTCAAGATCCCAAAAAGAGTAAGACAGATTTTATGCCAAACCTTTTGTAAACCCCGCTAAGTTAACTGCTTTTACCATATTTTCTGGCAATGTATTCCAGAGTTTAATTATACATTGAATGAATAAATATTTTCTTCAGTTTGTTTTAGTATCTTCATTGAGTGCCCCCTAGTATTTTTGGTTTTGACAAGTTCCTGAAGGAAAAGTCCATAAAAAGTTATTAGCCAGATAGAAATGGAAAAGCAATTGCTTATCCCTGGAGATGAGCTAAGAAAAATAGATCTACTTATGGGTATCTATCTGCTAGATAGACTTTTTAACAGCTAGTTCATTTGGAACTCAAAATAGCACACAAGAAAACTGGGTTGGTCAACTTGTTTTGCTTTTGGTTTAAACTAGCTTTAGAATTTTCCAGTGCCTTAAAATGTTTCACTAAGTGTAGTACATTTGGATGGGTCTTCATTCATAATATGTCCCCCATTTCAATTACTTACTTTTTAAAAAGAGTCCCTCAGAGTAGTATTTGAAAGTTGATCATACTAAAGTAGATTTCTGTACAAGTGATATAAGAGCCAACTCACTCCAACCAAAAACAGCATACTCTAAATAATCATTGCGTGATCCTTGCAAATGATAATCAAACTATCCACCAAAACAAATCAGTAACAATAAAGCAATTGTCATACTCTCATAAGTTTATTACTTTTCTTACACAATTCTGCCTACATTGGTGGGAGGGGGAAGTTATCAAGCTGTGTTAAGGCAATAACCTCCATTATTTACCCCTTATTATGACTTAAAAGACACTAATGCAGGTTGTTTTGCCTTAACACAGCATTAGTTAAGTGACTATGAGTTAAATAGTAATGAGATGTATAACATGCAAATGCATGTAAAGCATCTCATTACTATGTAAATCCAACTGCGGCTTGAGGTGTGCACCAGGTGCGCACTGCAAGTCATTCTATAGCAAGTAAAATAACCCCAGCTAAAAGCTGAGGTTATTTTACCACCTGGTAGCCCAATGTTCCCAGGCTTCATCTTAAAAGGTTAACTGGAGCTGTCAAACTCCTCTCCCCATAAGGATACCCCCCCCCCCAATCCTCACCTGCACTCCCTAATCTTCAACCGACTCACTGATCATACTCCAAACCCCTCAATCATCTCCTGTGCCCCCCTGTCTGATCATACTCCAACTCCCACACAAAGGGAAACCCCCCCCCAAAGGTTCCCCCGCCCCTACCATACTTTGTTTCTGCCCTGGTGTCTAGGGGAGGTGGTGTCACGTTCTCCAAAACAGGAACTAGGTTAGTGAGCCCTTGGGCCACTGCCAAGGAGCGGCAGTGGCAGGCAAAACCACCCCACACCAGGAACAAGACAGAACTCAGATAGAAACAGCAAGACTTCACCTGCACTAGCCGCCCTTCCCCAGGAGTTAAGCCCCTGGCTGCAGGCGGCCGACAGGACTTACAGGACAGGGCAGGAACTGGAAGCTGCAAGCAGCCACTAAAACAGGGAACAAACACTGACAAACACAAGACAGAACTGAAAGCTGCCAGGCAGCCACTGAACAAGAAACACAGACAAACAGAAACTAAACACAAAAGACAGACAAGGAACAAGTCTAGGAAACAAACAATAACCCTAAGCTAAACTACACACAGACTAACTAGCATCAGACAAGGAACTAGAATAAAAACCAAGCTAGGCAGAAGTGCAACAAGCACCAACAAACCAGGGCCTTAGGCGATGCAAAGGCAAAGCAGAGAGTTTCCAAATGACTAATAAGCCCAGCAGCAGCTGAGATTCAGCTGCAGCAATCACCAGGCAGCTACGGGTGCTGTGCAGGCTCAAACAAGACAAGAAAGTCTGGCAGGCCGGAAGATCCGGACTGGACTGGGCTGGTCTGGAACGGGAAACAGCACACAGACAATCCAATGCAGCCACCAGGCCTGGCCACCAGGGGGTGAGATGACTGCGAGCCTGAAACATGGGCACGACCGTGACAGGTGGGAGTGATTCCCAGCCACTCCTGCCTTGTTGGTACCACTGGGTAAAATGGTGCTGGTGACTCCTAGTCTTGCTGTACTATCGCTAGGCATCATGTTTCCATATAAGGGATTCTGTTTGGGGCTGGGAGTATCATGGATGTTGGGGTATGATTGAGGAGGGTTGGATGAAGATCAGAATGCTCATAGAGGGGGGTTGACAGCTCCAAGTGGTCTTTTAAACTGCATCCTGGGAGCATCAGACCACAACTGTGAGTCCCGATGCTCCTGGGCCTCTGGAATAGCGCTGCTTGCAAGGTGGCTCACAAGCAGCATTATTGATTTACCATGGGAGTTATTAAGCTATGGCATTGATATATCACAGGTTGGTGACTCATGTACTAAAGCTTGCCACTTACCACACCATGATAATTTCCCTCCTTGAACTGTAAGCAAAAATACTCTCATTGAGTTACCTTATTTTTTTTTCTAAATCTGCGCTAAAGTAAAAAATTGGGTGAAAATGACTGCAAAGAAATCCAAACTTTTGCAGGTGATAGTATAAAAGTGTTTGTACTCATATAACTTTGAATAATGCAGCATTAGGATAAGAAAGAGTAACTCATCTTTAAATTTCCTACAATTTAATTTTTCTTGAAAAACTGGTTCTGGAGCTTTATAGAGATTAATCCTAATTTGGAATTCTTCACTAGGGAATTTCAGGTTTCACTCAAAAATAAATAAAGATGACCAAAAGATCAACTAGTCAGGACACTTGGAAAACCCATAATTACAAATTTTACATAAGCACAACTTCCATTAACTGGGAATCACCTGCTAGTGTGCCATGGGATGCTAAAATCATAAAGCACTTTTTTTCTCCCTTGATTTTCTTCTTGCTTCTCATTGATGTGGACTTTGGATGTTTTCCTGTTTCTTTATACTTTTTTATTTGTGTTTGAAGATTAAAAGATATCATAAAGCAGAACATATTAATCTTCATTTGCATCTCTTTGACATCTTTAACATCTGATGCTCACTCAAACCAGGTGCATTTTTCATGTGTTCTATCACATTGTTTCAAAACCCTGGCACTAGAGGCCAAAGAGTTGAAAAGAGAAATCAATGCATCTAGTAAATGCATTACAATGAACCTTTTTAACCACTGCTAATAAGTGTTTACTTAAATTACAAAGATCATGGTGTTATTATTTAACAGCACAAGTATAATTTATAGGTGAAACCCCTGTATTTAAGAGCATTAATCTTAAAAGAAAAAACATTTGCGAGTCTGTTATTGTAGTCGTGGTGCATTACTAAACTACCTACACATTTATACAAGCATTTTTGAAGATATAGGGAGGATCAGAGAGACATTAAGTGTTCTTTCTTTCTTTCTCTTCCTTGTCTCTCTTGTGGCTAATTCATTATCCTGTATCTGTGGAAAGAAGCTCTAGGCTGTTCGACTGTTACTATGGCAACAGCATCATCCATGCCATAACAATAGGTGAGGGTTCCTCTCCTCCTCTGTGGGGATGTCACATCATAAAAGTAATGAAAGCCTCCAGGGAAAGAGGGTCCTCTTTATGTCATGCAAAGCTTCCAAGGCAAATAACAGATCAGAAATGGAAAAACTCTAGGCTGCTAGAGAAGTATCAACAATATTGCTGACAGATGAGAGGGATTCCTGAACCATAAGGGAAAATACTGTAGTGAATTTTATTTTCTTGAAACAGTGTTTTATGTCATTTTGTATTCTTTTGAATGCTGCTCCAATCTGCTTCTCAGGGAAAGTCACCTGCAGTCCTGCCTGCAATAGCTTCAGTGTGCCAGTGACCTCTGCCTGAGCCCTTGCTCATTTCAAACCTTCTACTCTAGAGCATAAAACTGCCCAATAATAGCTGCTCAAGAGTTTTAACATAGTGAGTTTGCATTTTCTCAACAATACCAGAATTCAACTACTAATCCAGAAAATCTCAGCCAGTAACTCAATGGAAGCACTATGCACTGCTAGGTGGAGGATCTGGACTTGATGCCTATGTCAGGTTTTTCTCTATACAAGACAGTCATAGCTAAGGATACCATAGTAGCAGCATTCAAGGCCCTGAAGGAGAGAGTTCTAACCATCAGGTAATGAGACACTTACCCCAGGATTCTATACATTGCGCCTTGATTTCCGTGCAGAAGTCGAAGCATATTCCATAACATTACACATAACTTAGTTAAGCTAATCAACGCTGATAATTGGATGTCAACAAGCAATTATCAGCACTAATTGGCATTAATTAGAATTTATGCGCACTACTTGCTAAGTGTATTCTTTAACGTGGTACATGTAAATTCTATAAGTTCCATAGTTGAAAAGTGGTCTTGGTTATAGGAGTAGAATGGGTGGGTCATGGACGTTTCAAAAATCTATGCATGTTATTATAGAATATACCCACTCAACATCTAATTTTGGCGTCAGAATTTACACCAGATTTTAGTTGATGTAATTGACCATGACTACATTTAGTCACATGGAGCAGCATTTGGCATACTCTATAATGTGCGCCTAAATTAAAGCTCACTTTATAGAATATGCTTTGATTTCCGCATGGAAATTGAGGTGCGATATATATAGAATCTAGCCCTTAAGGGGTAATTCTGAAAGTCACTGAAATTTAGGTGCCAGGAATAATTGCTGATATAGAGTCCTAGCGTGAGTTGGCATGTATACGCCAATATTTACAGTAGGTGCAGCCATTAACGTCATGTCAATGGCTGGTATAAATGACTGTGACTAAATGTTGCAGTTGCATGTATGACTGACTATTCTAGAATTTTAGCGAGTAAGTGCTGCCCATGCCCATGCCCGTCACATATGAACGCCCCCCCCCCCTTGAAGTTATGCATTTTAGCATTTGTGCTATAACAGGCCAATGCTCAAAATGTAACACCTGCGCCAGAGTCATAGTTAGGTGGTGTGCCAGGGGAGCGACCACTCCCCCAAATGGTGACGGTGCCTATTTTTCATGTGGTCTGATGCACCTACTCAGTGTGTGTGTGCACCTGTGCAGTGTGTACAAGTGCCTACAAAGTGTGCAGATGCGCCTCTCCACTCCCCATGGCGTCACAAACTGGCTAAGCTTCTGACCAGCACTAGACATGATTAGCCCCTAACTAATGCCGGCATGAGCACAGAATGCTCAGAGGTCTTTCTTCTCTGTTCTGCCCTTCCCTGTAATATATAATTGAGTTCTTTTCAGTTTCTATTTAGTCTGTACAATGCTTTGATTTTATTTTGAAAGGCAGTTAAGAAAGTGCCTAATAAACTAAACTACTCAATGTGTGTGCCAAAGATTATCGCAAATAACATTCAGATGTAGTCAAACAGATGTTAATGAGGTCATTTCTCATTCCCTCCCAATGCTCAGAGAACAGCGCACAAAACAAACCCGCCCTTACTACTGAAAACCTAATGCCAGCTCAGAGCAAGTGTTGGGGGTGTTTGAAGAGAGGATTTCTCATGATTCTTTCTTTAAAATCTGCTGGTTTTGATTTAATTTGGAAGCAGAAGGAAGCCCGTGCAAGCCCCTAAGCGCTGGTAGTGAGAGACGAATGTGTGCAAGTCAGAGCAAAACCGAAAGTGAAAGTGCACATTGGCGCCTGTGTCCTGCACTTAAATATAAGCCTTCCAAGTAAAAAAAAAAAAAAAAAATTGTAAAGCTTACATCTAAAGGTGCAGAAAACAGGTGCTAATGTGTGCTTCGCTTTCGGGTTTGCCTGGCGCATGCGCACAAGAGCTGAGCTTTTCCACAAAACTCTTCTGTGCATGCGCCAAGCACGTTCCCCTTTGCTTTCGCTTTTACATCATGCAAATAATTTGGATACCATTTTCTTTGAGCATTGGCGAGCTAGTTTTCTGTGCTGTTCTGGCAGTATGGGTTCTGTGCTGTTGACTTTACTGAGGGAGTTCTGAACATGGGCCTGTTAGTTTCTAGATGGCAATTAAGTGCAGTTACATACAAAACTGCAAATTAGTGCCAATTAAGTCCAATATCAGCAATTGCTGGTTGTTAGCACCAATTAGCACCTCATTTGCCAATGAACTTACACACCTATCTGGTACTCTTTTGTAACCTGCATGCACAATTTTACATGCTAAGTGCTAAAATGTGCATGCAAGATTATAGAATGAGGGGGTTAGTGTCAGGATTTAGGATCTATAATTGTAGGATTCCACTTGCAGCTCTGGTATATGACCCTTGGATGAGGACTGTCACTGGTGGGTTAGGTGAGTTGAGAAGAGATATAAACCACAGGAAAAAAATACCCAGGTAGCTATGCACAAAAACGCATGGCACCAGATCCCAGCCCTGGCTCCAACTTAACTGCTGAACTGCAGTGTTCTATGTACTTACAAACTTTGTCTACATATTGATTAGCTAGAGTCAATTTGCTGAAGGATCATGTGAGAGAGTTTTTAAAACACTAACCCTCACCTTTAAAAAAGTTCCTCTCTAACTAGCCTGGGTCACCTTAAGAGCACTGATCCCGCCAGAGAGAAAGTGAGCCAGGAGGGGTGGAGTCAGGCTGAGGTTAAGGAGGCCCAGGGAAGGAAGAACTGAAGGCCAAGTCTATTATCTTTACTGAATAGGTTTAACTGCTGTGACCTGGCTGAGGTAAACCAACTTTATTTCTTGTTAAGACTTGCAATCCTTATTGAGGTCCAGAGTTTCAGAAGACCTGAGAACTTACAAGCTGTGTTTGGGGCAGGGCAGCCCCACCCACTCACAGCCTGCTTGGCCTGCTAGCCAGAGGCCTACTCAAGACTGTTACTAAATAGAGAAACTTGCATCTGATATTCCCGACCTGTGAGGCAACAGGTCCCAGGGCTCAGGTGAGTAAAAACATTTACTTTGACATCTATATACCTTGTCTGACTGAGTTATTCCAGGGCCACCTTGTAACCCTGGAAGGACTGGTGACCAAACAACTCACGACTACATAAATAAATTTACTATATTACATGAGTCACAATCAGGATTTTGACCCCTACACAGCATGGAAACAGTACTATTCACTCTCCTAACCAAATTCAAGCAGGAAATAGCACTAAGCAAGATCATTCTCCTCCAATTTGACATGTCAAGTGTGTGCGACATGGTTAACCATAACATACTTCGGAATCAGTGGTGGCACTGTTAATTGGATCAAGGGTTTTCTAACCACAAGGAGATATCAAGTGAAATCACAAGCAAACATCGTCACCGTGGAAACCAGGCTGCGGAGTACCGCAAGGATCACCACTATCACCGATCCTTTTCAATCTCATGATGACTCCACTAGCCAAGACCTTATCCACCCAAGGCCTTAACCCATTTATCTATGCTGACGACGTAACATTATACATCCCCTACAAACATGACCTGGCAGAAATTACCAATGAAATCAAGCTCAGCTTAAACATCATGAACTCATAGGCAAATGCATTCCAACTAAAACTCAATACAGAAAAAACACACTGTCTCATCATCTCATTGCAATACAATACATACAAACCCACAAACATCAACACCCCAGGATACACCCTCCTAATCTCAGACAGCCTGAAAATTCTCGGAGTAACAATCGACCGTAACCAATCGCTAGAGACCCAAGTGAAATCCACCATAAAGAAAATGTTTTTCTCAACGTGGAAACTCAAACGTGTGAAACCATTCTTCCCGAGGGAAATATTTCGTCACCTGATACAGTCAATGGTACTAAGCCACGCAGACTACTGTAATGGAATCTATGCGGGATGCAAAGATCAAATCATAAAGAAACTTCATACCGCCCAAAACACAGCAGCCAGGCTTATATTTGGAAAGCGCGTTTTGACAGCGCCAAAACACTCCGAGAAAAACTACATCACTTTCAAAATCTGCACGACTGTTCACAAAATTATTTACGGCAAGGCACCGGGATACATGACAGACCTCATAGACTTGCCAACCAGAAATACCACAAAATCTGCACGATCATACCTAAATCTCCACTACCCAAGCAACAAAGGACTCAAATACAAATCCACCTATGCATTCAGTTTTTCATACTTAAGCGTACAACTGTGGAACGCACTGCCAAAAGCAGTAAAAACTACGCTCGACCACCTAAATTTCCGGAAAGCACTAAAGACAGAACTGTTCAAAAGAGCATACCCCACCGACCCAACATAAAATACCTGGATACCTGCAACACAATGTAACCAAAGACCGTAATGGACATTACCTGACTCTTCCTCCCCTCTCCCTATCTAAGTTCCCCCCAACTGTACCTACCATATATGTACCTCATTCTACCACAATATCGCTTTGAATTAATCCAAACCATGTATTTGTTCAGACAGGAATCGCCTAACGCCGTTAATATGTAAGCCACATTGAGCCTGCAAAAAGGTGGGAAAATGTGGGATACAAATGCAACAAATAAAAATAAATAAAAAAAATTTAAAAAAACACTTGCCTGGAGTCTCACATATCCCCTAAAGCAGACTCTCATCAAAATATGGCCTGCATTATGTTTTGTATCTCTGCCCATTTCAACTGTACAGGCACTATGGCCACAGAATCATAATGGATAATTTAAACCTGCTATATGAATCATACACTTGTTTTCATTTTGGAATCTCTTCTTTTACCTTTTATCACTTTTGACATAAAATCTGTTTCATAAAATACATCAACAGAGACTCATCATTATACTGAGGGCAGTGGCATAAGTTCAAATTCTGTACCACTAAGCAGTGGGCTCCCTCTAAGCAGGGACCCAACTGATAGGATCCACTCTTCTCTCCTTTCATTCTTTTATCCCCTTGCACGTTCCCCCTTTTCTCTCTGAAGTAAACTGAAACAAAACATGACTTAGGTAAAGTTAGCATTACATTACTAAGTTACTGTCTTTTTAAACTACATATTTCTACTCTGGCCTAGGAAGCTCTAAGGCTAGCACAGAAAACAAGTTTCCTTATCTGCTAGCCAGTGGCATAGCCTGGCCCCATCCCCAAGTTGGTGCACTGTCTGTTGGTTTGGCTGGCCCCTGCTACAACCCCATATGCCTGGGCTGCTGGGGGGTCCCCAAGCACCACCAGCAGAAGCCTTCCTCCAGCCGATGCTTGCTTTCCTGAGCCACCATGATGCCTGCCCTACCCACTTCACACACATGCTTGGTTTCAGTGAAAACTGAGCATATGCAGGGGGCAGGCCTCCCTTGCACATGTTCAATTTCACTAAAACCAAGCATGCATGCAATGGGGGAGGGGGAGGAAGCAGGGCAGGCAGCGCAGCAGCTCAGAAGAACAAACATCAGCTGGAGAAAGGCTTCCGCTGACAGGGCTTGGGGACCCCCACCAGCCCAGGTATATTGGATTGCAGCATGGGCGGAGAGTGGTAGGGAGGTGGGGTAAACCACTTTGGTCTCAGGCCCCCTCCCCCCCCCCCCAAAACCTGAGGTCTGGCTACACACTTTCTGCTAGCACAGCTAGGTACTACTATGTACAGGACTGGGAAAAACACATCCATCTTTTTACCAGCAACAACCTAGCAGCAAAATATTTGCATGCTTTTTCATTGGCCTTTTCCACCAACACCTCTTAAACACAGACTGCCCAATATTTAAAACTATTTAACCAGCCAGAACAGCTCCTGGCCGATTAAATGGCACTTACCAGCTGTCCGGCAATATTCAGCGGGAGATAGCCGGTTATTGTGCGATATTCAGCACTTCGCCACCTAAGTTTGGAGGCCAACTTAGGTCACCAAAATAGCTGGAATATCTTTGGTCAGTTTAAATTTAACTGGCCAGCACTGAATAGCGGCTTAGTCGGTTAAATTTAAACTGGCCAAAAATCACCCAGATATTCAGTGCTGTCACTGGATATGACCCAACATTGCATATTCAAGCTCAGAGCCAACCGCGGGAGGCAGCCTGACTACCTCCCCCGCTCTGAATATCAGCCCCAGAGGGTATAATATTTACTTTATTTTTGCTATTGAGGGAAACACCTGCTCACAATCAGCGCCAATAATTGGTACTTAATAATCAATTAGCGGCACTAATTGGCTTTAATTAGAATTTATGCGCACAAATTTCTAGATGTATTCTATAACATGGTGTGCATTAATTCTAATATGCACAGTCAAAAGGGGGTGTGGCCATGGGCATAGAATGGGAGGGTTGTGGGCATTTCAAAAAAACTATGCACACTATTACGGAATACACCTGATCTGCCCCTAACTTAGGTGCAGGTATTTAGGCCTGGTTTTAGGTGGAAAGAACAGCATGTGAGTGTATTCTATAAACTACGCCTAACTTTAGGCATAGTCTAGCTGTCCCTGTCCGAGTTCTGTCCTAGCCATGTGTGGGGTGGTTTTGCCTGCCGCTGCCACTCCTCGGCAGTGACCCAAGGGCTTACAATCCTAGTTCCTGCTTTTCGAAAACGTGACAGAATGCAAAGGCCATGAGCTCGGCAAGATCACCCGACCTGCTGGGCCTCCAGCCTAGAACTTCTGCTCCTGTTTCCCTTCTGAAGTTTGGTTCTGGCCTTATTGTTGTTTTTGACCTTTTCATGACACTGGAGGAATATCGTAGAGAACTTTTGTCTGATCCACGCGTGAGGAAGTTACATGAAGCTTCAGCGGAGAGGAAGCGTGTCCGGCAGCTGGGGCACAGGGTGAACCCAGTTTCTGCTATTGATCCTAGGACCCCACTCTGGGAATACTGTCACCTACTTGTCTCTGACCCAGCCCTGCAGGATACTCTGGAAGCTGCCGTTGAGAGAGAGAACGTGTTGCGAAGCCCGAGGTCCAGGCGTTCCATCAGTCCATCCTGAGGGACGCTCTCAGCCGAATGGTACCGGAGTCCAAGCCAAGTTCCAGTTCCGGCCAAGCCGCTGAGTCCATGCTAAGTTCTAGGTCCAGCCAAGCTCTGAGTCCTGTCCGAACGACGCTTCTAACCGAGCCTCCAATCCCAGGTCAAGTGGTGCTTCCACTCAAGCCTCGGAGTCCAGTCCGAGTCGCACTTGGAACTGAGCCTCTGATTCCAGTCCGAGCAACGCTTCCAGTCAAGCCTCTGAGTCCAGTTCAAGTGGCGTTTCTAACTGAGCCTTCGATTCCTGTTCAAGTGGCACTTCTAGCCGAGCCTTTGCCGAGTTTGAGTTCCAGCCAAGATGATGCTGAGTCCAGTCCGAGTTCGAGTTCCAGCCAAGATGATGCTGATCCCACTCCGAGTTTGAGTTCCAACCAAGATGATGCTGAGTCCACTCCGAGTTTGAGCTCCAGCCAAGATGATGCTGAGTCCACTCCGAGTTTGAAGTCCAGCCAAGATGATGCTTAGCCCACTCTGAATTTCAGTTCCAGCCGAGATGCTGAGTCCGGATCGAGTTGCAGTTCCATCCAAGATGATGAGTCTGGATCGAGTTGCAGTCTCAGCCTAGATGCTGAGCCTAAGCCGAGTTCCAGCTCCAGCCAAGCTGCTGAGTCCAAGCCGAGTTCCAGTTCCAGCCAAGATGCTGAGTCCAAGTCAAGTTTCAGTTTCAGCCAAGTTGCTCAGTTCCTGCCGAGTTCAAGCTCCAGCCCAGCTACCCCTGATCATGTTTGGAAGCTCCTCCGTAGGTTTCACCATTGCTACCCATGGAGACCTGAACTCCCCGTGGAAGTCGGGAGGGGGGGGGGCCTTGAGGGGGAGGTACTGTCACGGTCGTGCCCATGTTTCAGGCTCTCAGTCATCTCGGCCCCTGGTGGCCAGACCTGGTGGCTGCATTGGATTGTCTGTGTGCTGTTTCCTGTTCCAGACTTCAGCCCAGTCCAGTCCGGATCTTCCGGCCTGCCAGATTTGCTTGGCTTGTTTGAGCCTGCACAGCACCCATAGCAGCCTGGTGTTTGCTGCAGCTGAACCTCAGCTGCTGCTGGGCTTATTAGCCATTTGGAAACTCTGTACTTTGCCTTTACATTGCCTAAGGCCCTGGTATGTTGGGGTGCTGGTGCACTTCTGCCTGGTCCAGTTATAGTCTATAATTCTTGCCTGATTCTAGTTTAGTCTTCGTGTAGCTTTATTTATTTATTTATTTATTTATTTATTTTATTGCATTTGTATCCCACATTTTCCCACCTCTTTGCAGGCTCAATGTGGCTTACAATACATCATGAGTAACAGAAATACATGAAAAAGTATACATTTAGTGATAACTGAAGGATTTGTGGTAGCATGATAATGATAACACAAGATAGTATTTTAACAATCAAACATATTAAGAAATATTTAAGAAATATATAAGAATTATATAAGAAAATATACATTTAGTAGTAGCTAAAGGATCTTGGGTACCATGATAGAGAAAAAACATGGTAGTGTTTTGGCAGGTTGACATAGTAGAGGCAGTTTTGGATGTGCGTATAGGAGTTTATATTTGTTGATCATTGTTGTATGCCTTATTAAAGAGATGAGTCTTCAGTAGAACTCTGAAGTTAGCTAACTCATAGATCATTTTTAATTTGCGCTGCAGTGCATTCCAAAATTGTGCGCTCAGGTAGGAAAAGGTTGACGCGTGCATTAGTTTGTATTTTAGACTTTTACAACTTGGGAAATGAAGATTAAGGAATGTGCGGGATGATTTTTTAGCATTCCTGGGTGGTAGGTCTATCAGGTCTGACATGTAGGCTGGTGCGTCTCCATGAATAATTTTATGAACTAGGGTGCATACTTTGAACGTAATACGTTCTTTAAGTGGAAGCCAGTGCATCTTTTTCGTAGGGGTTTAGCGCTTTCGTATTTTGTTTTACCGAATATGAGTCTAGCTGCAGTGTTCTGAGCTGTCTGAAGTTTCTTAATTATTTGCTCTTTGCAACCAGCGTAGAGAGCATTGCAATAATCTAGATGGCTGAGTACCATTGATTGTACCAGGTTGCGGAAGACGGTTCTTGGGAAGAAAGGTCTTACTCTTTTTAATTTCCACATTGAGTGGAACATCTTCTTGGTTGTAATTTTCGCATGACTCTCAAGTGTTAGGTGTTGATCAATGGTAACTCCAAGAATTTTTAAGGTGTCCAAGATTGGAAGATTCAGTTTTGGTATGTCAATGGTGGTGAATTTGTTCGTGTTGTGTTGTGTTGTGAGGTAAGTATTAGGCATTGGGTTTTTTCTGCATTGAGTTTCAGCTTGAATGCATCCGCCCATGTGTGCAAGATATGTAGGCTTTGGTTGATGTCATTGGAAATTTCGTTTAGATCATGTTTAAATGGAATGTAGATCGTTATGTAATCTGCGTATATGTATGGGTTAAGGTTCTGGTTTGATAGTAGTTTCGCCAAGGGTATCATCATTAAGTTGAATAGAGTTGGTGAGAGGGGGGATCCCTGTGGAACTCCGCATTCTGGTGTCCATGTACCTTGAGTATTGTGTTCAATTCTGGTCGCCGCATCTCAAGAAAGATATAGTGGAATTGGAAAAGGTGCAGCGAAGGGCGACGAAAATGATAGCGGGGATGGGACGACTTCCCTATGAAGAAAGACTAAGGAGGCTAGGGCTTTTCAGCTTGGAGAAGAGATGGCTGAGTGGAGACATGATAGAGGTATATAAAATAATGAGTGGAGTGGAACAGGTGGATGTGAAACGTCTGTTCACACTTTCCAAAAAAGCTAGGACTAGGGGGCATGCGATGAAACTACAGTGTAGTAAATTTAAAACAAATCAGAGAAAATGTTTCTTCACCCAACGCGTAATTAAACTCTGGAATTCGTTGCCGGAGAACGTGGTGAAGGCGGTTAGCTTGGCAGAGTTTAAAAGGGGGTTAGACGGTTTCCTAAAGGACAAGTCCATAAACTGCTACTAAATGGACTTGGGAAAAATCCACAATTCCGGGAATAACATGTATAGAATGTTTGTACGTTTGGGAAGCTTGCCAAGTGCCCTTGGCCTGGATTGGCCGCTGTCGTGGACAGGATGCTGGGCTCGATGGACCCTTGGTCTTTTCCCAGTGTGGCATTACTTATGTACTTATGATGTAGTCGAATTAGATGTCACTTGATATGTTCGTGTGGTTAAGAACCCCTTGAACCAGTTGAGAACATTTCCTCCAATTCCGAAATACTTTGTGTTCTGTATTGCTTGTTTTCTGTATTGCTTGTTTCCCAGTCTTGTCTCTTGTTTGTAGTTCGGTGTGTAGTTCTTAGGTAGTCTGTGTTTCTTGTTCAGTGGCTGCCTGGCAGCTTTCAGTTCTATCTCTTGTCTATCAGTGTTTGTTCCCTGTTTCAGTGGCTGCTTGCAGCTTTCAGTTCTGTCCCTTGTCTGTCTGAGAGTCCTAGTCTAGTATTCTGCCTAGCCCTCTGTGTGTTCTAGACCCTGTGTGTATCCTGCTGGTACCCAGTTCCTGCCATGTCCGGCAAGTCCTGCCGGCCACGTGCACCCAGGCGCTCAACTCCGGAGGAACGGTGGTTAAGTGCAGGTGAAGTCTAGGTGTCCCTGTCCGAGTTCTGTCCTAGCCCTGTGTGGGGTGGTTTTGCCTGCCGCTGCCACTCCTCGGCAGTGGCCCAAGGGCTCACGATCCTAGTTCCTACTTTTCGAAAACGTGACAGCTGGTATGTGTCTGATAGCTGTTAACACTGGAAAAAAAAAGCTGAAACTTAATTACACTGGAACAGAACCTGATTTTTATGGCGGGGGGGGGGGGGGGGTGGCTTCACTGTCTTTCAGGTTAGTTCTTCTGTCATCTTTTTAAATCTTATTTTGTCTAGTTTATTTTGTCATCCAGTCTTTATCAGGGACTCCTAAGGCTAGAAGTCTACACTAGAACTAGACAAAATGTAGTATTGTTCAAGCTAAGTCTTGATCTCATTGTACATACAAGAATTGCACCCAACACAAAAGGGCAAACATTGATTACTGAAAACAAAGTGTGAAATAGGAAACAGGTTCTAAGATTACCAGAAATACAAGTCACAGCTAGGAATAGGCTGGCTATAGCAAACTCTCAAGAGGTAGACTCTCCCTTTCTGGAACACAACTGTCTTTCAACCTGAAGGGCACAGGTTCAGGGCTGGCTGGTACCTGATACTTATAAATACTGGTAAGAAACCCCATTCAAACAAATGCACATCCTAATACTATTAAGCTCTGCAATCCTTTCCTCTATCTCAGAAATCTTCTCTTTGTCCCATGTTTCTTGAATTCCTCATCTCCACTGCCTCCTCTAGGAGGTTATTGCATGCATCCATCACCTTTCTGTAAAGAAATATTTCCTTTAGATTACTACTAAGTCTGTCCCCTTTCACCTTCATTCTATGACCTTTCATTCCAAAGCTCCCTTTCAATTTACCAATATTAACAGAATTTTGCATACAAGTCAATAACTTACATGACATACCCTTGGTTGACGTGGTTACAACATGGGTTGCTGGAGATATTAAAAGAGATGTATTTGCCAGTGTTCTAAGCCATTCACATTTATTAGCAATGAAAGAATAAATGCATTAAGAAATAGAAATTTCACATCGATGGTGGACTGACTATGAAATATTGAGAGAAAAAATTCAGTTGGATTGAAAAACGACCTTTTCATATAATTGGCAGTGCACTTAAGGCTATACCACAAGGGATTCCAAAGACGTTTAACAGCTCTAAGCAAAGCTTACAACACTCAGTAGGTTTCTTTTTGTTAGCAGACTAGGTAGTGTGCATGTGAGAGAAAGAAGAGAGAAATATAAAAGGAATAAAATAAAGACCTACAGAATGTATCTTCTTTGGATGCCAGATGATTTAGAACAAGTTAGCATTAATCAATGTTAAAAAAATACCCAAGTTCAACAAAGATGGCAAAATCAGATAATCCATTCACACAGTAAGAGAAGTAGACAGGAAGATATTGACTTTTTATTAATCTTGTCAGCAAATTAAAATGAATTGGAAGAAAAATACCACCAACAACATAAGCAAAGCCCTCTCCTGTTCCATCTCACTATTTTACCAAAAGGGAGATGAGCAGGTCAACCGTGCGCAAATTTGGGCATACGCCCAATTTAATTGAATAACGAGCTAATTAGAACCAATCATTGGCTTCTTAGCAAGCAATTATTGGCACTAATTAGATTTAATTGTAATTTATATGTGAGTAAAAAAAGAAAGGGGGCATGGCAATGGGAGGGTCATGGGTGGAATGGAGGCATTCCTAGCATTTACATGCATCGTTACAGAATAACGGGGATACACGCCTAATTTAGGCACGTAAGTTTGCACCACATTTCAGTTGGCACAAATGGCCACACCTAAACTTCAGCATGATTCCCGGGCATTTGCGCTATTCTATAAACTGCGCCTAACTTTACATGCCATTTATAGAATAGCGCTTTTTTTATCACTGAGTTTTTTGGCACCATATATAGAATTCATTCCTAAGGAAGTAGTTCTCTACAGGTTGCCTAAAGTTAGGCACCGGGATGATGAGTGCTAATCACGAATTCTACATCCGTAATTATGCAAAATTGCCTTTATAAAATACTAACCTAAGTGCACAGTTATACATTTAACTTTAGGCACGAGCACTTATGCTGGCTCAAAGGCTGATGTAAATGCTCACGCCTAACAGCTAGTATTCTATAACCTGCGTCATAAGTGCTTGCCATGCCCCTCCCAGGTCTTCACCCCCTTGCTGTTTCATGATATGGATTTTGAACACTCAGGGGCTGATGCACAAAAGTCTCCGCAAAACACCGCTTGCTAATTCCACCTTGATAAAAATTACTGAGATGGAAATAGCAAGTGAAGCTAAAAAAAAGTCACATGCAAATGAGTTGCTTGCAAAAACACTGAGCAGCTCCAAAGGGGAAAAGTCAGTGACTAAGCTGCACATGTGCAGAACAGTCAATTGCTAAGCACAGCTGCTCTTCGCATGCTCAGGGTGCTACCCATGGATTTCATGCATGGATGCAAGCTGCGTGTATGAAAGCAGTTGGTATTTTTACTTTTTTGATCTGTCTTTCTTAGTGGCAAGTGCTAGGGATAAGCCGTTCAGGTCAGCCTGACTGTTGTTTTTAGTGATCACTGCCCGGAAATGAAGAGGGCACATCGTGGGCATTGCCAGCGGGCAACAATGGGTCAGGGGAACCTGGGGGGGGGGGGGGTCGTCTTTCCTTTCGAGAAAGGCACATGGAAAGTAGGCTTTAGGCTGGCATGACATGTGTGCTCTTGAGCCCATGGCTGCTGTGCTGAAGCTGGTGTCAGCCAGCTTTCCATGTGCACCAGGGAGTAGGGAAGGCTTGGCAGTGGTGTTGAATATCTATACTGTCTGGTTATACTATAACCATGCCTCCAGAACATCCCCAAAACCCTTGACACGACAGCAGCCATTAATTTTGTACTGCCAATATGTAGCCCAGATATAATTTAAATGCTGGGAGGGAGTTATAGAAGCTGTTCAAAACCAAAGGATTATGTGTGTAACTCCATATGTTATTTCAAATTAGTGGAAAGATATTGACATGAATGTCTATAGTGCCTATATTTACCCAACTGTTCACCATTCCTTCAACTGGGCCCAAACTGCGCAAACATACAGAGACACACACACACACCAATACAAACATATTTCTTTCTTTCAATATTTAGCCTATCCTTGCAATATCACTCAAAGTAGGTTACAACAAAACATACAAATAACATATCAGAAAGAGTATGTAAAAGGCATGAAGTCAGTTGATAAGTGCACAGCCTATGGTCATGGCCAGCATTGGAAGGTGGCAATCCAGGCAATTGCCCTAGGCCCTCTTGTCACAGGGGGCCCCAAGCCAGCCTTCATCTGAAAGTGGCATAGTCGAAAGGTAGACTTTGGGGACCCCTCTCCAGCTCCTACTCTGGGCCCATGCATGCCTAACACCAATCATGTTTGTGGTAAAACAAATGGCAGTTTCAAGTTTTATAGGCTTTTGGTGATGGAATCCTTTTGCCCTTTTGTGAATGCAACATGTGAAGTGCAAAGTAAGAAATCAACCATTCAGTCAAATAGCATTTTAAGGCCCAGCACAGAATGGGCCACACACCTAAGGGTAAAGTTTTAAATGTAATATAACAGGCAAAGGTAAGCAGTGACAAATGGTCAGAATGGATGAAACATGCTTTTTTGGGAGGGATTGTGCCTGACTAAGACGTCTGGTTCCTGTATTTTGATTTTGCTGCAAATGTCCTCCTCTTTTTGGTGAACAGAACGTTGTAGCAATTAACATGCAACATTTCAGTAGCCTAAATTATTTGTCCAGAGTGAGTGAAAAAGTAGCCAAATAACCATTGTAAATAATATAAACACATATTCAAGGTTAGAGGAACATCAGTTTAGATACCAAAAGGATGCAACTATATATACAGAAATATATTCCACACATTTAACATAATATTACATCATATCACCGTCATTTTGGATTTTTAGCACTAATTTCCAAATAATGCTATAGGATGGCTTACTGCATTTTTAAACTTCTGGTAAAAGCAAATCAGAATATATGCATACACTTTCAACAAAAACACTGTTAGCATGTGTAACTATTAGCTAATGCATTGTTCATACAAAAACAGAAAATAAAAACCCAAGAATAATAAGCAGGACACACAGTGTTTGCACACATGCATTACTGCAGACACATGATCATTTAAATATAGAATATATTACATATGCGGTATTCTATAACACATGAACTTTTCAGATGTACTATTGCTGAAAAGAATGTACAATATCATAAAGCCATATCAAGCCCATCAAATCCACTTCATACTTACTGGTCAGATGTCCAGGGTGCAGTGCTTGGTGATCAGCGTCTATTGGAAAGTGGCCTCTGTTTTCAGGACTTCTTTTTTTCCAATGGACCAGGAGATGCTGGTGGTTCTGCCTAAGTCTCCTTCAATTCTAATTTTCCTACCACATTTGTATCCCAGATTGAACACAGATTATGCCAGAGTCACCAAAAACAAAACCCTGCACAGTGCAACTGATCTGTTAGTTTGAATAGCTCACGTGCCAGGCTTGATGGGCATTTGGCTTTTGTAGTATTTCCAAAAATGTAGGCACAGAAAGGAGCTTCAACATACTCTCTGTAACTTTTCATAAGCTTTTAGGGACTGGAGTTCCTTTCTTTACAATTATTACGACAGAGCTTTCCTCCACCCCTCAAGATGGTGCTTTTTCATGATGCTAGAGCTACAACCAGTGAAGATGAAATCCATTTTATCTCAAAAGAATAAATAAAGCTATAAAGATTGATTTGTAATAATAATACAAAGAAAAATCTTCAGTGTAAACGTCTGTGTCGTTCTTCTCTCATCTGCTCTACGCTTGTCCCTTCACTCCCTCAAGTCCCCAGCGTTAGGTATACTTGAGAGTTGTAATCAGCAATGGCTTTGTGTCAGGGGAATGAAAGAAGAGTGAACACAAAGAGCTTTCTTCCCATTAACTCTCTACACGACTCCCAGAGTTGTTTTTTTCCTTGTTGCAATAGTTTCATATTTCGGATTGGCTCCATGTATCAGCCTTCGTTCTGGAAAAATGCATACCATGTCTCAAAAAGACTACAGGGTCCATCAGAGTCCATTTTTCTCCATCCCCATCCTCTGCTTCTGTTTCATCCCTTTCCTCATAGAAACAGTGAGTAGGAAAAAGACGGGGATGGAATATTTGAGCTGGAAAGAGTTAACTACTAGACGCTAAAGTCTTTTCAATACTCACTAGTTAGGTAACAGTCACATATACTGCACAAACGTTTTTGTAGAGTTTTGTTTTTTTACTTGTATTTCAACTAGGAGGGCCGATTTAAGAGTGTAGTTATAAGTGTGGGTTGTCATTAAGATGTGTTAATTTACCGCTAACGTTTGCTATTTTAGCACAGGTCCCATTTTATGCAATGAGACCTAGTTAGTAATAACCGGGGTTAAAAGTAGAACATCATGTCTTAACAGTAGCCCATGTTCATAACTTCCCCCCTTAATGACCATATTCTCTCTATGAGTAGTTGTACCTGAGCAGAATGAGACTAAGGGGCCCTTTTATAAAGGCGCAAAAGGGCCTAATCATGTCTAGCACACGCCAAATTGGCATTACCGCCCGGCTACTGTGTCCCCCGGGCAGTAATTCTGAATTTGGCACGTACCGAAAGCACGCAGTAGAAAATATTTTCTATTTTCTACCGTGTGGTGCTTACCCGACTGTAAAAGTCAGTGGGCATGCGCTGCATGCCTACTGCCTGGGTAGCATGTGAGACCTTACCGCTAAGTCAATGGGTGGCGGTAAGTTCTCAGGCCGAAAATGGATGTGCGGTGGCTTTTATTTTGATGCACGTCTATTTTCCGGTCCTTTTTCGAGGATGCCGCAGGCCACTTTTTGCCACAGCTTAGTAAAAAGGGCCCCAAAGTGAGGTAAATTCAATAAAAACCTAAATATTCCATCCCCATCTTTTGTGATTTTCAAACGAGGTAAAGCTGAAGAGGAAATAAGAACTGTGGAGGAGTGGCCTAGTGGTTAGGGTGGTGGACTTTGATCCTGAGGAACTGAGTTCAATTCCCACTTCAGGCACAGGCAGTTCCTTGTGACTCTGGCCAAGTCACTTAACCCTCTGTTGCCCCATGTAAGCCGCATTGAGCCTGCCATGAGTGGGAAAGCGTGGGGTACAAATGTAACAACAAAAACTGATCCAGGAAAGAGCCTCTTGAATGTGTCTATCAGATGCCTCAATGTTAGGTTCACATCTTAACTATTTAAGACCCCTATAGCTAGACCAATTCATTACCCCAGCCCAGAGTATGTGTCTGTCATTCCCTATGATGGGATGAGGTGTGCTAGGATCTCTAACATATTAGTAAGAAATAGTGAGAGGTGAAACTGATGATAATCATTTTCTTAGGCTTCCACAGCTGCCGTCATGATGTTGTCCAAGTCTTGGCCTTTCCAAGTAAACAGAACCAATGTTTCAGCCCTCATGCTGTGGCTCTCTTCAAGTTATGCTGTGAGGTCTGCAGTTTGTCTCAAACCTGATTGGTTAGGATTTGAGGTGGGTGGGGAAGAGGATGGAAAGTTTTGGCTGGAGGTCTTGGTGAAAAATTGAAGCAGGGAAAGTCCATTGGTCAAAAATTTGAATTTTGGCAGGAAAGTCCTTTGACCACCATATAAAGACAAACTGCAGACCTCTGAAGAAAACTACAACACGATGTCTGAAACTTCAGTTCTATTTACAGATGTGGCAAGACCGAGGCAACCACAACAATCCTATGCTAGTTCTTCGCTGAGTAAGACAATATGCCAGCATGCTTTCTGAGTGTAAGGTTGCCAAAAGAATCAAGATATATTATGGGGATTCAGAACAATGTAACAAAATGTACCTCTAATCAACATAGCTTTCACCACATAGGATGCCTGGAATCCAGTATGTAGGGCATATACATATCCATGAACAAACACCAGAGGAACACCTCAAAACAGAGATTCATTTCAATGAAAAAAAGAGTCAATATGTATCACAAAGAAATGCACAAGACACAAAATCAAATAATGTATCAACATTAAATTAAAAAGATTTCAAAGAATATCTAAAAGGGAAAGTCAGTTGATAAGCATACAATTTGGGATGTATGGACTACATGTACTTTTTTGGGATCTTGCCAGGTATTTGTGACCTGGATTGGCCACTGATGGAAACAGGATACTGGGCTTGATGGACCTTTGGTCTGTCCCACTATGGCAATACTTATGTACTTATGAGCACTGGCATCCCACGTGTCCACCACCCTTTCCATAAAAGAGTATTTTCTTAGGTTACTCCTGAGCCTATTTCCTCTTAACTTCATCCTATGCCCTCTCATTCCAGAGTTTTCCTTCATTTGAAAAAGGCTCACCTCCTGTACATCAATGCCACAGAGGTATTTAAACATCTCTATCATATCCCCCCTCTCCCACCTTTCTTCCAGAGTACACATGTTGAGGTCTATAAGCCTCTAATTATATGCTTTATGAAAGAGACCACTGACTAATTTTGTAGCCGCCTTCTGGACAGACTCCATCCTGTTTATATCTTTTTGTAGGTGTGATCCCCAGAATTGTACACAATATTCTATATGGGACCTCACCAGAGACTTATACAAAGGCACTATCACCTCTTTTTTTCCTGCTGGTCATCCCTCTCCCTTTGCACCCAAGCATCCTTCTGCCTTTTCCCGTTTCCTTTTCTATCTGTTTGGCCACCTTAAGATCATAAGATACAATGGCCCCCAAATCCCGCTCTTCTTTCTTACACAGAAGTACTTCACCCCCTATACTGTACCACAGGAGATGATGAAGAAACCAGAATTAGCCTAAAGACATATACCAGCTAAGAAAAGGACCTACATGTGACTCTAAACTTGAGACATGGCACATGACTCCTGAACCTCTGTAGTCCTATGTAATCCTGAAGTTTGAAATACCACTGGGGGACCCTAATTCTCAAAAGAATCCTTAAGTTTGAAAATCAAGGGGAGTATTTAAACCTTATGTGTATGGTAATGTGACTCTGGAACCAGTAAGGAGAGTTTGGCATCTTAGTCCAAGAAGCATTGTGGCCCTCACACCTTAAAAGCTAATTGTGCTTAGGGGTCCTTTTATTAAGCCGCAGTAAAAACTGGCTCACACTAGTTTTGTGCATAAAATTGGTGCATGCTGGGCCACTTTTTACCATGGTTGGAAAAAGGTCTTTTTTAAAATGGGGTAGTAAATGGTCATGCACTAATATTAAAATTAGCACATGACAATTTACTGCCTGAGCCTTTACTGACACCTATTTGGTAGAGGATAAGGGCTCACACGCTGACCCTGCAGTAATCGGGCGGTGCATGGCAATGTGGCCGCGCTGTTGATTATCTCCAGGAATGCCCCCGTGGTAGAAAATAGAAAATAATTTTCTACTGCAACTTTGGCTCCTATGCTACCCCAGCAGTAGGGTCGATTTGGCACACGCTACACACTCAGTAGCCTTACTGCGCCTTTGCAAAAGAGTCCCTTAATGTTTTCCTTGTTGGTGTATTATATTTTGTATTGCTTTTTTTCCACCAATGCCTGATGTTTCCCTGGTAATATTTGACAGTGTTGTATTTGGAAATCCTTATTACATTTATTTTATTTTTACTGATATACAGGGTAATTTTTCAAGTACCCAGGGTGCTTTCAGGTAAGCATGTTAATAGTTAATGGGAAACTCCTTGTGGAGTCTCCCTTTGAAAATGTAGGATGTACCAGTAGACAAGAGTAAAACAATTACAGACACTTCAGAATACTGCAGCCCATATTATTTGTTTCTAAATACAATAGGGCTATTCCTCTTCTGCAGCGCTTACCAGGGCCGCCGAGAGGGGGGGGCAGGGAGGTCAAAATTCCCCAGGTCCAGGTCTCCAAGAGGGGCCTGGTGAAGGGGTCTCTATCTTTCCTGTTCCTGATGGGACCCAGGTGATTGCGTCCCGTCAGGAGCAGGACAGAAAAAACGCCGGTTCTGGGCCCCCCCCCCCCTTGGAGGCTGGGGAGGACCCAGAGGAGAAGACACAGCAGGTCCTCTGGTTTGGATGGCGAGAGTGCCCCCCAGGTCCCGCCAGCAGAAGTCTTCCTCCAGCGCTGCTCTTTCCTCTGTCACACTGCCTGCCAAGCGGCAGAAACCAAGCATGTGCGACCTGAGAGAAAAAGCAGCCACAGGGGTAGGCAGTGCAGCAAAAGAAAGAGCAGCTCTGGAGGAAGACCTTTTCTGCTGGCGGGGCCTCGGGATCCCTGCCAGCCAAGGTATTTGCAGTTTGGACAGGGGGCCAGCAGCGGCGGTGATCCTGGGAAAGCAGCGGTGGCGGTGATCCTGGAAGGGGGCAGCAATGGTGGCAATCCTGGGGGGGGGGGCAGCTCAGTCTCTTGGCAGCCCTGGCACTTTCATTGGCTTCCCATAGAATATAGAATTAAATTCAAGGTTTTTATTCTGACACATAATGACCTTCATACTGCCACTCCTTCTTATGTGTGACTTTATTCCGTACACACCAACCCATACTCTTCAGTCACTTACTGATAATAGACTGGTCTTAGCACCCCCTTCTAGGGATCGTTGGGAATCCACATGTGCATCAGCTTTTCACTTTCTTTCTCTAGCTTTGTGGAATTTATTGCCTCAATTGATTTGATTAGAAAATCATATTCTCTTTTTCGTACTGCTTTAAAAACTGGCATTTGAATCCCAGTGATGTCACCTTTCATTCAATTATTTTGGGATGTACCCTGCAGCAAGAGAATATTTTGGATTTTTTTGGATATGTTTTAAAATATATTTTGGGTTAAGATGTTTGATTTTATTTGGTTGAATTATTTATGTCTCTTGTATGAATGGATTGTCTGCTTTTCTATAATTTTATGAAGTTCTTTTAGCTAGTATATTTCTGTTTTATATGATTTATTATATATATTGTAAACTGTTCTGACTTGCTTTGAAATACAGTATAGGACAATTAATATACAATAAATGATCACCCCCCCCCCATTAATATACAATAAATGATCACCCCCCCCCCCCCCAGAGCAGCTGCCGCAGGGCTGGCTCCCACAGACCCTGGGGAGAGGAGGAGGAAGTTGAAGGAGAAGAGGAAGGAGGACAGGAGGAGGAGAATGAGGCAGCAGCTGCCCCCCAAGCCCAACACCCCCCATCCTGACCATCCCATCCTCTCTGTACTACCCCGGGAGCAGCAGGACCTCCCTCAGGAAGGGGATATCTCTGCCAGAGAGGACAATGGCCTCCTGCATATGTCTCCCTCTTCTCCAAGACAGAGAGCTGAGACTCATGTTGTTCCAGTGGCAGATGCTGGCACTGGTGGAGCCCCATCTCTGCCTTCATCTGTCACTGGAACAGAGGCTGTCTTGGAGGAGATGGGGTACATGCAGGACACCATTGACTGGAGACTAAGGGCCTTGGAAGCAGGGCAGGCCAGGCTGCAGGATGCTCTAGAGCAGATAGTGGCCATACAAACTCGCATTCTCTCTGCTGCCATCCCTAGACCCCCCACTTCCCAGGAGCCTTAGTTGTCTCCACCTCCTGAGGCCACTCCTACGGGTCACCTCCCTCCCTCCCCTCCATCCTCAGTGATCCTTTCCCCTTTTCTCACCCTTTGTATTTGTATTATATATCTACCCCTCTTTTGGATTGTCATTCGTTTTTCCCTCCCTGCTTCCCTCATGTTTTTCAGTTAAAATCTTATGTTACATAAAAGTTTATTTTCTTATATCTTATAAATAAAAAAGCTTTTCTCTGTATTACAACAAAGTTGACGTTCCAATCTGTCTGTGCTCTGTCTTTTCATCTCAATGCCTATGGCTGCCTTATTGTAATCATGGTTATGAAGCTACTACACAGGTCACCTGAAAGACTAGCAATGGTGTTGTTACGTGGAAGACATATATATATATCCTATATAATAAAACGCACCTCCAACATTCTGAAGCTGACTGCATGGCTGAGGCATTCCTGCTCTCTGTATCCATCTCCTGAGTTGACATCACGTACTTCCGGGTACGTCACAAGCAGAAGTGACCAACCACACGAGGTTTCTCGGCTTCAGAATGTTGGAGGTGCATTCTATTAAATAGGATTGGTCAGTTCCTTGAAGCACAGCCAGAGCTCAGTGTCCTGCACAGTAAAGCTGAGACACCAGAGAGAGAGAAGAGGGGCCTGACACCAGAGAGGGGGGGGGGGGGGTATCTCTGTCACACACACACACTCTCTCTCTCTCTCTCTCTCACAGTCAATGTCTTTCTCTCTCTCACTCTCACACACTGTCTGTCACACACTCTATGTCTCACACTGTATCACATTCACTCTCTATGTGTCACACAGTCACTCACATACTCTCTTGCTCTCATACACTCAGTCTCACAGAGAGTCTGTGTCTCACACACACACTCTCTCTCGCACACACTGTATCTGTGTGAAACACACCCTCTCTCTCTCACACTGTGTCTCACATACGCACGTGCACACACTCTCATTCTCACACACACTCTCTCTCTCACAGACACACTCACACCTAGACTCATTCTCTCTCACACACACACACACACACACACACACACACTCGCACATTCACTCTCTCTCACACACAGTCACTCTCACATACACTCTCTCAAACATACACACTCCGAGGAAAACCTTGCTAGCGCTCGTTTCATTTGTGTCAGAAACGGGCCTTTTTTACTAGTATATATATATATATATATATATATATATATATATATATATACTGCTTATGACTATGTTTTAACCTAGTAGGCGAAGATGTTTCAAGAAAAACTCACTTTAAAAAGGTTCAGCGCTTTATTTTGGACATCAAATTTGAAGGCAATTACAATGCAATAGTTAGTGGTACAAAAATTAATCATAAAGAGTAAGATAAAACAGGCTTGAAGCAATTTGAACACACTTTTGAAGGTCCACTATTCCTAGTACAGGGTTAGGTGGGTGGGTGAGCAGTAGCTGAGGTGGGAATCAAATCCAGTTTTTCTGGTTCTTAGAATACAGCTCTAACCACTAGGCCACTATACTACTTCCCAAACCCCATAATATCTCACATTGTCACCACTGTGGAGTTTAGATGCCCATCACCAAACTTTTCATGGCACCCACCCCAGCCCCATGGTCCAGTAAGCAGGGTGCAACAGTGCCACATGATACCAACATTCTGCTGGTGGAAGCCAATGAGGAGGATATCGGAGACATAGGCATGGGAGCAGGAGGATCATCTGGAGCAGGAGCCATGAGCAGGGGAGGAACAACCGCAAGAAGGTGAGGAAGTTCTTGTCTACCCTGATCATATCTGCTCGATGAATGTCTCAGCCTGCACTGGCAAGGAACTGGTCTACTGGCTGTTGATCCCTCTTCCCTATGGCTAATCAGTGAATTGTGTATCATATCTATCCAGAATGTCAAATGTGTCCCTGTCAGCCCTCTTTAGGTCTGGATCCTGCTATGTAGCTCCATACCAATGTCTGTCCATACTCATGTCATATGTTATCTCCTCATGCAGATAGTCAAACTGCCCAAGGCCAAATTCTCAAGGTGGAGGAAGGCCCAGTGCCAGCAGCAGAAACAACAGCTGCATCACCACCACCAGAGCTGGAAGAGGAGGAGGAAGTGGGGGGGGGGGGGGGTTGAAGACATCGAGGCAGAGCAGTTGCTGGAGGGGCAGGATCTGTCCGCAAGGTCTGGTTGTCAGTCCTGAAACAGTAACATAGGGGTGGAGGAGTAGGGCAACTGTAGATCAGGTAGGAATTGAATACTGGTCACCTGACCCTCAGGTCTAAGCTGTTACCAGTAGGCCAATTGTCTACAAACACACAGTGTTCCAATGAGGAACACATAGCACTGTATAGTGTAGGCATCCCAGATCTTCGGCCAAGCAAAAAGCTCCTTAATAAGGGATGTGAGGTCCAATACAGGATGTAATAGTCATTTATACCATGGCCCAATCACCAAAATTCTGAGCAGGACCCTAAACCCTCCAGCACACCTGAGGTCCTCAATACATTTGAAGCTCAGATAATCAGCAATGAAGGTTTGGGGAAAACCATAACTGCATTGTACAGAATCACACTCAAGCACTGAACAATGCATGTGCCAGCAGTTAGGCCTGCTCAGAGCAGGCCCATATATCTACTGCCATTCTCTGCACAATTAGCCATGATAACACAACAGCATGCATACACTTTAGACATACCCCTCATCGTGCATCTTTTGCGGTTGTGCGCCATAGAAAATAGCTCATTATGTTCTAGAATACGCATAGGGTGATATGTGCATAAAGTCCAATAAGTGCTGATGATTGCTTATTAGTGGTCAATTATCAATGCTGATTGGCTTAACTAATTAACCAAGTGGCAGTGTGCACAAATTTCAGCACGCAGCTTTGGACACCATTTATAGAATTTGGGGAAATGTCCATTGTTCACAAAGAATTGAGGTGAATATTAATCAATTCTTGAAAAGGCCAGAAATACATAATCCAGCTTTAAATATGAAATACAGTGCACTCCATTTAAGTGCACGTCGGATAAGCGCATGCTCTGTTTAACTGCATGCCGTACTTCGGTCCCGTTTTTAGCGCCATCGATTTCTTTGGGGACAAACTTTGGTTTAGCGCACCACTGATAAGTGCAAGATTCGCTTATATGCATGGTTTAAGGCCACTCCTCTGCAGGAAAGACTCCGCATAAGTGCACACATGGAATATGGAAGCCGATTGGCACGTGCCAAAGGGACGATAAATTTGAAATCTCATTGGTTAACTGCCACAGGCAAAATAAGCGAAAGAAAGTTGTTAGAGTGTACATTGGAGTCGGAGTCGGAGTCGTCATCGCGCAACTGTAAGACTTTAACACTGGCTGAACGAATAAAAGTTCTTAAAAAATTAGAAAACAAAGTCAGGCATCTATTGCTAAAGAATATGGTGTCAATCCCAGTCAAATTTCACGTATCTTGAAGCAGAAAGATCAGCTTCTGGAAGACTGGCAAAACAATACAAATCCACACAAGAAATGTAAATGGGCGGGAAAAGCTGAGGATGTAGAAGATGCTCTTCTTCGGTGGTTTTCTCAAGTCAGGAGCAGACAGTTTCCTGTCAGTGGTCCACTGCTTATGGAGAAAGCTAATTAGCTAGCTAAAAGTCTTGGACTAACTTAATTCAAAGCCACTGTTGAATGGTTGGAAAGATGGAAGGAGAGGAACAACATAAAATTCAAGAAACAGCATGGTGACTTTGGTGCTGAAAATTGGGTTGTTTCAGTTCTTCCTACCATCCTGAACGAGTTTGCACCTCGTGACATTTTCAATGCTGACGAAAACGGTCTCTACTGGTGAGCGATTCCTGATGAAACGCATTCAAACAAGCCGAAACTACAGGAAGTAAAACGTTGAAAGACCGACTGATGATCCTCCTTTGCTGCAATATGGATGGGAGTGAGAAGTTGGAACCACTCGTCATTGGAAAGAGCAAACAGCCTCATTACTTCAAGAATGTTAAGCGATTTTCTGTGTCATACGAGGCTAACACAAATTCATGGATGACTGGGGAAATTTGGAAGCAATGGCTAAAGAAGTTAGACACTAGAATGCGGGCACAAATGCATCAGATTTTGTTGCTTTGTGATAATTGTGCTGCACACAGTGATGATGTCAGGCTGTCTAACGTCAAGGTGGTCTTCCTGCTACCAAACATTACCTCTCTGATCCAACCTCTGGATCAGGGCATAATAGCCAATTTCAAACAACATTATCGGGTGTCTTGTCCGCAAGGAAGGTGAGCCCTTAGGTCCCGCAAGGCCCCGAAGGACCTCAAAGGACAGCCGTGCAACCCCAAGTCTTCACCCGTGGCGACCGCCGTTCACCAAGGGTTGAGCCCCCAGCTGCAGGCGGTCAACGGGACTTCAGGAACCGCGGGGTTGACGAACTGACCTGGACTGGAACCAAGAGAGAAGAGGGCAGATGGAAAATGGAGACGTCCAAAAACAGGCAACAGTTCAGGGCAGGCAGCTAACAGCGTAGTCAGAGTCAGGCAAGAGGTCAAGGCAGGCAGCTAGCAGAGTAAACCAGGAACAGTCCAAAAGTCAAAACCAGAAGTACAAGGAAACCAACTGAGCACAGGAACAAACAGAGACTGGCCTCGGGAAACAGAACGTGAAGCAATGTCCTATCTGAGGCCCACTCCTTAAATACTGTTCAGCATTCAACCACCCAGCCCCCGTAGACATAGCTAGCCAATCAGAACCTGGTTATCGACAGAACCCTTCTGATTGGCTCTGTCCGACCTACCAGGCGGGAATACCATACTGGCCTCCCAATCTAACTCTTCTGAGGCGGAGCTTCGGGTTCCCGTGCCCGAGAGTGAAGGAGACGCCGGCCATCGTGCCTCGGCGCCATTTTCCCTACTGGCGCAAACACAGCCCCCATAGCCGGCGATCGAGAGTCCGGCAGCCGCGATCACCGGCCTCCGGCCTCGGCGGCCATCACCACGGCGAGCCCCGGCTCCCCACCGTGGCCTCAAGAAAGCTGGCCTTCGTCGTGGTGGACGCCGGTTCCTGCTTCCCGCGGAGGAGCAGCCGGAGGGAGCGACGGATGTGACATCGGGCTCTTGTGCTACGTCGTCTGATGAGCGTTATGACCAGACTGGCAAGGATAAACGTGCTATTGAACTGGCTCGTAATCTATCACTAATCTATCACTGTTGGATTCCCTACATATGCAGAAAGAAGCCTGGAATCATGTTACACAGGCAACCATTGTGAACTGCTACAAGCAGGCATGCTTTGTTAAGGATGAGGAGAGGGATGAAACAGATGCAGCTGTTGCAAACGCGTCAGATGAACAGGCTATTGACATCCCAGCTGGTGTTACTGAAGAGGAGTTTCATCACTACGTAGCTGTTGATTACGATCTACAAACAGCTGACGACAGCACTGATGTCAAGATATGCACCTAACGCAGGCAACGGCTGATGATGAAACAGATGATGAAATAAGCAGCGAGGTACATGCTGATGAAATTCAGCAACCTCCTGTCACTTTTGCAAGAGCGCTGGAGAGTCTCAACACCGTGCGGGCCAATCTGGAGGCCACTGGATGTCAGTGCTATGACAGTTTTTACCGTCTGGCAGACGTAGTCTATGGAACTCACAGACACAATAGTGTACAGAGGACTATGACTGATTATTTCAAGTAAGCCTAACGTCAGTTAATGGAGACTGTATAACGCCAGTTAACGGAGACTGTATACTGAACGTATAATAAACAGTACTGTACATATGTTTATCAGATGTCAAGCTTCTTTGGGTCACAATGGTTAAATGCACACTCCGGTTAACTGCATGTATTTCTTTGGTCCCAGACCCTTGCACTTAAGCGGATTGCACTGTAGCTCAAGGGATCTTGGGATATTCTTTGATAATGATATCCAGCAGGGGCATCCAATGTATGGTATTGCAGGCAAAATGATACACACTTGAGATTTATAACAATATAAATTTTTACATAATTAGTTAGTGCATATGATGTCAAAGCATTGCAGTCATGCTGTAAGAGGATAAAATATTCATGCATACATGAATTTCTGATCATGTGGCCTACTGTTGAAAAACTTAAAGAAACTCCTGGGATTGGAGTTCCTCACTATGTTTAGGGTCCACAAACCAATTCAACACAACTAGAGTCTGCCAAAGGAATGCATGCAATAGACTAGGCTGGTCCTCAGAAACTGTTGCATGGTTACTTTACTATACAATTTACATGTAAAGTCTGCTGGAAGAATGCTCACTGGAGAGAGGAGAGCACAGAGCAGGGGACAGTTTGGTGGTAGTGGTCTTTAAGTAGAAACCATCACAACTCCACACAGAGAATGCGGCTGGGGTTTTTTTTGTGTTTGTCTCCCAAATATGTTCTCTATCACCTTAATATTGTGGACATGATTTAGAGGTTTATTTGCTTCATGCTGATTTCTTTTGGAAATGTATGCTTCTTATTTGATGCTTGGATCTAAATTTTTGAAATTGTGTAAATAAAAAATTAAAAAGAAGAATGTGAGCCTGGGAGCCGAAGATGTACTTGCATTAACTGCATCAGAAACATATCAAAGTCTAAACAGTGCCTGAAGTTTAGAAGTGGTGCATGGTGAGCAGAACCTCAGTCTGAGTAACCTAAGAAACTGCTAGTCCTGGAGCCTAAGAAGCAATGGATGCAGACTGGGTAGAGCCCAAGTGCAAGGAGCATTGTGTGCTAAGCATAACCTCCTGAGATGTAGCAAGTGCTGGGGAGAACCTGAGTATGACAATCATATCAACAGTTACACTAGCAATCCCTGGGCCAGCAGGTGCTGAACAGAACCTGAGCTTGAGGAGTAGGTACCGCTGAGCAGAACCATGGCCTGACAAATAAAAAGAACACAATAGCAGCATATGAACCTATTACTTTGCGTAGAATAAGCTGCAATTGTTGACGGACATGAAGTGTTTCTTGGAAACTCTGTAGGGCTGTTTGTTTCTGTTTTATATGCAAGCAAATTATTCCCCAAGCTCACCCTAATTACACAGCAGTTTCCAGCACTCTTGACATGTACAGAAGCAAACATCAGCACATTCACAAATGCCCGGGCGATCTTTTCTCCACACCCACAGGGAGTAAAATGTTAGAAGAGTGCACCGAGTTTGTGTAACCAGGCTGCACAGCATACTGGGGGGAAAAAAGAAAAAATCAAGATACCAAAGGAAATTTTGCAAATAAGGTTTACAATATTTGTTAATACAAAGGACTCTCCAAAGATGTCTGTAAGGTAGAGAACACCCCAGGGCCCCTTTCAGACAACATGGTGTGCCTCAGCAGCTCAGCTGAGGTATGTGGAACTATTAATGATGCTGCAAGCAGATGTGCTGATCATTGTAATTATGCCTGTTGTACATACAGGCACACTGATCCCATTAACCCATTTTACTCCCTATTAATCTGACATGACGCTGTAGGTGTGCTGATCTTCCTCCACCCCAACCCCCTGGTAATGATTGTACATACAGAGTTCAACTCTAGCAATGCTGATGTCCTTTTTAATGAAGTTGATAATACTGAATGTATATGCAATGAACTCACTAATGGTATCATGGGTCCCCTTGATCCTCTGGCTAATGAACTTAGACAGAATTTTGTTGAACAGCCTCTTAATGATATTGCAGGCAGATGCTTGATCTCATTGGTCATTCATGTTACGTACCAGCCAAGCTTTGCATAAAGCTCATTGCAATATGGTTCTTGTTCTTTGGTTTTCTTTAGAGAAAAAGTTTCTGTGTCTTAATGCTTTAAGACCCTGGATGACATGAGGCTCCATTTC